>NC_056741.1:230532986-230660486 GCF_019279795.1 Protopterus annectens
AGCCCTTATAAAGTATGGCAATGGGCAGTGTACTGGGAGAGTGAGGCCTCAAAATGCTGTATTCTACAAATATACACACTTACAAACTCACACACATTTTCCAGGACTCAGATTAGAACCCCTACCTATATAGTGATTGGTACTACAGTGTTATGCAGTTAACGCATGCACCACAGAACTTATAGGGTGAAGAGTGTCCCACGATACCTATATAGTGAATAACATCACCAGCCCTTGTAGGGTATCGCAGTGGTAGGTGTACTGGGTGGGAAGGGCCTCAAACTACTTTCACCCACATGTTTACACACTCACAAAAACTTTTATACACACTAATGTACATACACACACACAAACACACACACACACACACACACACACACACACACATACACACACACACACACACACACACACACACACACACACACACACACACACACACACACACACGCATGTTTGCCACTACTGAGATCCATAGGTTCATAGGTTCATAAGTGTGTACTAGGCAAATGGCCATGGAGCCTTTACAAGCCTATTTCATGGAAATACAATGGCATCGTGCCACCTGACGATAGTCTCCAGTGTGTCTAATGAATATAGCCACTGGAGTGATCCCCGGGGTGGGATTTCTATTCCCCATTCACTCATCCAGATTTCTCTTGAAGAGGGCCAGTGAAGTGCTCTGCTTGACATGTATGTGAAGTTGGTTCCATAGCGTGGGCAGTCTCTGGGTTATGAACCTTTCCCACCAGCATGTTCTGTTGATTGTGGAAATGAGATTGAGGTCCCTGGGGCATGTGGTGTGGATGGATTGGGTTCTTAGATGCAGCAATCCTGACAGAGCTGGGTCAGACATGCTTTGTAAGTCAGGCAGAGATCACCTGTAAGTAGCCAATATGAGACAGAGAATAGTTGGAGTTATTGGAATTTGTCCATATAGGGCAAGTGTTTAAGGCCTAGGATCCTCTTTGTGGGGTACTTTTGCAACCTCTCCAGTTGTTGCAGGTGTCCAGTGAGGTACATGCCAAATGGGCCATTGTACTCATTGATTGGCCTAATGAGGGGAGAGTATTGGGAGAAAATGATCTCTTACTTCCTGGATGCAACACCCTTAGTAATGAGATGTGCCACATAGAAGGACTTTCTGAACACAGTGGCACTCTGCTGGACAACAGAGAGCTCACTGTCAGCCTGTGTTCCCAGTTCTCTTATAACGACTTCAGTGTTCAGTGGACTACCATCAATGTGGTAATTCATGGGAATCATATTGTTCCCAAAGGGGATGTTGGCACATTTTCTGGCATTAAGCTAAGGTCCAGGGTTCTGACACCAATCATAGGTCTCAGTGAGGCCTTTGTGCAGGATGTCAATATCACATGGGGAGGTAATAATAGCACCCACCTTTCAGTCATCTGCGAACATTGTCAGCCAGAGTCCCTTCATGCTGGGCTGGCCTTCAGAGGTGTAGATCCCGAACACGAAGGGACCCAGGACCAAACCATGTGGGACTCCACTTGTGAATTTTCGGCAGTTTGACATGGAGTCTGCTGCTTTCTCACCATGGGTTCTATCTGTGAGCCAGCTTGCAAGCCACCTAGTGATATAGGGGTTGATGCCTAGCTGAGTGTTTTCTCTATGATTCCTGAGTGGGGAACGGTAACCCAAGGATTAGAAGGGCCGCCTATCTTGTTATTTATTCCATACTGTTACATAGTTATTGCACATGGCACAGAGCTTATAGGGTTGCAGAGTGTCTACAGCTACATCTACAGTGGATGACAACAGTGGGCCTTATAGCAGAGATTAGGACATGTACTGGGTGAGCAACAGCAAAAAATTGCAAAGCCTGCCCCCCAATGGATATGGTTCTCTCCGAAACACACCCCCACTCACAGGATACTGTTCTCACACACACACACACACACACACACACACACACACACACACACACACACACACACACACTTGCCAGGACTGAGATTAGAATCCCTAACTACTACAACTACAGTGTTATGCATTTATCACACATGCCACAGAGCTTATAGGGTGAAGGATGTCCCAAGTTATTTCTAAGGTGAGGAACATCACCGGCCCTTGAAAAGTATGTCAGTGGGTGATGTACTGGGTGAGACAGGCCACAAACTACTTTAACCTACAAATAGTTACACACACAAATACACTCACACACACACACACATTTGCCAGGACTGAGATTAGAACCCCTCCCTAACTAGTTATTTGTACTGTAGCATTACACAATTATCGCACACACCACAGAGCTTGTAAGGCTGTGGGACACCCAAAGGTACTTCTAAGGTGACTGACATCAGCAGGACTGCTAAAGTGGGGCAATAGGAAGTGTACTGGGTGTGAATGCTCTCAAAATCTGTAATCTACAGACACATGCATATTTTTATATTTGCCAGGACTGAGATTAGAACCGCTGCCTAACTAATTATTTATACTATAGTGTAATGCAATTAGCACATGTGCCACAGAGCTTGAAGGGATACAGGCTGCCCAAAGGTACTTCTAAGGTGACTGACATCAGCAGGGCTGCCAAAGTAGGGCAATGGCAAGTGTATGGTGTGAACAGGCTCAAAATCTTTAACCTACAGACATGTACACTTTTACATTTGCCGGGACAGAGATTAGAAGCCCTACCTAAACAGTTATTTGTACTATAGTGTTATGCAGTTATCACATGCACTATAGAGCTTACAGGATTGAGGCCAGTCCAAAGGTATTTCTAAGGTGGATGACATTAGCAATTCTTGTAAAGTAGGGCAATGGGAAGTGTACTGGGTGTGAATGGGCTCAAAATCTTTAACCTACAGACACAGACACTTTTACATTTGGCAGGACTGAGATTAGAACCTCTACCTAGCTAGTTATTTGTAGTATAGTGTTATGCAGTTATCACACATGCCACAGAGCTGGTAGGGCTGCAGACTGCCCAAAGGTACTTCTAAGGTGACTGACATCAGTAGGACTGCTAAACTAGGACAATGGCAAATGTACTGGGTGTGAACAGGCTCAAAATCTTTAACCTACAGACACGCACTTTTACATTTTCCAGGACTGAGATTAGAACCCCTACCTAAATAGCAATTTGTACTATAGTGTTATGGAGTTATCGCACACACCACAGAGCTTACCAGAGGCCACTCCAACAGTACTTTTACAGTGGATCTTGTGAAATAGGGCAATGGGAAGTGTACTGGGTGGGAATGGACTAAAACACTTATTCCTACCCCCCCCCCCACACACACACACACTACCACTGTTATATATACTGGGACTGTGTTGAGAACCCCTACCTATCTAGTTATTTGCATGATAGTGTTACGCAGTTATCACACACGCTATAGAGCCTACAGGACTCACGCCAGTCCAAAGGTACTTCTAAGGTGAATGACATTAGCAGATGTTGTAAAGCAGGGCAATGGGAAGTGTACTGGGTGGGTAAGGCATACACACACACACACACACACACACACACACACACACACACACACACACACACACACACACACACAAAGGTAGGTGATGTGATATTGCACCCCCACCTCAGTACCATCAGACAATGAATCTCATCTTCATTCTGGCAAATGTCAGTGATTACAACTGGTATGCAACTGTCTGCAGCAGGACATCACTCAATGCCATTCAGAGTATCCCTGTGTATGACTCACTCTGTGAGTGTGTGTCTCCCTGTTGGTTTCACTCTGTCACTGTTTATCCCTCTCTTTCCCATGTCTATGTGTGTGTGTGTATACTTGACATATTGTAATATGTTGCCCATATAGATATGTGTGTGTGTATCACACATAACAGATGCAGATATACCACATATGTGCCACCTACAGCTGGCTGTGGATAATTCTGTTTGATAGGTGTGTGTGGAGACAGTTAGGTTTACATAGCTGTGTGTGTGCAAAGACATTTGCACAATACAGAGAGATATATATAGTCCGATGTGGTTTCAGACATGGGCTTCACTTCTGCAAGTGTAGGAGCATGCTCAGTATGACCTTCAATAGTAAGTGTGGAAATACATTTCAGAGATAGTTGTACTCCAGTCCTGGGTGTTGTGTGCTACAGCCATACCTTGCAACCTGTTTGTGGAAGATATCTGGAGATAGGCTGCCAATATGGGGAAACAATGGGCCAAACATGGAGGAGGTACTGTAACTATTTCTCTTATCAATGTATGACTTGCTTGAGTTACAGGATTTGTTTTAGCAGACATTTTCTGACACATGTAATGTTTGATACTGTACTGTATTGTGTCATTACCTAGTGACTGATATAATCAGATCATCAGAGTTATTTACCAGAGAAATATAAGATGGATGATGCACAGACCTATATTATGAGGTAAGGGCTAGCCATTCTTGCACAATCCGGCCAGTTGGGAGGTGTGGCTACAGCCGATTGACTGATGAAGCTTTGTAAAAGGTCCAGCACCTTGGTGATATGCTGGCTGGGGATCTCCTGGTTGTTCAGTAGTCTTCTTACCTGAAAGGTCATATCTTGGTGTGGCCATACCTGTCAACTGTACAGATTCTCACAGATTATCCAGATTCATGCCTCATATATCTTGTCAGTTTCCCTTAACATTGTGGTTTTCTAGCACATTTGTTGCAAATCACTCAGGGTTACAGTCAGGGAATACTGACAGAACATTAGACTTTCAGACTTCACACCCTCCATGACATCCATGATACTACACACCCCCTCTGTTATTCTATTATTTTCTAACATTATGAGAGCCATATTTCAAATGTGTCCCTATAGTTAGGCCTTTATACCACCATTATGTATGGCTTTGTCCAGACTTCTTCCTCTATGAGGTTAAGAGGTATGCTACTAGCATTTAGTGGCATAGCCTTACCATTGCATTTTGTTGATTGTGTTATGTTGGTAGTATGGATCCCCATAACATTCCCAACAAAGGACCTATGGGTGAGGCATGGGCCTTTGCCAGAGGCCTGTAGACCATGTGAGACTGATGAAGGCCATCTGTAGCTAGGCAGTGCATTCTGTTACTCATATGTTCCCAAGCTGCCAGGCAGTGGACCCCCCCTGGGGTGACAAATGGTAAGTGACAGAATGCACTGCTGTGCTACAAGGCATCATACCTCTCTATGTATGTGAGACAGACATCTGGACAAAGCCATGAGTAGTTGGGTGACAAAGGCCTAAATGGGTCTACTTTATTCCCACGAAAGCCGAATCGGTTGAATACTATTTGCGTAACACATAATGAGCGAAACATGAGTACATCGAACGCACTAAACCGTGAAAGTGGAAATATCTAATTCACATAGTTGGCCCGTCTGCAGAATAGCTCCGTAAGGTAAGTGTGCGATAGTTACAGACCTTAGGGTTAGGGTGCAGGTTAAGGTAAGTCCATAGATAGGTAATGTATGTAAGGTTTAGTGTAGGGTTTTGTTAAGTGTATGTGTGTGGAATGTTTAGTTTGTTTGGGTATAGCTCAGTAGGGTAAGTGTGCGGTAGTTATGGACCTTAGGGTTAGCGAGGGGTTAAGGATAGTGCATAGATAGTTGTGTATGTAGGGTTTAGTGTAGGGTTAGAAGCAGGGTTTTGGTGCTTTACTTTAGGGTTAGAAGTAAGGTTTTGTTTAGTGTGTGTATGTGTTGTTTTTTACTGTGTTTCAGTAGGTAGTATGTTGTGGGCGGTGCAGTTGGCAAAATATGAGAGATCGAGATTTCGAATTTCAGGGTTTAGTGCATTCGACATATTCTTGTTTCGCTCGTTATGGTTCACGCGAGTTGTATTTGACTGATTCGGCTTTCGTGGGAATAAAGTAGACCCGGCCTAAATATATGGACCATTGTAACTATTGGCCTTACAAACCTGGAAGGGTGCTACAATAACAGATTTTGCATTAGCATGCATTTTTCTATAGAGTATGAAGTCTGAGACACTACAATCCATCAATATTTTCTGACTTTAGATTTTCGTGGTTTGACAATGATTTGCCAGTCAACCGCTATTTCAGAATAATGACACCACAAATATGATGCAAACCTGTGTGCATTCTGCAAAAGGTTTGTACAGTTGTGAGGTATGGTAGGCACTATGTAGGTTACTCCAACCTGTGTACTGTTCATATGTGTGGCCCCCTGTACGTGACCTGTCCAGCTTCCCGGCAGTAATGGATATTGACATCTGGACAGTGTGTACAACTCCCACCATACATGTAGCTGACATGCAAAATAGTTAGCACTGCATTTCATGGAATATAGCCCTGTCTACCACAGTACTATACCTATGCCACTAGAACACAACAGCCATGAGAAGTTACTGGCCACATCCTGACAGTATTCCCACACATATATATAGATCTCATTGATTGCTATTGTGGACATGCACAACAAGTTATCATGTTGATTGGGACAGCCAGCCCTGTGTGTGCTGTGCTGTTACCCCTACCTTACTACATGTTACTGCATTTCTATGTAAATATGGGGGGGGGGGGTGGGGGACATTACACACATTTACAGCTGAGTGTGGCTTTGCTGCTTACATTTTTTTATATTTTTAACATTGTATATTGCCTTGAGTGGAGAATAGAAGAAGAGAATATCAGAGAGATTGTAATGCCGATTGTATGCCACAATTGACTTCTTACCTTCTTTTTCTTCAGAGTTTTGCAAGGCCCTGCAAATTGCTGTGCTGTGATGTGTAGTAGTGTGGGGTCTGTAGGTCATTGTCACCATTTGTTGTGTGCCTTTGCCAGACATTTTTTTTTTTCTTCTCTGCTGACTTGCTGTGTGAGTCTGGGGGTGAATATGGGATCCCCACATTGATATCCATGCATGTGACCTATGACCCCCCCCAGTTGACTCCCACATATACTGCAGTGGGATTTGTCACATTAAATGATACTGAATAGTGTGGGGAAGCCAGTATTGTGCAGACATTTCCTGGTGTCCCACATAGCTGTCAGTTGTCTGCTGCTATCCCAGTAGGCCACCCCATTCCCTTGCATGCATGCATGCATTACCATAGATATGTTACCAAAACATAGTAATCCATTCATTTATTGTTAAGAAGACTGACTTACCTTGTGCCTGTGGCAGTTGTGAGGATGGTGCTTGAGGGCTGCCTATGTTGGATGCACACAGTACACTGCCTATACATGGTAAGTTATAAGTAATGTGATGTGTGTGTCATCCATTTTACTGTGTGTGTGTGTGTGTGTGTGTGAGTCAGAGAGAGGTGTCAGTCACTGGGTCCCTACAGTGTCAGCATGTGTGCTATGCGTTGCCTCTTTGCCAAGTCCTGGGCATACTGGGCATGCCTCCATCTGCCTACAGGAGCAGGCTCAGGGGCTTCCTCTTCTGAGTCCCTCTGTGTCTGTGGGGATGTTGGCAATGGTGGGGGTCTGTGTAGCCCTTCCCTGTGCTGTTCCTGCTGCAGCTGTTTCCGCAGGATCATATTGCGTAGCATGGCACATATTATGAACGTGTGCGCACATGTGGCTGGAGGGTACTGCAAGGCTCCACCAGATATGTCAAGGCCATGTAAATGTGACTTGAGCATCCCAAACACATGCTGTATAATGATCCTGGTTTGTGCATCTGCCTCATTATGGCATACTTGAGTGGGTTTGCGTGCATTTCTGATGGGTGTCATCATCCATGGCTCCAGTGCATAGCCAGCATAACCCACCAGATAGTTATACGGGATGTTCCCACAGGCAAATGCGTGGTACAGCTGTGATGTCGTGATAGCTTCCGGGGCTGCCAGCGCACACATTCATGATAATGCCCTAGGCATTGCACATAACCTGGCAGTTGATGGAGGGGAAGCTCTTGTGGTTTATGTAGACCCTACCCTGTTCACCGGGTGGTGCTTTGATGTGGATGTGTGTGCAGTCTATCACAACCAGTACCTCCGGGTATTCTGCCACACAGTGGAAGAGATGCATATTGCTGTTCCTCTCCTCAGGGGTGTTGGGGAAGTAAATGTGCTCACCGGCATGTGGTAGGATGGCATCTAGGAACTGGTGGAGTACCCTGGATGCGGATGCCTGTGAGACCCCATAATGTCCCCAGTATGTCTTTAGAAAGTACCTGCAGCTAGTATTCTTAAGGCTACACATACCTTGGTATCCACTGGGATGGATTCCCTTCTATTGGCTGTGGGTCTGAGTTGAGGCCGGCACAGCTCAATGATTTGCTGCAGTATGTCTCTGTCCACCCTGCAGTGCTTTACTATCTCCAGATCATGTAGCCCCTGGTAAGTTACCCTGGGTCTGAACACTCTTCTCCTCCTCCTCAGTCTGTGGTGGTTGTCAGCACTGTCCTCCTCACTGCCCTCAGCCTCTAGCACATACTGATTGATCAAAGTAATGGCAGACCCTAACATGTTTTTGGTTACAATTCCCTCATATGTGTACACCAATGGCGCAGAGTTTGTGGGAAAAATCAGACTGTAAGGTGTTTGCATATTTTATGCTGTTGTGCTGCAGATGTTGCCTGTATGATTGGATGACTATGATGCATTCCACCTGCCAGCTATGTTATTTGTACTTGATTGCTTGTATTCTGCTATTTCCCTTTTTTCCCTTCCCATTTCCAGCCCATTTAAGCCCCAAGGCATGTTGCGCAAACCTTGTGGCCAAATGTAAACAGCCTGCTATTTCCAAGGGTTTTTTTTGTTTGTTTTGTTTTAGACCCAGTGCGTGCCATACAAACCCATTTACCTAACGTAAATAATGACAAATGGCTCTCCCCTGGACATGAATACACTCTTTATTTCATGGAATAAGTCAATACAACCTCAAACACACCCCCTTGCTTAGCTGTGCTAAGCTAAGCTCATCTGGGAGCCGTGGCGCTCCAATGTGCTTACACCAACATGACACTCTCCCTTTTCATGTCTGCTGCTCCTCCTGCTTAGACCACTGCCTTATAGCACCTACACGATTAGGTGCAGTTTGGCACTTTGCTTCTTTTTGTGATTCAGTAAATTTCTCTCATCATCATTCCCCACTGTCTTAGTCCTTAGTTACAGCACTACCCCAGAGTCTTTCCTTTTATCAACCACTGTTCCCTGCTATTGTTTTGATTCTGCATACCATAGAATATAATTGCAAAATACAGATTTAACTTAAAATTGCCTTTTCACATTTCCTTTTATTTCTGGCACGACCCCATTTGCCCGCCACTGCCCTATGCTTAAACGGCCGAGACTGGCCAAAAAAACACTTTTATTTTTATAATTTTGCAACACTTTTCCATGACAGTGACCATATATTTGGCCATTGGCATGCCTAAGAATTAGAATACATGCTTTAGTTTGAGCTGTCATGCCTCCGTTTTGATTTTTGCAGAAATGTATTCGGCTAGTAGCCAAATACATTTCTGCATGCTACACTATTCTGCCATGGATGCCTGACTGCTTACTGTATCACTAATTGACCTCATTTGCAAGGTTTTCAACAGCAAATGAGGTCATTAGCATAATACAGTCGTATCCGTGTCAGAATAGTGTTGCCAGGCTTGTGCACGGCCCCAGGCTTGTTTACTGGACCGCTCTGTGGCCATATTACATGCAGGAATGGCTACATTATTCCTGCACAGAAATTTTAGCTTATTGAATCCTGGGGCTTCTCTTTAAGTAAAGTAAGTTATTTGGTTACATACAGTAAATTTATTTTTTTAATCAAAGAACCACAAGAAAGCATCCATTTCATACATGTGTGCATCAAAACCACTAGTACTTTTATGTAGAAATTATGAACAAATGCAAGCTGCTGTAAATATAAATTATGGTGTGATAGCAATAACAGTGGCAGTTAAAAGTCTTTAAACTATTCTGAAATCTTCTTCTTTTGACTTTTCTCGGTTAGGGGTCGCCACAGCGGATCACCTGTCTGCTCATGATTGGCAGTGGAGTTTTACGGTGTCGAGTTGCCACCCAACCTTCCACAGAAGGCACTCACACCTAGGGCCAATTTAGAGTGTCCAGTCCACCTACAGCATGTCTTTAGAATGTGGGAGGAAACCGGAGCACCCGGTGGAAACCCACATGACCACAGGGAGGACATGCAGACTCCGCACAGAAGGCACCCCAGCTGAGAATCGAACCGGACAACCTCTTGCTGTGAGGCGGCAATGCTAACCGCTGCACCACCATGGCCGCCCCCTTTAAACTATTCTGAAATATTATGATCAATTAAAGGGTTAATACTAGCAACTTGCTTTAATAAAAACATTTAATCACTGGAGAATAAGCAGTTCATAATGTTAGTAATGGTTTGAGCAGCTCATTCAGTTCTTCAACATGATAATGATTTGTGTCTCTTCCAAACTTAGTTAAAGTGAACTATCTCCATAAATGTCTGCTACTTGAATTTTAGCCCGCAGAAACATCCTTTATTTCTGCAGTTCTTAAAATATATCAATCTAGGTTTAGTACATGGTAGAACGATGGCTCATTTGAAAAGTTATATGGCTTCTTAAGACCATCTGCATTTTGTTTAAATATTCTTCATGTGACTGCATAGATATTTAAGTGTTTACTTCCATATCCAAAAACATGCTGCTTGATTGTCTCTGTATTAATATGTTCTATTTACCTTTGTTCTTTTGGCCTGTGTGAAGATAGGTGAAGGCTACCAGCCTAGCCAGATAGAAATTTATAGATAATTCTGTCATTTGTAACTATTAGTGTAAGCCACATGCTTGTTCTCTTAAATGTGAAAAGACTGCATTGGATATTAAACTGCAAAAATGTAACAACAGTGCACTCTGCTGTAAGAAAGCTAAGTCAAGCATTTCATGACTGTCTTTGATGTCAAAATTTAGAGCTGATATGTCTAGAGGCGGACATCCTGCCTATTGTTTTAAGACCAGAGTATTTGCATGTATAATTGTCCTTTATTGCTCTGGTGTCTGACCAGGTGTAAAGAATGCAAATGTGGTTTCTGTTAGCCTGGAAACACCAGATAAGTGTGAAGAATGATGTCATGTGAAGCAGCTCGTTGTTATCAATTTAAAGAGAGAGAATCAGAGAGCTCAAAGCATTTGTCTTGAGAACATTCAACTCACCACTCTGTCTGTTCTATATGTAAGTTATTTAGAACTGTGTTTTCTCTTAAATATAGCTAGGAAATAGGAAGATTAGACTAGTTTGTTTTTCTGTGATATCAGAATTTTCTACAGTATTATTTTAAGTATTTCTCTGTGATCTCTGAACTCTTGACTAGCACTGTGTAGTAAGAAGTATTGTCTTGTGTTTTTATTATTTATTATTAAATATTTTTAAACCTTTCAACTGTGGCTGTTTTATGTAGAGGTAATTTAAGCTCTAGAGTACATTGCATGTATATATTGATACTGTACCATGTCACTGTAATAAGCCTTGACTGTTCAGTCACACTTACCATTTGGATAATAATATTGCACAGTAATAATTGAACACCCTTTCAGAAGAGCCTTTGTGCAGCTGATATTAGTGGGTGATGGCAGCTGGTACTACCTTTTAGACTGGGCAGAAAAGGGGCACAGCTGGAAAACCTGTGCCAGCCTTCCTCAGGAGTGTCTGTGTGGTTGTACATAACTCTTATCTCAAAGTGTATGTGTGTCAGCTACATGGGCAGGGACATGAAGCACAGGTTGGACAGAGAGGGTGCTGAAGGCTTTAGCTTGCACACTAGGCTGAGATCTGGACCCTACAGCTGTGCCAGTGGGGAGTCTTATTGGGGACCTGGAGAGAAAGGGAGAAAACCAGCCACAGACTGACTGTGATCTCTGTGTACTGTTAAAGGAAATTGTACTTTACTGTGAGTGTATTTATTATCCTTTCCCCTATATGGATTCCCCTCACTGGTGTTAGTGGTTTGGATTGAGGCTCCTTGATTGCTTGGCCAGTGCACGGGTGTCAAAGCCTGGCTCATGGCTGAAAAGGGTTTACAGACCAGCAGCTCATTTACATGGAATTATACAGTGGTATCCTATAAAATATCAGTTGGTATTTTAAAATATATCAATACTTAGTCTTTCAGTACTGCTACATTAATATATTCAGTAATAAGTACATCTATTGTTATTGTAGCCTGAGTGTTGCACAAAATACCAGAAGAATATTACATCATTTCCCTATCTTTTCTCCCTCAAGATGTTTCAACATTTATTGCAGAAGATGAAACAGGTCCAGTGGTCATATGGATCATTGAATTCCACCCTTTATGACATCACAGAAATAGACACTTGTGGGCATGACTTCTCTGTTTTGGAGCTAGTTCTAACAACTGAAAAGAAGGAGGTGAGTCTAAGAAAACAGTCAAATGAAATATGAAACAGTGAGGTACAATGAAATATCAGCTACAATATTAAAACACCCTCTCTTCTAAAACTGGAAAAATTTCCTAAAATTTTAAATCAAGACCTGCATATTTTTCAGCCTATACTATTATTCATGATTTAATTTCTTTTATTGTAATGCCTTAGCCATTTCAATATATTTTCCAGTTTTTGCTGCTGTCTGCTAAGCTTCTGAACAGCTTTCTTGAAAAATATGGTGAAATGACCAGCAAATGCAATTATATACATGCATTATTGAAATGAGACTGAATGGCCCACTGAGAGACTCTCATGGCTTCTGATCATAATGGCTAACATACCCACACTGCCACCATGTTTTTGAGTTCAGAAAGTAAGTCAGGGTAAGAAAAACTGCCCACGTCCCATTACAGGACTGTCATGTGTCATGCGGGACCTGGCATAAGTCAGCTTTAGTACAGTTGCTACCATGAGGCCTGTTGGTTTTACCCATCCTGGATACTGCTGTTTGAAAGGCTGATATATCTGGGGGGAAAATGCACGCATGGCAAAAAGTTGTGAAATGCATACCTGTGATAGTTTTAACTGGGACTTCACAAGATTGGCTATTATTCCCAGTAAACAGAAAAAAAAAATAGCAGAGACTCCATCAAGATGGTATGAGCATGAACTGATGAACTAGTGGAGATCTAGTGACATATATATCTGAACATCTTATTCCTCTGACAAATTTGAATATCCCATACTATAGGGATGCATTCAGTCAGTATCCTAGGGCTAAGATGAGATTAAATGGAGGAGTCCATAACTTGTAATGATTGTCTTTCGATCAGAATCACAAGTGTCTTCTGGACTTCCTGTCCATCTCTATGTGAATGTAGGTAACTTGAAGGTCTATACAGTGCATTCAATTTCCTTCTGATAAGCACAGAAGGATGGACTCCATTAAGACAATCTTAAAAAAATTGCTTAGAGCTGAATTGGTTTAGACCACAGAGATCCAGTATTGACCTGATTTTTTTAAGGGAGGCAGCAATAAGAATGTGGAATAATATTCTATTCCTGGACCCTTCTGTAGAAGGTTAGACACCTTGACACCTCTTTCAGTGCTACATTTTTACAGATGAGTCAGATAACTAGTAAGGATAATGAGGGGGTAAATGGATGGGATTGAAAGTGGATTATACACCCTGCATATATGAGTGCCCTTATCCATCTGTAATTTGTGATGTTAGTCAGGCTGACAGAGGAAGGCAGAACTGTCACCCAAGCATCTCCACAGTGCGGTGTCAAGTATGGTGTCAGGACTGCTGCAGTCTACACACAGAAGGACCATGACCTTACAGAAATGCTAAAACTCCTGACTCTTGTCCCATGAACCTGTTGGAAGTTAATCTAGTTATTGCTTTTGTCCCAGTGACTTGCTGTTAAAGTGTTGGCTGTGTGCCACAGCAAAGCCACATCTAGTACTAGATTCTTCACATGCTAGAAAAAGTATGCTATGGAGGTTGGAAACTGAGAACCCTAACTCTCAGGTTTTGTCCTGCTTCTGCAATATTCCAGTAACTTGTTAACTGCTTTTCCAAATATTTGGGGTTCAGAGGCAGAACAATTTAAAAAAGCAACCTTGGTGGTCTTGGGAATATAGTCATTATGAGTTACACATGGTGGCAAATGACCCACAAGTCTTGCAATTCTTTCTGTAGCATTATAAAAAATATGCACCAAAAGCCTTCTCATGTAGGAGGTGGTCATGTTTTGGAATACAAGCTTAATTTTTAAAGGATCACTTGGCAACCCTATGCATACTGTAGATAATGTGGTAGAAGGTTAAATGTACTGATCAAATTTATCAATTGCTTGTATTTCTTATGTGTTGGATGGACAACAGGGCTATGAGGAATGGAGACATTTTCATAGGTTCATAGGTTCATAGGATGATACTAGACTACTGGCCCGGAGGCCGTTATAAGCCTAGCCAAGAATTTCACCCATGTTCCCACAAAGTCAGCACCTGTTTTCCCTGTCCTACAGGGACACAGGTGGGATCCCAGGGGGTATATTTTCTGTTTCCCATCCAGTCATCCAGGTTCCTCTTAAAGAGATCTAGTGAGATACTCTGCCTGACATGAAGAGGAAGTCTATTCCACAGATGGGGCAGTGGTTGGGACACAAATCTATCCTGCAATAACAAGTTCTGTTAATGTCACAGACCAGGTTGAGACCTTGCATGTGGGTTGTACGAGTGGAGTTTGACTTATGGATATGCAGCAACTCCATCAAGACTGAGTCTGAGACTGCCTTGTATGCCAGGCACAGGTCACCTCTGAGCAGTCTGTATGAGACTGAGTAGAAGGACAGGACTTTTAGCCTATCTGTATAAGATATGTGTTTGAGACCCTGGATTTTCCTGATCAGGAACCTCTGTGGTCTTTCCAGCTGCTGCATGTGCTTGGTAAGGTACATACTGAAGGGGACATTATACTCGATAATGGGTCTGATAAGGTAGGAGGAGTACAGGAATGTTATGACCTCCTTGTTCCTAGATGAAATACCCTTACTTATGAGGTGGGCCATATAGAAACCCATCTGTACAACAGAGGCAACATGGTGGTCAAAAGTCAGGTTGCTATCAACCTGGGTGCCCAAGTCCCTCATGACTGATTGCTTAGTACGTTGTTATTAATGTGAAAATTTAGTGGGGACACCATTTTCCCTAAAGGGGATAATTATGAATTTCTTGGCATTCAGTTTGAGGCCATGCTTCTGGCACCAGACATTAGTTTGGTTAAGGCCTGATTGGACAATGTTCACATCACTAGGGGAATTTATGACAGTGCTCAGCTTGCAGTCATCTGCAAACTTGGTCAGCCACAGACCACTGGTTTTGGCTTGCACCTCATAAACGTATATCCTGAACAGTAGAGGCCCCAAACTGATCCTTGGGGTACACCACTTGTTATGGGTCTACTACTAGAGGTGGCTTCCTCTATTTTGACTGAGTGGGTTCTATCAGTGAGCCAGTTATCTACTCATCTGGTAACATATGGGTTAATGCCTAGCTGGGAGAGTTTATCTCTTATGCCTGAGTGGGGAATAGTGTTGAAGGTTTTGGCTAGGTCAAGGTAGGTGGTGTGCACTGTCTTGCCCTCATCCGTGGCTTTGGTGACTGTTTCGAAGAAGGCGACTAAGTTTAACAGGCATGATCTCCCTTTGACAAAACCAAACTGTGTGGGATCAAGTTTTTAGAGGTTGCTAATGTCCTTGTTTGTAAGGGCCATGATAATGCATTCCATGGCCTTGCAGATCAGGCTAGT
This sequence comes from Protopterus annectens, assembly GCF_019279795.1. Classification (NCBI taxonomy): domain Eukaryota; kingdom Metazoa; phylum Chordata; order Ceratodontiformes; family Protopteridae; genus Protopterus; species Protopterus annectens. Next base: position 230,548,627 of record NC_056741.1, read on the forward strand.
TAGGCTGATTGGCCTTTAATTGCCTGGGCCGGTGGAAACTCCACCTTTGTGCAGAGGGATGACAGTGGCTGTCCATTCTGCTGGGATGAAGCCAGTGCACAGGCTTTGGTTGAATAGGGTTTCTAGTGGTGTTGAGAGCTCTTGCCTGAGTTCATGTAGGACACAGCCAAGGATGTTGTTGGGTCCCATGGAGGCTGTATTTTTTGCCTTTGAGGGGGTATTAATAACCTGCTCCCTGGTGATGAGGGGAGGTGGTCAGGTGCTGGGGATGTCCTGGTTTACTGATGGGGGGGACAGCATGGTGAAGTTTTCACTGAAGTTGTCTGTCAGCAGGTTAACTATATCCATGGCATTTGTGTATGTGGTATTCTTGACCACCAGTTCAGAGCAGATTTGGGAGTTACTTTTGAGATTGCAGACTTATGTGAAGAAGGCCTTGTGATTGTCCTTAGCAGATGTGGCCAGTTTGGACTTGAAGTTAGCCTTAGAGGATTCACCAGTAACCTTATTTGCTTGTTCAGACTAAGGAGAGATTGCTTCCAACTTGGCACCTGCTCCTTCTTGGTCCTGGGCAGCAATTTTTTCCTTTTATTATTTATTTATTTTATTTTTATTTATTGCATTTGTTAACCGGGTGATGTCTGACTGGGCTAGGAGCCCGTTTTCAGTGGAGAGCCAGGGAGAAAAGCTCCACAAGTAACAATATAAGCATAGATATATAATATATATATATATAGATATATATATATATATATATATATATATATATATAGATATATATATATATATATATATATATATGACACATTACAGAAGATACAGGAATTAGAGATATGAAGTTCTAATGCAGACACGATACTAAGCAGGCTAAGAACATCATGGAAAATTACAGATCTTCAGTTGCAGTCACAGTAAAAAATGTGCAAATAACATTGGATTCTATATTACAGAAGTATAGTTAAATAGCAGTTAAATATCAATTATAGAGTCTGCTTATTGCTGCTGTCCACCAGATAGGTCTACTCTTCCTTGAGGAAGGTGATCTGGTCCTGTCAGGTATAGCTGAGTCCATGCAGCTATATAAGTGCTCATATAGCTTTTTGGTATAGGCTTGGACATTAGTGTTTGATTCAACTGAAGGGATGTTGGATATGAAGCTGCTTATACCTGCTCTCAGGAGGTTGTAGTCAGCTTTGGAAAAGTTTTTTTGTTCGACCCTGGCAAGGTGGGGGGGGTTAGGGGAGATGATGACTTCAAAAGTGATTGCTTTATGGCTAGATCTTACCAGTGGGGATGACACTGTAGGGGTGCTAGAGTGGCTACTCATGTTGGTTAGTATCCGGTCCAGGATATTTTCACCTCTTGTGGGGCTGTCAACCATCTGATCCAATGCATTTGCAATGACAAAGTCGAGGAATATCTGGACATTCATGTTTGAGCTAGAACAGGTCTCACACTCTATGGTTTGGTAGTTAAAGTCGCCCAGGATCAGGGTAGAGGGTTTGAATCTTGATGGATTCAAGTAAGTCTAGATAGGTAGAGTGGGCCTTCTGAGTCATGGTTGGGTGTCTGTAGCTAGCTATGATTTGAATAGGTGTTTTGTCAACAGTTAATTGCACCTGGAGTGTCTCCTGTGCGTCATACTGTTTGACCAGCCTGGAGATGTGTATGTCTTTGATAAATATTGAAACCACCTCCTTTAGATTTGTAGCCCTCTGTTTGGGGTCTGAAAGTATGGTCGGACGAGTAACCTGGTAATGCTAGGGTGCTCTCCACAGCTTTGACTCAGGTTTCAGTGACTGCACAAATGTCAGCATATTTCAGGGTGAGGAGTGCTTGCAATGAGTGCAGTTTCATGTTAAGACTCCTAGCATTTAGCAGCACAACCTTTAAATTTCGTTTAGAAGAATTGTTTGCATTGGTAATCTTGTCCTCATGACTTTGCCTATAAAAGGCACTATGGGGGAGGCAAGAGCCTTTGCCAGAAGCCTGAATCCCAGGGGAGACAGGTGAAGGCCATCTCTGGCAAAGCATCATGGTCTGTCAATCATGTCCTCCCAGGCTGTCAGGTACTGGATCCCCTTGGAATGACACCAGAAACTAAGCCAATTGTTAAAGTCAATCATTTTATGCTTGTACTGAGGCATCATTCTTGGTGACGGTAAGATGCTGCTTAAGGCTAGGGACATACCTGCCTGGGACACATATTCATTAAGCTCAATCATGTTCCTTTTCATATAGTCCAGAGAGGTACATCTCAAGACATTCACACCAACATGGGCTATGACAGAGTCATAACAGTACCTGTTGCTGAGACACTTGAGTGCATGAATGATATGGAAGATTCTAGTACTGACGAGCAACTTACCATGACTTTCTTCTTGTCTAGCCTGGTAAGGGGCACATCTGTGTGTCGCACGATAGAGTCTCCCATGACTAGTATGTTGAGTTTGTGGCTGGGCTTTACAGGCTGTGTGACACAGGTATGTGTACTATGTGTGGTGCGTGGTGCGGTGGGTTGTAATGTACATGTGTGCTTTTGCCTTGGAGGTCTCTTGTTTAGGTATGTTTTTGTTGAGAACCTCCACATATGTAGGAATGTACTGTACAGGTGTGGGTGGTGTTAGAGATCTGGTGCTTGTGGTGTTTGTGCAGACATCCTTCTCAGTGCCAGATGTGCTGGCTTGTGATTGAGACAGCAAGGTTTCTAGGTTCTTAATGTAACTGTATCTGTCACATATTGTATTCTTAGGTGGTAGAAAAAGAGGGCTGTCAGTGTACATGAGGCTACACTGTCTCAGGATGCCCATATCAACAAGACTAGCAGGAGAAACCACAGAAAATTGTCCGTCCATAGTTGTCAGAATCTGTGGAAGAAAGGTAAAGGATGGCAGAGTGGGTACTATCAGAATAGAGTACATATAGGTGTGAGTAGGGTTGTATAAAATTACAGTAGTTGCAAATCCATTAAGAATCGAAAGAGGAGGTAATCAGGGAGGGACCCAGGTTGACAGTAACCTAACCTCTGACACTCACATTGCCAAAAAGTGTGGTTGAAGAGACCTTCTATATTGCCCACCTTATCATGAAGTTCTCATCTAGATCAAGAGAGAGTATTGTGCTGTGCTTCTCTCTCTTCTCAGGCCAATGATTGAGTTGAATGCCCCCCATCTCACCCGACTCCACGACACACCTGCAGCAGTTGGAAAGAGACCCCAAAGTTCCTCACAGAGGATAAGGGTCTTAAACATATGTATATGTGCTGCTGCCCAAAAAAACTCCAGCTCTATTCTCATACAGCCATTAGCTTGGAGCCGCCTCCTGTGCCATGGGCCATACAGATCAATGGAATCCTGAATTAATCTCCAAAGGGAGGGCAGCAGTTACACAGGAGTGCTGGTAAGGGAAAAAATGCAATTGAGATACCTCACAATGGGCTAAAACAGCACAGCGGAAGTGCGCAACAAGTAAACAAATGCAACACCCTGCAAAGACAGGGATTAAATACCAGAAAAGATGGAAGAATCGTGAAGCTCGAATTACTACCCAATCCTGCTAGCCCCTGCTCTTTCAACAGCAGGCCTCTATCCAGACTATGCTACCTGACCTGCTACCTTTCAGAAATGCTAATGACATAATAGCATCAAGCTTCAGGGTCTCAGCTCATATAATCCATGCTCTAGGTGGCCAGATAGGCTGACCTATGTGTCCTAGAAAAACAATGGCTAAGAAATCAAACGTTTGGTATTATCAGAGTGAAGGATTCCTTAAGATTGTGGTGTTACTTTTGTGGAGTTTCTTCTTTCCCCACTGCTATTTGACTATGGAGTCAGGCATTGCAAGATCAACATGGGGAATCAAGAGCCATGCACTGACACTGAGGTCAGTGCTAGTTGTGTTATCAACCATTTGGTCATTAAGTCTATAGGGCCATAGGATATGCCTGGTGTTGACAATAGTGATGTAAAAAAAGTTTGCCACTGAAACAAGGTCTGGCACTGACTGTAGAATAACAGATAGCAGGACCAACAACCTGAAGGATTAACGAACAAACCCACTCAAAGAAGACAACAAACTGATTAATCCATGAAGATGGGTAGCACTGTAAGCAGAGTCAGAAAAAACAGATAGACTTCAAACAAACACAGTTTAATGAGCGCTTTCGGTAGGATCAGTGTCCTACCTTCTTCAGACAACTAAAAACCAATTAACAAGTTATTTAAAACATAAGAAACATCACAATTAAACAATTAGTAAATTACCATAAGAAAAAACTTGTCCTTAAAGCAACAATGGATTTCCTAATGCTGCACGCTATTTAAATATATACATTTCTCACGTATAGAAGTCAAGGATGCTGAATACTGCAAACAAATAAATGCATATTTGTGTACAATACAATGTCATATTTATGTGCCGCACACTGTATACTTCTTTGAGTTTATGCTGGCAAGTTGCTTTAGATAGTAATTTTCTCATTTTCCTAGATTGCCTACCTCTAGAGTGTTATTTTTTAGACTGCCCCTGATATGTGTTTTTATATGTGTTGGTATACAAACATATTTATACATGTCTTAGATCCATTTTATAATGAAGTAATTTTAATACATAATATTTATATTTAAACATATTTATTATATTTATTTATTTTTTACAGGAATATAGGCATATTAAGTAACATACATTTTTTTCTTTATTATTTTTATATGTGTTCTTTTTTCTGTATTTATACATATTCATATATTTTTAGATTCAATTTTTAATGAAGTATTTTGAATCTAATATGTTATATTTATATATAGTTATTACACACATATATATTCCTTTACAGAAATATAGATATATTAAATATTATGCATATTTACTTTTTAAGTAACTAATAATAGTATTGTACACAAATATGCATTTATTTGCACTATTCAGCATCCTTGACTTCTATACACGAGAAATGTATACATTTAAACAGCGTGCAGCATTAGGAAATCCATTGTTGCTTTAAGGACAAGTTTTTTCTTATGGTAATTTACTAATTGTTTAATTCTGATGTTTCTTATGTTTTAAATATTTTGTTAATTGTTTTTTAGTTGTCTGAAGAAGGTAGGACAATGATTCTACCGAAAGCGCTCATTAAATTGTGTTTGAAGTTTATCTGGCTTTTCTGACTCTGCTTACAGTACTACCCGCCTTCGTGGATTAATCAACCTGAAGGATTATACACATAACAGGATCGGGGGAATAGGTGAAATGGGACTGGGTGATAAGGCCACTCCAAAGGACTCAGCGCACATGGGAAAAGGGGAGCAAGAAGATGAAGCACAAGATCACCTGAAAAGTACACTAATAATGGCTTCTGCCTACTTGTCGTAGTCTGTGACAAGGAGGGTTGGAATGATGCAGACCTATGTGTAGATTGCCTAGCTAAAACCCTAGTTTGCGGGAGACACTCCCACAACTCAGTAGGTCTCTAACAATATTGCAGGTAACATTACAGTTTTGGGCAGTGTGCTGGCAGTTTCCATAATTTTTCCTCATAATCTAAGTAATTTTCCGATAAATAAGAAAAAACTTGGTAAGAGAAGTAGTGGGATGAATTCATCATGATTTTATGACAAGAGGAACAAGTTGAACCTCCAGTATTGAATGAGAGAGAGATCTTAGCTGGCATGGGGGATAACAAGTGTCTGAACACTCACAGGATTCAAAGTAAGAAGAAACTGACTTCATAACTAAAGACATTTTGACATGGTGTTTTGCCAATAAAAATGGAATGATTAAATCCTTACAAAGGAAGAACCATTGAGGGTTATGAGATCCCTCATAATAGAAACACTGTGTGTGGCTGCTAGCATTTATAATGCTCCTGACATAGACACATTGGTTTTGATAACTTGAGGGAGTGCATAAAAATTAGAAAAAGGTTATGGGGTAAGTTTGGCTGAAAAAATAGGCATACTTTTGGAGAAAGATGACTGGAAATCAGGAATTAATTTGAAACAGAAAACAAAAAGAAAACTACTCTTAAAAGCAAAATACCTTCACAGAATCAAAGTAAAAGCATTTGGTCATTTGTCTCCACCTTACAGAAACATAAAAAGAAAATCTAGAGAGAAGAGCAGCTATGATACATGTTGGGAAATGAGGAAAGTTTTAAGCACTTTGAAAAAGTATTATCTGCTGAGCGGTCATACCACCTGTGGCAATAACCCTTTTATTGCAAAAGATGTTCATTAATTCTTAATAGGTGTGTATTCAAGAAGCACATTTTCCTAATTGTCATAGATGACTGTCTCGTTAAATGACTTGCTCAGAGTTGAAAAGTAGAGAAATGGAGGCTGAAGTAATCAAAGAATGGACTAGAGAAAACAGATCATTAACAGCCCATAGCCACAAAGATCTGTCCAGATTGGCAGAATTTTGCTTATGAGACCATACATTATTCTTTGTCTCTAACCAGGCACCTGCCTTTATTTTCCTTGCCATTCTCGTTGCATGTCCAGATTTAATTTCACTTTTCTATTGTGCCATTCTGCCTCTGTTGTATCTGCACAGTATGTACCATTCTACCTTGGTGGTATATGCACAATATGTGCCATTCTGCCTCGGTTGTATATGCACAGTATGTCCCATTATGCCTCTGTGTATATATGCAGTATTTTGCCATTCTGCCACTGTGGTATATGCACAGTATGTGTTATTTTGCCTCTGTGGTACATGCACAGTATGTGCCATTCTGTCTCTGTGGTACATGCACAGTATGTGCCATTCTATCTTTGTGGTGCATGCACAGTATTGTGCTGTTCTGCCCCTGTGGTATATGTACAGTATGTGCCATTCTGCCTCTGTGGTATATGCACAGTATGTGCCATTCTGGCTCTGTAGTACATGCACAGAATGTGTCATTCTGCCTCTGTGGTACATGCACAGTATGTGCCATTCTACCTCTGTGGTACATGCACAGTAGGTGCAATTCTGTCTCTGTGGTATATGCACAGTATGTGCCATTCTGCCTCTGTAGTACATGCACAGAACATGCCATTCTGTCTCTGTGGTACATGCACAGTATGTGCCATTCTGCCTCTGTGGTACATCCATAGTATGTGCCATTCTGAATCTGTGGTACATGCACAGTATGTGCCATTCTGCCTCTGTGGTACATGTACAGTAGGTGCCATTCTGCCTCTGTGGTATATGCACGGTATGTGTCATTCTGTCTCTGTGGTATATGCACATTATGTGCCATTCTGCCTCTGTGGTATATGCACAGTAGGTGCCATTTTGCCTCTGTGGTATATGCACAGTATTGGCCATTCTGCCTCTGTGGTATATGCACAGTATGTACCTTTGTGCCTCTGTGGTATATGCACAATATGTGCCATTCTGCCTTATTCACAGTATCCCTATAGTTGCTCTTTTCCTGACCCTTATTATTCATTCTAGTCTTTATGAGAAATGGCAGCTGCTTTGGAATCATCACCATCACCACTGTCTACTGATGGCTTTAGTAACTGAAATTTTTATTGCACCATAGATCCTATACATTACAATTTGGTCTAACGAATAAGGCTTCTGACCTTGGAACAAAATATTACAGTTTGAGTCCTACTAAAGTCATCTGAAAACACAATACTTTAGTCTGACATTTAGTTTAGAGGCTATGAACTATAGAGAAGCTGCTTCATGTAGTCTGATATTAGTTACCCTCAGTTTTATTTATTTATTTATTTATTTAAATTTGTTGACCGGGAGTGTCCGACTGGACGTGGGTCCATTTTCAGCGGAGGCCCGGGGAGAAAAGCTCCACAGTTAAAATAAACAGACAGTAGTTACATTGGATTACATAGTGATTAACAATTTAACATAGAAATTACTTACAACATATTTACAGATGAAGAACATAGTACATCAGTAGACAACTAGAATCTTTATCTGTGAAGTACATAACAGGCATTAACAAATGTAATAATGAGAAGTTCCTGCTGTATAATAAGTACAAGGCTTATGAGCATCTGAGCTTGCTATCATCAAGGTAGTTAGTGGTAGTTAGGTAGTTAGTGGAGTGGAAAGAAAGGTAGTAGTTGGATGGGGTGGATGATATTAGAGTGGGAGTTGCAAGGGCATAGCCAGCATATTTTTAGTTTTAATTTGCCTACTATGTGACTCTGAGATAGTCACATAACCAGACTTTGCTCTGGGACAATTGGGCTAGGCTTCTCTATGGCCTCCTGGACTGCATACCTACCAACTTCATATGAGGCTATTAAAGCTTTGAGTCTATGACAGCAGATTTGTTGAATTAATTTTACTGCAGAGTGACATACCTACGTAGCCCTGGATGATGTGTTGGTTGCGTAACAGTATTATTTTCATATAAGTGCCTGTATCTCATTGACCAATGTGGCTAAAAACTTATGTTCTTATTAAGACACAAGTTGTCACAGTTATATATATTGTCATCTCTGTTGTCATTGTGTGTAAAACACACTGTCATTAGCATTTAATATTTTGTGTTACATATTTTCTCTTTCACAGCTGAGTGTAGCTAAAGCAATGTATGATGTTGATACTGTTCTCTCTTCCTCAGGCTCATCACATCATAGACATGACACCAGTAAAAGAACTTGTGGGACTAAAGTGGCACCAACATGGGAAGCACTACTTCAGATTGTTCTGCATATTGTACCTGATTTACATCTCTCTTTTTACTGCCTGCTGTATCAACCGTCCACTTATGCCACGTACTGACAATGCCACAGATCCATCCGATTTAACCATCTTTGTAAAAAGGCCACTGCAGGTAATTTTAACTTTATTCCACAGAGTGAACAGTTCGTAATAAGCTTTCTAGCTATGTTTCATTACTGAATTTTTTTCTTTTACCTTTGAATAATACGAGGTATCTGCCATTTTTTGGATCAGTAGTAGTATTCTGAATAATGAAACCAGAGTAGATGGAATATGGGATTCCAAATAAGCTGTTGAGGGTGGATAATATAATAGCAAGTACACTGAAAAAGGACTATATACAGTTAATTTTATATAGCACCAAATGAATGAAAGTGCCTCCTTTGTATCCGTCCAGCTTGCTCTAAATTGAAATGTATCAAACTTGATTGTTTTCATGCCTTTTGACTTTTTTCATGGTTTAAGACTTTGTTTTCACAGAAAAAGCATCTTTCTGACTGTCAGAGCTGATTTATATAGAGCCCTGTACTCCTGATGGGTCAGTCATGATGAAAAGGCTTGAAAAAAGGTTGCAAATTAAGAGCAGTCTAGCCTCAAATGTCCCAGAAAAGTGGGCAGACTAGACTGACGTTAGATTCCAGAATTTAATGTTGGCCACTCTCAGAAACCAAGTGCAGATTGCGTACATAATGAAGATTGGATCTCATGGGCTCTATAAATATACATGGGTGATGTTCTTCCTTTATGCTAGAGTTTTCTTTCCAATGAGCTCCATATGTATGGTTTATCAAGCATGTGCTTGTTTTTGTTAGTGTAACATAATCTGAATGCCGAGAGATGTAGTGCAGGATTCTAATGGGAAAAACAACATTCCCACAACTAATATTTAAGTAGATTGGTGACTGACTAGTGGATTATAGGGATCATACCAGTGAATATAGCAGTCTTTAATGATGAATAAGTACTGAGTCAATGGTAGCAATGTTACGTTGGTCCCTGGACTACGATAGCTATGGATGTCTTGTAACATCTGCTAGCAGTGTTCGGCAATCAACTTTAGAAACTACTGCCCCTATGAAATTGGCTACAAAATGATACACTAATCCAAGGCCTTTGCAACTCCTAGATAATTATCAGTATAAAATATTATGTTTTCTATATTTTCAAACAAAAAGAAAAAAATATTTTGGTGACACAGAATGTTTAGATTCTGAACCTAGAACTGTTACAGTAAACACCCACAAAATGAACTACTTTAATTGAAGGTGAAATGAGTTTTATTTTATTTACATATTTTTATAGGTTCATAGAATGATACTAGGCTATTGGCCTGGAGGTCCTTATAAGCCTAGCCAAGAATTTTGTCTATGTTCCCTCAAAGTCAGCACCAGGATCCCAGGGGTATATTTTCTGTTTCCCATCCAGTCATCTAGGTTCCTATTTTTTATTTATTTATCCTTTTGTTGACCAGGTTAATTAAACTAGGCTAATGGCCTTTTTTCAGGGGAGACCAGAGGAGGCATTTACACTACTATGAGAAAGCTGGTCAGGGGACAGAGGAACTTCCCATACTCTTTTCCGTAGGTGCCGTGGGATCTTTTACATCCACCAACAGCTCAAGCAAATAAGTCCTCATTTTAACTTCTCATCTGATGGACAAGTTTATAATGAACTGCTCCCATAAGAAGTTTATAATGAACTGCTCCCATAAGTGAGAAATAAAAGGATGAACTTCAGTTAAATAAATAAATAAATAAAATGAAAATAAATAGAAAAGCTGATTGTTTCACATTCTTTAACAAATGAATCATGTTAAGGAAAAAAAAACTACTCACAGTACCAGTTGTGCCGGAAAGGACTGTCTCACTGGATACATTACAGGGCTTCATTTTTGGCAAAGTCAATTAACTTGTGATTTTTTGTATCCAGATCAGTAACAATCAGTACATGCCACTGCAATTAATACATAATGTGATAGTGAATGTTAAAAAAAAAAATATATATATATATATATATATATATATATATATATATATATATATATATATATATATATATATATATATATATATATATATTCCCAATGTTGACCACATAAAAATTAAAGTAATTCTCTTTGTTTTATTTAATATTGTGATTCACTTGTTTTCATACCTCTCAACCTCTTAGAGCAAGAAATCTGGACAAAGCCTAAAATAATGGAGGACAAAGGCCCAAAAATAAGGACAGATCTTAAATATTTCTATTGTAAATTTAGAAAATTGCTACAATAGCAGGCTTTTTGTTAGGATGCATTTTCTGAAGGATATGAAGTGTGAAACACGGGTGAAACTCAAATGTATTTCATTATTTACTGACTTTAGTCCTCAATGAGTTGCCAGAAAAAACACAAATTTTATGAGGAACAGACTAAAAATATGAGACAAAAATCTGGACATTCTGTGAAAATATGGAAAGTTGAGAGGCATGCTTGTTAAGAGCTGGAATAAATGAATAAATCATGTGGATTATATGAATTGATGAGTAGAACAAAGCTGGATAATCAAGATCATCTTCAGCCAGAGCAGTATGCGTAAGGTAAATTAGTGTTGGACTGAGTAGGCTACCTCAGATTAAGTCCCAAGACATCTACCACCAACTTAAGCTGAAATCAGATGCGGAAATACTGACTTCTTCATCCCATGAAAAACAGTGCAGAGTGGGAGCAGCTTCAGCAGAAGTATATCTTACAGTGAAAATTAAAATGATCAATGCAGTCAATTCAGTTATCTCCAAATGCTTACTGAAGGGGTCCGTATTGAGAGGTGATAAGTCAGCAAGCAAACGACAGTAGTATTGCTGGAATCAAATTCATCCTCAAGTCCTGGTGAGTTTCACAAGGTGGACCCTGTTTTTCACAAAATTTCATCAAGATGACACTGATATATAGATGGTATTTTATATAACATACATCATGGACAGAAGTACGTTAAAAAATAAAGATAGCTGGATGCACAAGACTTAAGAAAAAAAAACTGCCCAATCCTGGTAGGTGCACTAGTCCCAGGAGTGGAGAAAATGACAGTGTAGAATCCTTAAGACATGGAAACATTCCTACAATGGGGCTAGGCCAGGCCTAGGGGGAAGATTACCCCTCCCCCTTGTAGAAGGAAGTAGCGGTCAACAAAAATCACAAAAACTGACAGGCCAAAAAAGAGCTATAAAGAAGATAGAGTGGACTACTGAGGATACAAAAGAAATTATGTATTGTTACTGTTATGCAAGAAGCCCAGAATTTCTAGACAGAAGATATAAAAGAAAAATAACAGAGAAATTAGAGGAAAGAAAAATACTTCCACAAGAAAAACTGTCAGAAGCTTCAAATAAATATTTGTGTTCATTAATACAATAGATTTATAAAAAAAACACCATAGAGATCAAGAAACATTGCACCATTTGGAAAAAGAAGCGACTGAAGAAGTGCAAAAATATAAAGAACAAAATCTAGGGACTTTTGATAGGTATAAAAAAGAAATATGGACATGGGAAAGAAAGAGAGATTTGATATGGTGCAATATTTATGCAAAGAAGAAAGTAAAATTAATCAATACAAAAAAGGCAGCTCCAAAGATATTTGAAGAGAAATATAGCTAAAGCCATCCAGATATGGAAAAGTTCACAATACAAAAAATATGATCACAAAAAGGGAACACAGAACAGAAGATTGGTAAAGTAGAACTTTAAAAAAAAAGAGAAGTTGAATGGAATACTTGCGAAGTAAAGGATTTAGTGTAGAATGTCTAACACAGGTTATATGACAGTATGATGGAACAATAAGTCACCCAAGTAAGGAGAAACAGCAGGAGCATGAGACATCTGAAAAAGAAGAAATATGGACATGGGAAAGAAAAGGAGATTTAATATGGTGTAATATTTATGCAAAACAGAAAGCAAAATTAATCAATACAAAAAGTGTAGCCCCAAATATATTTGAAGAGAAATACAGGCAAAGGCATCTGGGCATGGAAAATATTACAATACGAAAAATAAGAAAACAAAAATGAAAGGTGAAAAAGATAATTAGTAATGGAGAAGTTAACGAAACAGAAACTGGGGTTATGGATTACCTGTGAAGTGAAGGATTTAGCATAGAAAATCTAACTCTAATAATATCCCACCAGGATAGAGCAATGGATTCCCAAATTAAGGAGAAACCAGTGGAGCAGGAAACATCTGATCACTTGCTATATGAAGATACTTTGGAGCCTTCCACAGGAAACCAGTTCCATAGGAAACAGTCAATGTTGTGGAGTGAGTTCACATATGAAAGTGAAATGGATGACACAAGATGAACCTGAAGAGAGTCTGGCACCAGGTGATGCTCTGTAACTTCCTATAAAATCCCCGCAGGAAATGGAGAACAAAGAATGTGCCCTCAGTTTAGAAGAAAATGATCTAAGAGAAGAGTTGCATTCAAAGAGGGATATTCCAGGCTGACTATCTATCACCACTGCTCTTTTGTTTTGCCCCTAACCCATTAAGTTGTTTACTTAACAGATTTGGTCATGGCTACAATTTGGCTCTCAGAAAACAACAAAGTGTAAAGACTTATCATCATCTTTTTGTAGATGATTTAAAAACTGTATAGTTCATCAGATGAGGAACTGAAAGCACAAATGCAAGTGGTCACAACTTTTTCAGATGATATAAGAATGCCATTTGGTCTTGATAAATGTGCAAAAGCAACCTTTAAAGCAAGAAAGCTGCAATACCAAGAAAACATCAGTTTGGGAGAGATGTGAAATAAAAAAACTTGAGCAAGATGGAATGTATAAATATTTGGGAATTGATGAAGGATTAACAATAAAACACGAACAAATGTGAATAAAACTTAGTAAGGAATATTTTAGAAGACTAGCATTAATACTGACAGCAGTGTTGACATCTAGGAACAAAGTTCAAGCTATAAACTAATTTGCTCTTCCTGTCCTAACTTTACAGTTTTAGAGTGATTGACTGTCCCCAAAAGGTGTTGGATCAGTTGGACAGAAAACAAGAAGGATGCTTCATGCTCATCAAATGATTTATAAAAATCAGTGTATACCAAGACTATATATTTCCCATTCTGAAGGAGGTATGGGCCACCTTGAAATTAATTACATGTATAGATCTTCAATAGTGGGACTGCATACATATCTGCTGACCTTACAAGACACAAACATAGTGAAAGTTTGGAAACATGTGGAGAATAAGTCTAAGATGACTTCCCTACTTAGTTTAGCAAAAGCATATGCGTGTCAAGCGTGACTGTAAATCAAGCCAGAAGTAGATAAAAATCAGGTAACAACTGAATGTGCCAAAAAATAAAAGAATATAAAGTGAAGGATCAGATGAGAAGGCAAGAAATGTGGAAAATGCATAAATACAGTTGCAAGTATAGAAAAGTCTTGGAACAACCTTGTGCTGATCGGGACAGAACACAGGAATGGTTAAGGAGAGGTGAATTTAAACCAAAAGATGAAAAGTTAATATTGGTGACCCAAGATAGTGGACTATATACACACTGGCTTACAAAGTCCATTAAACATGTGGGAGAAACAGACATATGTAGAATTTTTAAAACAGAATCAGAAACAGTCACATATCTCATTGATGGTTGTGATATATTAATGGCAGTAAGAATGTATACTGAAAGGCATAATAATGTGGCAAGACTGTTGCACTGGGGATTGTGCAAATATTATAGTATTGGTGTAACTGAAAAACATTGGAAACATGAGCCACAAAGCATTACAGAAAATGAAGTTTATATCACATGGGATCTCCTATTACCAACAGTTCAAAAAATAGATGCGAGAAAACTAGATATAGTGGTCCACGAATAGATGACAAAAGTAGCATTGATCATTGAAATTGCTACACCCAGTGACTACAGTGTCTTATGTACAGAGACACAAAGTCATAAAATACCAGGATTTGCAGGCAGAAATAAGGACAATGTGGAAGAAGGATACCCAGACAGTTCCAATAGTGGTAGGAGCAGCAGGTCTTATAAAAAGGAATTTACAATCATACTTAGATATATTACTGTTACATGTAACTCTGTATGAATTGCAGAAGAAGTCATTACTGGGCACATTGTGGGTGCATAAAACATAAAACATAATTAACTTATAAAACAATCAAATTCTGACATGCACTTTACTGTGTTATTAAAACAAGAAAAATAACTGAAAGTACTCAACAGTTACTAGGAAGTACATTAAACTGATGCCATCACCATCAACCCTCTTTTTTTTTTGCATTTTTCTACATGAGGTGTCATGTCAAGTGTCACCATCTCTCTTGAATTCTGTGCCACTCTCCTACTTTCATTGACACTCATACCTGACTATCACAGCTCTTCTCTCACACAGTCCGTCCACCTCTTTGCTGAATGCCGTCATTTCCTCTTGCCTTCTTTCTGTCTGTCCTAAAATTCTTTTTGCCAGATTGTCTTCTGATTTTCTGCAGGTGCCCAAACCACAGTAATCTGTTCATTTTGCCATTTGCTGCAATTGGAGCTACTTTGGCTTCTGCTCTTATGTCCTCATGTCTTCACCTGTCCCACAGTGTACATCCTTCCACCCATCTCAGATACTTCATCTTCATCACCTCTAGCTTCCTGAACTGCTCTGTCTTTACTGCCCATGGTTCTGAACCACACAGTAGTACTGGTCACACCATTGCTTTGTACACCTTATTTTTCTCATTCTTTGACATTTTTCTGTCACACACTACACCTGAAACTAAGTGCCAGTTGGCTGCAGCTCCTCTGATTCTATCTTTGGCCTCCCCATTCAGATGTCCCTTTTCCTCTAAATACCTATTCGGCACCTGTTTTCTGAAAATGTGTTGCCTGGGGTCTATGTCAGATTATCAAAGTTCCAAAACTTTGAAATTCATATGGCCAAGACGATATGATCGAGGTTTTGGAACTTTGAACATTTAATAAAAATAAAAAAAACATTTTTTTTACATTTATGCAAGGGGGCAAGCCCCCCTGCACCCCCACACTCCCTGCAAATTAAATGTACCGACTCCGAGATCACACTACATTGAGGAATAGGGTAAATTTCTTGTTCCACAATGTACTGCGATCTCCATTCAAACTGCTTGAAGTTCCAAAATGTCAACCATATAGTCCAAACTGTATGAATTTCAAACTTTTGAAACTTTGATAACCTGATAGGGACATGGTGCATGTACTAATGGAAGGAAGAAAGCCTGCTACTATCATCTATAAGCAAATGTAAAAGGTTTTCTAGTTGGTGTCAACAAAACAACCAGCCTCCTTTCAAGTCTAATGATTCTCAGGTTTTACAGTACTCAAGGTTTATTTATTGTCCATTTCATCATGTTTACCTATGGCTCTCACCCCCTCCCACCCAGATTCAATGCAATCTAATGTGACAGTGTTTTTAAAAGTAGTGCTACTTATGAAGTCTCACAGAAAACTATTGGCTCCTCCTTGGAATCAGTTTTGCATTACAATACCTAACACTGGTTACATTTGAACCAACTCATCTGGCTGAATTGACATTGTTAACATGGAAGTAATGTAAACAATTTTTGTCTGGATTCTGCTTGCAGCTGAGGTTATTGTAGTTTGCTGACACTCAGGCATTGAGAACTTCATAATTCTGTGAAGACCTGTGGGCAAATCACAAGTTGGATTTTCAGGATGAATGCAGGTGTCACTTACATGTACAGTGCAGATATAGTTTGTATGTATTACTTTAATTAGTAATCATAACTATAGTTACACTAGAAAGTTATGCCTTTACAATTTACTGAGTTCCCTATTGTTTAATTTATAACTAGCTTACACATGTATGGTAACAAAGGTTGAGAATTAAACTATTTTGGATATTTTGGCTATGTCACATGATCAGGGGCGGATTCCAAAAACATGTCAGTGTACCATGAATCAGAAAATGGAGAATTTTTTTTATTCACATATTTATTTGTCTAACTATGTTATGTACCATGTAAAATCAATAACAGCGAGGCTGAGAAAAAACTGAAGTTAGAACGGATAGTTTAGTCTGTCAGTTAGACTGAAAGTAGATGGACTGCCACTTAGGCTGAAATATAGTAAGAACCATCTTAACAGCCCACCTGTCACCTAGGCTGAAATGGTGCAAAAGACTAGCCTGACACCTAGGCTGGCTAGTAGACGACTGGGTATATAAGATAAATACCAGTGGAGCGTAATGTTGGCAATAACTAAATAAATAGCTGTAAAAAGAACAGAGAAAAACTAGAAAAGTTATGTACGAGGATGGAGTAAAACTGTAAAATGTGCAGAGTATTAGAAAAGACAGATTTTCAGAGTTGTTAGCTACAGAATAAGTAAATGAGGGAATAAATAAGAGGGTGCAGAGACACAGATGGGAGAAGGGGATAGCTCATATAATAGAAAGAGAAATAAATAAGCCTGGCCTGACTTCTACACATATAGTTATTCAATGAAGAAAACATTCTACTTACTCTGTCAGACTTTCTAAGCGCATTTACTGCTGTTTGTGGTTGTAAGCTATCAGTGTCATCTTTTTTTTTAATACCTGGAAACAGAGTTGTCTCTCATACCCTGCTATGAGTGTCTACTCTAAATGGTTTCAGAAATTAATAAAGTTTTCTTAAGGAGTACCTGTTTCTGAAAAGAGCAATCGATGGGCATGTCACATTTTAGATCACATATGATTTAGGAAAAAAGCACTGAATCATGGTTAAAGTATTCCTGTTGGCTCAACATTACTGACTAGACTTGTTCAGCATTTTGCAGATTAGAATTCTTATCAAATACATATGTTCTTATTGACTGATAGTATTGCTAGCTGTGTGCTCTTGTTTAACATCAGTACCAGTATGTCACAAACAGCTGGTGCTTCTGGGCTTTCTAATATGCCTGGTTATTTTAACTTTGCTGATATGGTTAATGAGTGTGAAAGGAAATTCGCACAGATGGACTCATGGAATGTTAACAGCAGCCAAGATCCCGTGGGGCGTTTTGTACAACTGGAAAGATTAATGGCTAAAGAGGTAGCTTTATTTTTGGACACTTATCTTTTGGAAAAGTATGTGAGCTTAAATTTAACCCCTAGAGGGTTACGTATTGACCGTTTGCCTGCTTCCAGTTTTTCAGAGGAGGAAAATGACCTATTTGAGGAGTGGAAGCAGGCTTCCCTGCAATGTAACTCTTCATTAGGATATGTTTAGTTCTTAATGTTAGGGACATTTCATTTTATTCATTTTAATCATTTGTTAAAGGAATGAAAGATATTGAGTTATTAATTATCAAAGGAAATGCATGGAGTTATTATTTTAATTAATCAACTAATGAAATTAATTGTTGACCAATGACATGGAACAGTTTACTATTATTGATTATGAAGATGATTTATTTTGTTAAAAAAAAACTGGAATTACCGGGCAAAGCTTGCTTAGTTGGTTGGCTTTTTTTTGTTTTTTATTTGCTTTATTAAACTTTGCCTTAAATCTTTTTCTTTGATTCTTGGTGGCTCCGGGTTCCTGACTTGTTTGAGTTTGTTTGGTTTGTCCTGCAATGTACTTTGAATTGGCTCCGCATTTTGATTAAGCGGAATATAAGAGCACATGAGAAGTCAAAAGGGGAAATCTTGCACTTACAGGATGAGGTGGTGGGGGAGTCCTGTTATAGAGTGCAGATTTCCTCTATAAATAAAAAAATCTCTAAATTAGAAGCTGAAATCATCCGGCGTAAGAGAAATAAGCTCTTACGCAATACGAAAGACTATGAGACTGGTGTGCTGTGTGATTCATCATGGAGCAGGTCAAAGGTCAGAAACAATAACCAGAAGCTGTCGGAGTGTGCCGGCATCCTCTACAGAGCAGGATGGCTCTAAAACTGTTTCCTTTGCTGTTTCAGCTTCAGAAGCCAAAGATACTAATCAGACAGTAATTTCTTCTAATAATAGCCGCTCCTTTCAGGCAAACCAAATGAACTGTGGGAGAAGTGGAAGGAAAGGAAGAAATCATTTTAAATAATGGACATTTTGTTAATAATTGTGAGTATGATTTACAGACAATGTATGTTATTAATTTGTCTCAACTTAGCCTCACAAATTATATGAAGGCTGTATTACCTAAAGGTAGTAAATTTGTGCCTACATTTATAGCCTCTTTTGTTGATTTGTACTTTGAGCTTAAAGCATTCTGTAGGAAGATGTTGTTATATGTTTATTTTGATAAAAATGTTGTAGGAAGATGTTGTTATGTGTTTATTTTGATAAAAATGCACAAAATCACTTTGAGAATAATATGGAAAATAGTGATGAATTTGAAAATGTATTGGAAGATGATTTAATGAATGTTTCTATCTATAATTATGACTCTGAACCTTTGGAAAATGAAAGTGATGTGGTCAGTGAAAGTTTTTGCTATACTACAGGGTATGGCATATTACAGGTTCCCATTTTGTCAATAGAGAACAAATTTGTACCTATGATAAATATACCTGCCATTGTATTATTTCAGAAAATTGTATATAAGGAAATTTCTATGCTTTTAGTATGTTTTTTTAAGCAGAATACATCTTACAGTTTAACCAAGAATGAGTGGCTAGCTCTACAGAGTTTAAAACAGTTAAAAACTGAATTTATATTTAAATGTGCTGACAAAGGCGGAAACTGGGTCATTTTGGACAAAGAAATGTACTGTGAAATGATAGCTGACTTATTGAGATGACAAGATGAATATAAATGTTTATCTAGGAACCCTGTAGTAAGTTATAATGAGGAGATGTTGGCATTATTAGAAAGGGGAGAGCATTTGGGTTTTCTTGAGCAAAAGGATGTGAATAAGTTACATTTAAAAAAAACAGTAACTCCTATTATATATGCTTTGCCTAAGAAATATAAAAATCTAAGCAAACCTCCTGGTAGGCCTATTATTTCCTGGGGTGGGTTCCTACTTCAGTAATGTTGGCATTTTTTTTACTTCCACTTGAAAAAATATCTATGTAAGGTTCCTGCACATATTTCAAATACACAGGATTTATTAAATGAGCTAGCTAAGATTAGATAGCAAAGTGATTATTATTGTGTAACTGTTGATGCTAAATCACTGTATACCAATATAAAATTGAGATGGGGTTTGGAATCTGTCATGGATATGTTAGGTGATGGCCCTAGAACAACTTTTTTGATTAGTTTACTGGAGTTTAGTTTAACCCACAACTATTTTTCCTTTGAAAATGAATTTTTTTTGCAGTTGAAGGGCACATCAATGGGGGCTTCTTATGTGCCCTCATATGCTATAATATATATGGGATTTTTTGAGAAGAAATTTATATATCCCACTACCTTTTATAAGGATTCGGTCTTGCTTTATAAGCGATTTATTGATGACCTTATATTTATTTGTAGGGGTGATAGTTGTGATTTTGTTGATTTTTTTGAGGCCCTTAACTGCAATGAGCATGGTTTGACCTTTTCGTATGAGTTAAGTAGGGATGCCATTAATTTTTTGGATGTGACATTATATGGGGATGGTAAAACTATTGGTTTTAGACCATACAGGAAACAAACCTCAGTTAATATGTTTTTACATGCTACTACTATGCACCCTGAGCACTTGTTGAACTCTTTACCTTATGGTGAGTTTAAAAGACTTTATGATCATACTAGTGATGAAAATGAGAGAATAACTGAATTGAATAATGTTGAGAGAAGGTTAAAAGAGAGGCGTTATAATGAAGCAAGGTCGTTGAAGTGTGAGCATGCAGTGCTCGGGGATGTTATGAAAAGATCTCAAATAATGCCTACTTGGAATGGTAATAATGATGTTGGGATGTATAGCTCCCCTAGTGGAGTGGATGTGAATAAAAATATTTTTTATGTCACAACGTTGTCTCCTTTTCTGATGTGTTAGTACATATTGTGAGGAGATTATGGCATATTATTTTTGAGGATGAGAATATAGGCCATTTGTTCCCTAGATATGTCACATTCTGTTTTAGCAAAGGAAAAACTTTGAAGGAACTATTACATTATAATTTTGTTGTGGGACCCAATACTAATCTGCCTTTGGGCACTTTCCCTTGTGGTCATTGCAGTATTTGTAATAGAGTTAATAATTTATCTGGATCGTTAATCAATGGGAAGTTGTTTAGTTCTAGATATTATCTTAACTGCAGATCAACAGGGGTGGTGTATATTTTGGGATGCTCTTGCTCTAATACAAGATGGTATATAAGACAAACTAAACGTATGGTAAGAATTCAAATTTTTGAACATCTTAGAGATATAAGAAATCATAATGAATTTAGTCCTATAGCTAACCATTTTTATGAAATGCATGGGGGTCTAGATGGTGGCTTGATTTTTTGTGTACTTGCAAAACCTTTTTTGCCTAGAGGGGGTGACTATATTGGTAAATTACTGGAGTTGGAAACTAGAATGATATTTAAATGTCAAACTTTAAGGCCCCTTGGTTTAAAACAAGAAGTAGGGACCTGAAGGGTTAATATAAGCAGTAAGGTATTTAATGGTGAGGTATTTATGCTATTCATGGTTTTTTATATATTTATATAATGTTATAAAAATTATATATGACTTGTGTGGATTTATTTATTTATTTATTGATAATAATATTGTATAATATTTAAATGAATATAAGTTAAAAGATGATTAAATGCATTGTTACTTTAATTTAATTGATATAATTAAATTATTGGATCCTGTTAAACTGTTTGCACAGTATATTAGTGAGCTGAAAATGTCGTATTGTGATCCTTGAAGGCAAATTGCCCAGGTGCCAGATCACTGTTGTGGAATAAAAGAAAGGTGCTGGTGTAATTTTGTGTTTTCTTGACATATTTTCTTATATTTGTTTTTTTTATAGGTGTCTGTGTCAATAATATTTTTGATCTGTATCAGTTTTACATGTACAGTTCTTGTGTTTTATCCTTTTAGCTAACAATGAACATTATCCTTATAAACTAATTCCTGCTGGGTTTGCAAAGTTCCTGTGTTCCTTTAGCACAAAGCAAATTTCATATTCCAGTGTTCTCCTTTTGCATTTGCATTTCTCACCAGCTTACCTCGATGAGTCGTGATGCATTCCAGAATACAATTTCCATTAGGCCATTTAGGCAAAGCAATGTGTCTACAATATTTTCTTTCATAGCTACAGAATTGTGATGATTGTACACTGTTAAAGGGGGAGCTGTTATCTTATAGGACGATATTAGTAGTCTAAAAGCAGAGATCAGCTAGCTAAGTGTTCACGAAAGAATCTTGGCAGATAACAAACGAACAAGTTCTGTTAGAGGAAACATTTATTGGGCCATACAAATCTATGAAAAGCTGAGGATAGACTGATTTAGGTAACTCGGGCATTTGAAATGGACATATCTTGTTCTTTGTAATACTGGACTGATAATAGTACAAAATTAGATAACAGGTTTTCTGTGATGCATTTGCAACTTTGGATAAATATAATACACATTTAACTAACATTTTTTAATTTTCCATCTCTGGACATTATAATTTCTTTTTCATACCAGTTTTGTTTTGCTTTCTCCAGATAAGACACATGAGATAGGTCAGGAGATCATCTTTGCAAAGATGATAGAATTCTTAATAGGGTTCCAAGTAATTATTTTCTATTATACAATGGCTGGCCATTAACATTCAAAAAATGAGTACACTGATTGGCCAGCCAACCAGCGTGGCCGTTGTAAATCCACCTGGACTTTTTCCCATTAGTATATCTCCTAATGGTTTGTAACTTTTTATTGCCCCCCCCCCCAAAAAAAAAAACGAAAAAGAAAAACCTAAAACAAACAAGGGAAACATCACAGACAGAAATAAGAGGATAATCAGGTACATTCTGCAAAATTAAAGAAACTTACCTGATTATCCTTTTATTTTGTCTGCCCTGGCTCTCCTGAATGTAAAAAGTCTCTCGATTTCTTTTTTTATTTTCAATTAAAAAAAAAAGTAACAGAGATCTTCCTTCCTCCATTGCTACCTCTGCACAGCACTGATGTACTGCGTAAGCATGGGAACATACATCCCTTATGCATTGTGCCGTACATCAGAAAAAGCCCCAGGATACCGGAAAACCACAGAAGGGCAGCATGGAGGCATTATACAAAGACATTATTTAAGAAAAGTAAGTATTTTTTTCTTAAATAATGTCATTGTATAATAGCAATAACCCACAGCTGGGTGTGGACAATGCTGGATTTACCCACAGTTGGCTTTGTTTGGTCACACGGGCTTTGGCCTCATGATCAAACCACACCAAACATGGGTAAATTCAGCATTACCCACACCCAGCCATGGGTTATTGCTTAATTACATGAATTAATATTTCCCTTACATTTTGTATACCATTTAATAAGTAATTTATCTGTACAACTCATATGTTTTCTTTCCAGTTCTTTGATAAATAGAAATTTGTAACTTTCTATAATTTATTGTCTGTGTTTCCCTCCCTG
This sequence comes from Protopterus annectens, assembly GCF_019279795.1. Lineage (NCBI taxonomy): Eukaryota > Metazoa > Chordata > Ceratodontiformes > Protopteridae > Protopterus > Protopterus annectens. Next base: position 230,571,815 of record NC_056741.1, read on the forward strand.
TTTCAAAAAAAAATTATGCCTTGAGGAACACCACCCTTACAAGCTATAACCATGGGGTAATTTTCCACAGTTGTAGTTGTACTGTCAAAAGTAAATCTACATTGTTCACACATAGCACATTTTTATACCTACTAAGCTGTTTGTGAATTGTTAATAATTTGTTTTTTAACAAAAAGTTTTTCATGTGTTTATTTGATAAGTATTGGTGTTTTAATACTTGTAAAATTTGGTTGGTGATTATTTGACCATGTGATTGGTGCTGAGTGTTTTTAATGATGAAGTCAACATTGTGTATAGGTATTCTGATGGAGTTCTAAGTTAAACACTGAAAGTGCTAAAAACAACTTTTTAGATTAAAATTATTTTTTAAATAATTCAGTGAATAACTGTAGCCAACAAAAACTGAAGAACGAAAAACAATACAGGTCCCAGAAAATCATGCCAAAAGCTCCAAGAGTAACTCTTTATTAAAACACACATAGTATTTAGCGCTTTTATCTCAGAATGATGAGACTTCATCAGAATGTACACACTAATGAGTTAAAACATTTTAAATACTATAGGCAATTAGTGATAAACCAATCATATTAATAATTCTCCAATTACAAAATAGCAGCGCTGATTTTAAAGCAACCTCACTTATAAAAGAATCCAAGAACAGTAATAAATTAAATTGTGTAGCATTCAGAAGGTATAACACAAAAACGTAAAATGTATACAAAAATAACTCAATGTATCAGATATCATGTAATTATATATCATTTGCTGTTTCATATAAAATAGGTACAATAGAAACCGAGTCATTGAGACCCAGGGGGAAACATGGCAGCTAATTTAAACTGCCATTCAGTTTCTTTCTTTCTAAATCTATTCTTCCAATTACCCCCTCTAGGATCTAACATAACAATATCCAATAAACCAGATATAAACTTGTCAAAATTATGGCAAACCTGTGAATGTTTATACAATGCGTTGGTAAGCTTTTTATTCTTTATATCAATAAGATGTTTGTAAATCCTATTTTTCAAGGGTCGTTCTGTTTTGCCTACATAAAAATATAAACATGTTACACATATAGCTTAATGGATCTAGGACTTTTGATCGAAAGATCAAAAGTCCGAATCCATTATCACCGAACATACTTTACCGAAACGCTTACGGTAAAGTATGTTTAAAAGAAAAAAACATTAAACCTACTTCTATGCAGGGGGCAAGCCCCCCTGCACCCCCCACACACCCCCTACTTTAATATTCTCACTCCAAGGTTGCACTACAGTGGGGAAAAGGAAATTTTCCCTTATCCGCATGACAGGCACAATGAGCATACTTATCCGAAAGTGCTGCTTCGGTGAACAGTACTTTCGGTTAAGCATGCTCGGTGATTTCTGCTTCAGTAGAAAGTGCATTTGGGGATCTGTACGGATCCCAGCTAAATATACCACCCTATTTTTCAAACAGTTGCCTTTCTGAAATATAACTTGACTACGCAAATTAATTATTCAAAATAACCTCTTTTTCCTTATTAATGTATAGATACTGGCTACACGCACCACAAGGCCTTGTACCCAAAACTGATGACTGTATCGGATCAATCTTACGTTCGAGCAATTTTTTAAAATTAGCTCCTGTGCTGTTTACAAATCTTGGTGTTGCACCCACTTTACTCAGAATATCCTGATTTGTCCTAAAGATATTCCAGTTAGTGCAGATAGCTGACTTGATATCATTGGAAAGATAGTTATACTGTAAGACAGAAGTTTTTTCATATGGGCCATTCTTATTCTGTATAAACACCATATTATTCTCAGAATTTAATCCCACACCCAATAATGACTTATACACAGTTCCTCATTTATTATACACTTCATCTAATACTCCATCAATCAATACTTTGGGGTAACCTCTCTCCTGAAACATAAGGGATATTTTTTCAAATCTGTTTTGACATCTTCAAAATGTGATGTCATTCAAGCTATTCTTACAGCTTGACCCTTAATAATACTTCTTTTTTGTGAAAGTTGATGGTTGCTATTAAAATGCAGGTATGCATTACAAAAAGTATCTTTACGATAGACAGTGGATGTGAAATAAAAGTATCTAAATAATTAATACCTTTACTATCAAACTTAAAGGTACATTTTAAGAATTCAGTGGTATTATTTAAATACTGGATACATTCCTCTATTTTGTCCACTGGTCCACCCCAAAAAATAAATATGTCATCCAAGAATCTTGAATAACTTCTAATTCTGTGCCAAAAGGGGCTATGTACTACATAGTTGGTCTCCCAACCCAACAGAACCAGATTGGCGTACACAGGGGCACAGGCTACCCCCATCGCTACACCTTTATTTTGTTGGTAATATTCCCCTTCAAAATAGAGAAAATTATTTTCTAGAATTAAATTAATTATTTCACATACCAAGGTTATTTGCTCATGTGAAAGATCTGAAAATCTAACCGTCTCCTCAAAAAGGGCACTACCCTCTTCTTTAGGTGTAACAGTAAAGAGATCTTTGACATCTATTGTCAAGAAAATCAAATCTTTCTTCCATAAATCAAGAGACAAAAGCGCTAAATAATATGTGTGTTTTAATAAAGAGTTACTGTTGGAGCTTTTGGCGTGGATTTCTGGGACCTATATTTTTTAAATAATTCCTGTGCCAGCATTCCTTTTATTTTTATTTTTTATTTATTTATTTATTTTTATTAATTTTTATTCTGGTTCTTCAGACAGTCTCGAGTGGATTTTAATTTGCGGATTTGCGATTTCTCTCCTTATTTCACCCAACGTAAGGGGATTTCCAATCGCATATTCAGCTAACATTGTACTGTAGTCTTCTACCTTTTCTGCCTTTAGTTAGTTGGTAAATACAAAAATCACTCCTCCATGCACACCAGTGGTGACCTGGACCCAGGTACTTGCAAGAGTATCTAAGGGCTTGGAAGGGAAGAATATGATAGTTAAAGAGCTGCTCAGCTTCCTTAATGAAGAAAAGTTTGGGAAGATGCAGTTATGAGAGTTACATTTAAATGTGTTTGGGAATAAGCTTTGGGGATGCTTTCCCAAAGAGTTACAAGGAGAAGAAGCCCATTAGAGTGATATGGGAGAGAGAGAGTGCATGCATGCACCTTGCATCATCCATGCCATGCCTCTTATATGCTGTTTGTCAAAAAGTGAGGATAAACGAAAACAATGAGTAAAAACGTCACACAGACAAACCAATCAGTAAAAACTAGAAGAAAAATCTAGCCAAACCATACTAGCTGTGGACATGCAGGTTTCAGCCTTCTTATGGTCTTGTCAGCACAGTGGACTGTTGTGAGGGAAAAAGTAAGAATAAGGAAAGAAAATTGCAGTGAAATAAAATCAACCTATGATGATGGCTGAGCACCACTCGGCTCTTATACACAGTGGTAATGGGTATATTGAGCCAGAAATAGAAATAAAAAGGACTTGGGATGGGCTAGACACCCAAGGGATGTGGACTAACACTTTCTTTGGGGTCTATGTTATAACAGTGAACGATCAAAAGATTGAACGCTGTTATAATGAACCCAAAACAATGAAAACGTAAATAAGCGAACTACCAGAACAGCAAATTTTTTTCCAGGGAAAAAATTTGCTGTTCCCAAAAAAAAAAAAAAAAAACACTAAACATTGTTTTAAGCGGGGAGCTTCACTCCCCACACCCCCCTACTTAAATATATCAACTCTGAGATCGCACTACAGTGCCGAAAATGGCAAAGTGAGGGAAGCGGCCAAGCAACTTCTTTCCCAGGGAAAGAATTCACTTAAAAGCTGCTTCATCATTTTGGGTTTTTTTACATTTACAGTTCGACCAAGATGCATTCAACAGACTGCGTCTTTGGTCTTCTGATAGGAGCCCTTTCTTCGCATGTACTTTTTTCTGTTTTTATTTTTTGTAGAGGATGCAGAGTATGTATGTATGTATGTATGTTCTTCCTTACAAATTACATTAAAACTGAATAGTGATTCTTTCATTCACTCCTTTCCATTCCTAGTAGATCCTTAGATTCTGTATCAGTAAATATGCTCTCCAATACTTAATGACCTATGATCATAATGATCATTGTGACATTCATTACATACAGATACATATGTAAATGCTCACATGACTATATACTTGCTAAGCTTTTGTCAGTTTGTGAAAAAGCATTGTCTGCATCTCTGCCGAGACTTAGAGGTATGCTATCGTTTGAAAATAAATTCATAAATAAATAAATAAACAAATACAAGTTAGCATTACATTGTTAAATTTTCAAATTTACACTTGTTTTTTTGTTTAAGGTTAGTTCATCCTTCCTAACTGTTACTAGAATCTGTTTTTGTATCTCAGCACTGCTAAACTCACTTGAAAATTCCATATGTTATGGTTTCTTATATATATGTGTATATATAAGAGTCTACTTTGGAAGCTCAAAATTTCAAAACTTCGAACTTCATATGGACGAGACCATAATATTAAAGTTCTGAAACTTTGAACGATTTAAATGGCGATCGCTGTACAGCATGGAACAGGATATTTACTGTTCTCTTCATTGTAATGCAATCTCATAATTGGTATATTTAATTAGCAGTGGTATGGGAGGCACAGAGGGGCTTGCCCTCCTGCATAAATGTAAAAAAAAAATGTTTTTATTAGCAGGGGTGTGGGAGTTTCAGGGGCTTGCTCCCCCTCGCATAAACATTAAAAAATATTTTTTATTTATTTTTTATTTTTATTGAAGTTTCGAACGTTCAAAGCTTCCATGTTATGGTCTTGACCATATGAAGTATGAAGTTTTGAAAGTTTGAGCTTCCAAAGAAGACCCTGTATCTATAATATATCTATTTGTACAGATAGATAGATATGGCATTCACGTGATCTATCACTATATAATCTTAAGTGGTTGAAAAAGTAATCTAATCACAAGTGATCTAATGATGTCTTTAATACATTTCATTAGTTATACCTCTGATAATTATGATTTTTTGATCACTGATCTGATTTTTCTTAAAGATTTATAAGTGATATTACAGTTTGCTTTATCACAGTATGCTATATTGTGTGATCTGGTGTTGCACTTCAAGTGTTTTCCCTTTCTTCCTCTATAGTCCAACTGTGGAGTTGTTATAGTTAAGAGGTATAGGGGGTGCAGGGCAAAGAAAATAAGTGGTGAAAAAGACTGGCTGAATTAAACCATACTAGAGATTTATTGTTAGAGAATGGACATAGGTTGGATTTATTATTAACAGCAAGTCAAGAAATTTTGGAAAAGAAGCATAATAAAGCCGCTTCAAATATTTGTAAAGGACTGGTGAATAAGAGGAGTATAGGATTTGTTAAAAATATGCCCTTTTGATTAAAAATGACATTTGACAGTGGGACGAGCAAATGAATTGTGGTAGATATTTGGAAAATTTTGTCTGGAAATTTGGATTTGATTAATATTATTGTTAACAGACCTGAATTAAGAATCATCTAAAAATTACTTGGTTCCACGCTTATGACAGACGGTTAAGGTTATCCCCCTAAACTTCACCTTACTATGTATCATACACATTATATGAATTAACATAATTGCATTGTGGTAAATAATCTTTGCTGACTATCATAAGTCCTTCTGCTGCTTATCTTGTATCCCTTTGTATTGTATTGTATGTTGATTTATATGCCTATTTCTGAACGGTAAAATATATTTTATCTGATTTATATGTCTATTTCTATGGAGATTTTCTCCTATATACACTCCTTCTGCTTGTCTTGTATACCATTGTATTGCACCGTATGTTGATCTACATGCCTACTTCTGTTCACTGTTGCAGTATCCAAAACATAAGGGATCTCCCACCCTGGGTAGCCTGATGCATGGTCAGTATACAAAAGCTTAAAGATCTTTTATGAGCCATACATAACATTTATGTTCCCTGCACAGAACATAGAGCATAAAAGGGATGTGTGGACTCAACTACCCTGAACTAATTTGTCCCAAAAGAAAACAATTTCCATAGCAAAAAGGAGTCCATGGACATTCAGAAGGGAAAAAATGCAGAAGAAAAAGGCAAAACCCTCACCAAGACAGGAATCTAAAACAAAAAACAGAACAAATGAGAGAGGCTTGGAGGGAGGGAGCAAATACTGCAACAGTGAAGAGAAGGACATCTACTGTTATGGTAAGATTTTACATAACTGTACTATCTCCTTTTATATCACTGTTGCAGTATCCAAACCAGAAGGGAGAGTAAAAAAGCTATAGAATCAGAATGGGAGGTGGAAGGCTGAGAAGACCCATCAATGAACCCACATAAAATGGTTTCAGTAAAATCTGCTCTGCCCCTAGAAACCATAGCCAACTTATAATGCTTAGTAAAGGTATGCACTGAAGAACAAATAGCAGCTTCAAGGATGGGATATGGGTCTAATCCCTTGAAGAAGGCACCAGAAGAGGCAATAGCCCTAGTGGAATAAGCTCTAACAGAAGTAGACAGAATTTTGCTATGAAAAGAATAACAAGAGGAAATGGCCTTAGATGTCCAGGAGGAAATGGTTTGTTTAGATACAGACAAACCAAATGTCCTGGTATGATAGGGAAAAAAAAGCTGATCAAGATTATGAATGGCCTTAGTTTTATCCAAATAGTACCTGAGCTGACTGTGCAAATCCAAGGTATGCAGGACCCTCTCACTAGCAGACTGAGGAGAAGGGAAAAAGGAAGGGAGTTGTACCCACTGATTTAAGGGGAACTCATGTACTACCTTGGGCATAAAAGAAGGATTAGTACAAAGTGATACCCTGTCTCTCTGAAAAAACAAAAAAGGGGTAATGGCCATAAGGGCCTGGAACTCAGAAACCTTCCATGCAGAAGTAAGAACCAGCAACAAAACAGTCTTCCAGGTACAATGTTGCAAAGAAGCAGAATCTGCAGGCTCAAAAGGAGCATGAGTCAATTTTAACAAAACAAAATTAACATCCCAAGCAGGAGGCATAGGTTTCCATGGAGGCCTAATATGCAGGACACCTTTACAAAATTGTCTGACCTCAAAACAAGAACTCAAAGGAGGACTCAAGGGCAGACAAGCACAAATGGCTGACAGATGGGCCTTCACAGAAGAATAGGCCAGATCAGACTGGAACAACTCACACAAATAAGAGAGGTTCATTAGTTCCTCATTGAGTTGCAGCTCTCACCTGGGCATCTGAGATGTTTGGGAGGCTAGACTCTGGTGGGATACTGAACCTGTCTGCCAGTATGTTGGCAATGTCTGTGGGTTCAGTGAGACTAATTCTAAGCATATCTGGGAGTTTCTCTTGTTGTAGAGTTTGTTTATCCATACATTCCTGGAGTTCTTCACTGTGGTCGGATGTGGATCTTTTGTCCCCATGTTTGTGATGATCAGGTCTAGTATATTTTCTCCTCTTGTGGGAATGGTGACTAGTTGTTCCAATGTTCCCAGTCTATGTTTAGGTAGTTGAAGTCACCCAATATGATGGTGTTTGGAGACATTTATACTCTCCAGTGTCTTCAGGAAGGCTGTGTGGGTTTCCTGAGTTTGAGAAGGTGGTTTGTAGCATGTTACAAACTGTCATTGCCACTAACCTGGAGGTGTGGGTATCCTTTATGAATATGGATGTATAACCTGATAGTGCTGGGGTGCTCTCAGGAGCCTTGAACCAGGTTTCAGTCACAGCACAAACATCGATGTTCTCCATACTGTGCATCTTGAGGTTTAGACTTCTGGCATTGAGCAGTTTTTGTTTTCTAGGGTGGTAGGTTTATCATTTGAGCCTTGCCTAAAAAGGCACTGGTGACAGGTGGAATGACACCAGTAATTAAGCCAATTATTAAAGCTGATCATTTTGTCTCTGTATTGTGGCATCATTCTTGGTGAGGGTAGGATACTGCTCAGGGTCAGGGTCATGGACAATGACTGGTGACCTGAGTGCTTGTGTTATGTGGTGGATTCCTGACAGGCAGCTAACTGTGATCTTTTCCTTGTTCAGTCTGGTGAGTGGGACGTCAGTGTGTCTGACTATGGAGTCACCTATAACAAGTGTGTCACTGACTTTGAGAACTATGTGTTGCATGTCTTATGTCTTGAGGTGGCAGTTGCTTGGGTGTCTGCTTTGATCAGTGCCTTGGTTTCCTTCTCCTCCTGTCTGGTCTTGCCAGCAGTTTGGCTATATAGTTGCATCTCTCACATGTATTTGTGTTTTGTGGGAGAAGGAGTGGGTTGTCTGTGTACATGAGGCAATTGTAACATTGCCTCAAGATGTAAATGAGTCAGAAAGGACCTATAGGGAAATGGGTACTCAAAAAATGCTTTAGGAGCAAGTAGGGACCCCAACTGAAAAAGGGGCCTGGTTACAAGCATGGCACCAGACAGAAAATCATTACCATTTGGACATATAAGATTTTCTGGTTGAGGATTAGAAAAGAGATGCCTTAAATGGATCAAAACCCTATGATCCAGAGTGTCAGTTGAAGAGCGGACAAGTGAGGATGGATGAGAGACCCCTTGTATTGTGTGAGGAGATCCAACTGGTGAGGTAGGTTGTGGTGCTTGCCCCTGGCCAGATGCATTAAGAGGGGGAACCAGTGTTGTCTTGGCCAAAAGGGAGTCACTAGCAAGATTTTTGGGGAGTCCAGCTGAATCTACTGCAGGACTCTTGTAAGTAGAGGAAGAGGGGGAAGAATAAAGAAACATTCCCTTCCAAGGAACAGAAAAGGTGTCTGTTTTCCACTCCAGATGTCATGGCACTCTGGAACAGAAGAGAGGAAGCTGCCTGTTTGGAGAGGAAGCAAAAAGATGTACCTGAGGAATACTCCACCAATGGAAAAAGGCCAGAAACACATCTTTCTGAAGCATCCATTCCTGATCCTGTGTTTTGGACCTGTTCAGAAAGTCTGCCACGAGATTGTTTTCTGAAGGAATCTATACTGCCTGAAGAGTTAACTGATAACTGAGAGTCACCTCCCAAACATGAAGAGCCATCCTGCAGAGCAGGTAAGATTTTGTGCCTCCCTTCTAGTTGACATACCATATCACTGTGGTATTGTCTGTGTATACCTTCAAGGGGCCTGGAGAGAACACGGGGTAAAAATCTTGAAGGTCCAGAAATAGAGCTCTCATCTCTTTGATGTTGATATGATCTAGCTTCTGATGGGGAGGCCAGACACCATGAATGTTCAGGTGACCAAAAGAAGCCCCCCACCCCCCACCCCATGTCTGAGGCATCAGTAAACAGTTCTTGAGAAGGGAGTGGAGGCTGAAAGAGTTGGCCTGGACTGAGAGAAAACTGTTGAATTCATATTTAGACAGAGAAGAACAGGTGCACTGAAATCCAGAGGGTGACAATCATGCAGTCAAACTGACTTGAGGTACCACTGAATCTTCTGCATATGTAGTCTGGCAAGAGGAAGTATTTGAATAGAAGAAGCAATGCATCCCAGGGCCAGAAAAAACTCCCTGACTGGCATGGTTGTCAGAGGAAGAAGAGACTGAAAAAAGGCTGTCAGTGGTAAAACTTTTGGAGGTGAAAGAGAGGCCATCATTGGCACTGTCTGAATTCTGCATCCCAGATAGACATGATCCTGAGATGGAGTCAGGATGGACTTTTGGGAGTTGATAGTAAACCCCAGACTTTGAAGAACAGAGATGGTGAACTTCAGATCCTGTAACAGGCAACTGGGAAAAGGTGGCTTTAGCAACAGGTCCTCTAGATAAGGAAAAATCTGAATGCTTTGAGCCTGCAGAAAGCAATCACAGGAGCTAGGTATTTTGTGAATACCCTTGGGGCAGGAGACAGGCCAAAGGGCAAACCAGAGAACTGAAAATGAAAAGAAAACACAGAGAAATGTAAAAATGTCCTGAAAAGAGGTCGACTAAGGATATGAAGGCAAGCATCTTTCAGATCCAAGGACACCAGAAAAGCCAGGGATAATAAAAGAGGAAACAGGGTCTGAAGAGTAAGCAACTAAAAAGAAGGGACCTTGAGAAAGGTGTCATGGAAGAAGATACTGCCAGCCCAGCTAGATGGAATTTGTAAATTATATGTCATTTGTGAATATTAATATGATTTATATAGAAGTGTAACAAAAGGAGATACTGCCACACCCGTTATCTGGAATTTTGTAAATAATTATGTTATTTGTGAATATTAATATAATATATAGAAGTGTAACAAAAGGAGATACTGCAAGCACAGCTGTCTGGAATTTTGTAAATAGGCATATGTCATTTGGGAATGTCAACATGCTTCATGTAATATGCTTCTGTTACAAATGTATTAGAACGGTATGTCATATAAGATGGTTTCTACAAACATGCATGCTGCTGATGGACTTTGCAAAGTACTGAGCATAAAAATGTAACTACAGTGTACCCTACTGGAAAAGGACAGAAATACGCATACACTACTGTAACTGTTTAGATGTATATATTTTAACAGAGGAAACTGGAACACAGAAGGTTAACTTGCAAAACTTCAGAAAAATAGTTGAAATTAAATTACTTTATGGCATGACCATAAAAAGATGTCTTCAAGTTTAGGTGCAGTACTAGATACTATGTCTACAATTAGACGTTTTTTGTATTGTCTGGGAACTGTTTATTGTTTTATGACTTCCATGATCTGCCTTTGATCTAAGAAAAGTCCTTGTTTATGTATTTTCACAGGTAGACAGTAAATGCAGCCAGCTGCATCAATTGTTGTTTTTCACCTGGGATAGAGTCAGATGACAAGAAAATATGTCATGCTGCAAGCTATCCCAGCAGTAATATTTGAGATATTAATTTAAGAACTATCTGAGAAAGACTGAGTATTCTGTATTTGTCTTTGACCTGACAACATCAGCTGGAAGACCCATTCACCACATCTGCTTTGCTTGCTCTGTGTAAGTAAGTCTAGGGAACAGTAATTCTCTTAGATTCAGTCAGGAATATAGTGAAGTATAGTTTAGATGTTTTCTTATTTCTTTATTTGAGACTGTCCTGCAATGTCATTTTAAATATTTCCTGTGAATTTGAATGCGGATGTAACTGTGATTATTTACTGAATATTTTCTTGTTCTTTTATTATTTATTATTAAATATATTTAAACTTTTCATTGTGGTTGATATTTGAGACATATTTAAGTTCTGAGAGTACTCTTATCTTTATTTGGTGACACTGTGGGCAACTCCTAATAGCCTCGCTCTTGGTCAAACTACCATTTGTATTGATATAAACATTGCACAGTAATATTGGACACCCTTTTTTAAGGGCGTTAACGTAGCTGATAAGGACGTGGCTGGTGGCAATGATAACTACCTTATAGTCTGGGCAGAAGGGAGCATAGCTAGTAAACCTGTGCCAGCCTTTCCCAGGTGTGTGTGTGTGTGTGTGTGTGTGTGTGTGTGTGTGTGTGTGTGTGTGTGTGTGTGTGTATAACTCATATCTCAAAGACTGTGTGTGCCAGCTCCTTTGACAGGGACACAAAGCACTGGCTGGACAGAGAGGGTACTGGAAGTTTTGGCATGGCAACTCAGCTGAGATCTCAGCTCTATAGCTGTGCTAGCGGTGAGTCTTACTGGGGATATAGAGAAAGAGAAAGAAACCAGCCCCAGACTGACTGTGGTCTCTGTGTGCTCTTAAGAGAAATTGCACTTGATGCAGAGAGCTGCATCTGAAAATACTGTGTGTGTGTACTTGTCATCCTCCCAATGTACGTCCCCCACTGGTGCTAGTGGTGAAGACTGAGGCTCCTTGACTACTGGTCCAGTGGTGGGGCGTCACATATATTGGTTGGTAGTGGTGGGATATCCACATATTGGGATTCGGTGGTATGGATACTGAATTCATGTAGCCTGTAAAATATTGGTCACTAAAGGTGTTTGAACTCTCAGTCAGCCACATAGTGAACATTCAGAGTTTCATATCACAATAGTTTTATTTATTTATTTTTTTTAGCTTAGTTAGTCAGGGAGAATAGGCAAGAATGTCAACAGAGGAGTATGGCAAGCTGACAAGAAGCCATTTGGCTGAGATTTGCCAGGCCAAAGAACTGGTGTATGCCAACCTGACTAAAGCAGAAATGATTGCAGCCTTGGGGACAGCTGCATCACAGACTAGCAGCCAGGAGGGCAAACAGGCTGGCCTTGAAGATATACAACTCACAGAAATGAACAGTTCAACCTTTCCACAGAGGACTTAAAAATCCATCTGGAGTTAAACAGACTTGAACTGGAGGCCAAACGGTTAGAACTAAAATAAGCAGAGATTGCGGTGTTTGGAGGCTAAAGAAAAGGAGAAACAGATGGCATTAGGATCAGCAGAGAGACTGAGACATCTGGAATCTGAAGACAATGAGAGGCAGAGTCAACATGAAAAGGAGAAGCTGACTGTTTGTCAGGGTCATGGAGGTAATGGGGAAGGGAGTAACCAAACCCCAGAAGCAACAAAGTTCAGTAAATTTCTTCCACAATTTACAGAGGGAGATAATTCTGACAGTTTTATTCATATGTTTGAAAGGGTATGTAAACAGTATAATGTTGACCAAGGGCTCTAGGTATGATTCCTGACTCCCTTACTCTATGGTAAATCTGTAACTGCTATTTCTAAATTGTCTAATACTGATTGCTTAAATTATAATACTGTTAAAATTTTCTGTTAGAGTGTTTTAAGTTAACACCTGAAGATGATAGAAAATAAATGTTTCATGAGTGTAGACGCAAGGCAGATGAAAGTGTGTGTGAATATATTGCTGAACTAAGCACTTATTGTCAGAAGTGGGTGAGTGGGTGTCAGATCACCACTTCTGAAGGCCTGGCAGAACTTTTGGTGAGGGAACAAACCCTTAGCACTTTGTCTGAGGAGATGGATATCTGGTTAGCAGACAGAGAATGTAACACAGCAGATGAGTTGGGGGAAAAGGGAGAACTATACCTAGCAAGCAGGGCATCACTGCACAGGAAAGGGATACCAGGTGCTGCTTGTGGGTCCAAGGGAACCCATGGTGGGCAGTCTTGACCTCGCCAACAGAGTCTGCCAGTACCAGGGGAAGCCACTTGTTCATGAACATGGCCAAGACCAAGGCTTAAATGTTTTAAATGCAACCAGTGGGGCCATGTTACATATAGATGTCCATGGAGGCAAGGTGGGGAACAAAAGGTGGGAAAGCCAGTAAGTGGGAATGACAGAATGACAGAATGCCAGTAAGTTGTCTGGAGACAACAAGGGTACCAAACTACCACAAGATGTTATATCCTATCTTAATAGAGGGGAACCAGACCACTGCTAAGAGACACAGCCTTTGACCTAACCATTGTGAAGTCTGCAATGGTTAAAGAGGAGCACTACTTGCTTGGGCAGTCTACTCCATCAGAGCATTAGGAGGGGACCCCATTACAAATACCTTTGGCTAGGGTTCACCTTGACTGGAAGGGTGGAAATGGAGGCAAGCAAGTAGATGTGTTTGAGGATATCTCTACAGATGTCTTGATAGAGGATGATTTTAATAATGCAGTACCTTGTGTGCATGCAGTAACACACTCAGGCTTGAATAGAAGCATGTGGGTCTGGTACCCTGGAGGGGGGCCCAGATAGCCCCCAGAGTTGAAGCCAGGACTGGTGTGGTGGTTACTTCAGAGAGGGAGCTACCCTGTAACAGTGAGACTGAAGGTGAGCCACAGCTGCTTGTGGATACTGCTGTTCCCTTGGACAGAGTGACTGCAAGGGTAGAGGTGAGTAGTAGTACCCAGGCTGACAGTAAGACACAGCTGTCAGAAAATACCAGACTTCCTGTGGAAGGGGAGCTGGGAAGGGTTACAGAGAGAGAGTTGAGACAGGCTCGGTTCTAGACCCTACATTACAAGGCCTGAGGGAGGTAGCTAGTGATTATTCTATATTTGTCTTTGACTTGACAACATCAGCTGGAAGACCCATTCACCACATCTGCCTTGCTTGCACTGAGTAAGTAAGTCTAGGGAACAGTAAGTCTCTTAGAGTCAGTCAGGAATATAGTGAAGTAAAGTTTAGATGTTTTCTTATTTCTTTATTTGAGACTGTCCTGCAATGTCGTTTTAAATATTTCCTGTGAATTTGAATGCTGATGTAACTGTGATTATTGATTATTTTCTTGTTCTTTTATTAGTTATTCTTAAATATATTAAAACCTTTCATTGTGGCTGATATTTGAGGGAAATGTTTAAGTTCTGAGAGTACTTGCATATTTATTTGGTGACACTGCGGGCGACTCCTAATGGCCTTGCTCTTGATCAAACTACCATTTGTACTGATAGTAACATTACACAGTAAGATTGGACACCCTTTGTTAAGGGCCTTAAAGTAGCTGATAAGAACATGGCTGGTGGCAGTGATAATTACCTTATAGTCTGGGCAGAAGAGGGCATAGCTAGTAAACCTGTGCCAGCCTTTCCCAGGTGTGTGTATAACTCAAACTTCAAAGGGGGTGTGTGTCAACTACTTGAACAAGGACCAAAGCACTGGTTGAATAGAGAGGGTGCTGGTAGTCTTGGCTTGAACACTCAGCTGAGATCTCAACTCTATAGTTGTGTCAGTGGGGAATCTTATTGGGGATCTGGAGAAATAATGAGAACTAGCCCAGGACTGAATGTGGTTTCTGTGTGATTTTAAGAGAAATTGCAATTGATGCAGAGAACTGCATCTGGAAATACTGTGTTTGTACTTGTCACCCTCCCAATGTACAACCCCCACTGGTGTTAGTGGTGAGGATTGAGACTGGGGCATCACAAAAGGCATTTAGCTGGGAGAGATACAGAATAGGTCTCAAAGTACCCTCCTTTGAACCAGGAACATCCTGCAATAAAAACCCTTTCCCACTTGGGAAGAGGGGACAAGCTGAATGGTTCTTTGAATCACCAGGGACTCTACAGCCTCCGGGAAATGAGAAAGTTGCTCTAGAGGAGGTTGAGGAATCCCTAAAAAAGGAGGGTGAGATTTCTATACCATGAAATAACCCTGACAGATGATAGAAAGAACCCAAGAGTCTGAAGTGATGAGATGACAATTTGAAACACAAAGGGAAAGATGAAGGGACAAAGGAACCTAGTCTAAAAGAAGGGGGATGAATTTCCAAAGAGAAGCAGGCTTATGAGATAAAGGAGGCTTCTGGGCCACAGAAATCTGAGAAGCCTTAGCTAAGGGGACCCCTTCTCCCACCCTTCCTGCCCTTGGAGTCCTGGTTGGGTTACCTGTGAACAAAAGCAGATCTAGAAGGATAATTCCTCTGGACCTTAGGGCTGGGAGGGACAAAAATATGTTTAAGGTCCTGCAAGGTTTTGCCTTTCTCTTGAAGACATGTCAGCAGCACCAGTCCCAAAGCAACATTTATTAACCAAATGAGCATCCAACAGCTTGGTCTTAATTTCCTCAGGCAGCAGTTGAAGACAAAGCCAAGAATAAGGCCTCATGACAGACCCCAAAATCCAGAGCCCTAGAAGTGGCATCAGCAGAAGCATCACTACAGTTAGGAGAGTGACGAGACAGTTGAGAAGCAAAACCTAAAAAGATAATTCACTTTCAGAATCAGTGAGGTCAGAAATAACCTGCCAGGCCTGAACAATCAAGGCCAGAGCATACCCAGTCATGTGGGTCTGGTAATTAACAGCCCTAAAGGTCAAGTTGAATTAGTGTAAGCTTTGTTACAAATCCTCTCCATTGCCCTACTATCCTTATCTGAAGGCAAAAGCAAAGTATCTAACAAGGCAGCCAACACAGGAGTAACTTCCAGTGGTTTAGGAGTATCCACCTGAAGCAACTCATAATATCATCTCTGAATATATGATACTTAAGAAGAATCCACTTAAAGTATGCGGTCATTTTAGCAATTGTGTTCCCAAAGGACAATTCCTTGAAAAGAGACTCAGTTGTGTTCCCAAAGGACAATTCCCCAAAAGGAGACTCAAGGCTAACTCTTCTTTATCAGAACCATAAGCCAAAGGTGAAGGCATCTGTGAAGTATAGGACAAAGACCCCTTTTCAGCCACTAAATTCTCATTTGAGGAATTTGGTTCCCCTAAGCCATTTAGAAGGGGTAGAAATTCAGGGAGGAGTAGGTACTGAAACCCCTTGAGGATGCTTTCAGGTCATCAAGGCAGAAAACAAGCCATGAGTAAACTCTTGCCATTCCTTTTGAGGATCCTTAGGATGGACCAAAGTACACTTCAGTTTTTGTCTTTTATTGGAAGGGACATCATCCCTAGAAAATACCGGAGGTTCCTAACCTTGGTGAAATTAGATAAGAGAACCTTGAACCTTCTCCCTGACCAATATCTGTGGAAACCCTCTAGACCCATCCAACATCTTTCCCATTGACACCTGGAGCAGACACCTGCAAAGCTTCAGAGGATGTGCAGAAAGATGGGTCCATACTTGCCTCTGACAGGGTCACAGCAGAGGAATCCAATGTAAATGCTGAACAATTAACAGACTATTACCCACTTCTAGAGGGATGTCTGGTGCAGGCTAGACAGCTAAAGAATCTGGCCAAGACTTCTTGGCCTTCTTACCTAGTGGGAGTATCTCAGGGTTAAAGGGTTCTGCAATGTTACCCTAGGCTAACTGTTTAAGCCATTGGTTTTCAAGATAATTGGCCAGGGTAGACAAACAACTTCTGAGTGTCTTAGGCACAAATGCCTTACAGGTACTACAAGAGGTAAAGTCACGGAAAGCACTCCAACAACAAGACTATGTTTGTGATGATCCATATGTGGAGTCTGCATCCCAGACTGACATTTTCCCTTCCTGGATGACATGAACTCTGGGTAGCAAAATAAAATACAAGACCAAGAAAAGTAAAAAAAAAAAAAAAACCCAATGGGGCACTTATTTGGTTGCTAAGTATTCAGTACAACAAGACATTCAGACCAACTAGCAATAATAGCATTCAAAATGGCAGGAAAGGAGTTCTGCATAGTTATGTTCATGTGTCTCTTTTGTGCCCTACATTATGTGTGAAGAGCATAAATGTGACATACAGTGCATACAAGATCATTAGGCTTTTGTATGCTGGCTGAGAGTTGGGCTGCCCTGGGCAGGAGATCCCTTCTGCTTTGGATGCTGCAACAGTGATATAGAAGGACATAGTACAGTTGTATAAAATCTTACCATAACAGTAGATGTCCTTCTCTTCAATGTTACAGTATTCACTCCCTCCCGCCAACCCCATCTTATTTGTTCTAGTTTTTGTTTTAGATTCCCTTCTTGTTGAGGGTTTTGCCCTTTTTTCTTCTGCATTTTTTCCTTCTGGATGCGCACAGACTCCTTTGTCCTATGGAAACTGTTCTCTTTGGGGCAATTTAGTTCTGGGTAGTTTCATCTGTACATCCTTCTTATGTCCTACATTCTGTGTGGGGAGCATAAATGTGACATACAGTGCATACAAGATCATTAGGCTTTTGTATGCTGGCTCAGAGTCAGGCTGCCCTGGGCAGTAGACACCTTCTGCTTTGGATACTGCATCAGTGATATAGAAGGACACCAATATGTCTTCCCAGCTGAATATCATGTCACCCGTGTATTCCTGCCCAAATATACCACAGGGAAATGTCTCACACCTAGCAGCCTGAAGCCATATTTATCATATTTAAATGCAAATATACACTTGCACAACACAGGGAAGATATGCATCTTTTTATACATGGTATGTGTAGCGTGACAAACACTGAACACAGTATAAGTTTTTGAGGGCTATAAAACAGTCCAACTAACACTAGCATCAGAGATCTAAATCTACTGCAACAAATAAATAAGACAAGAAGGAGAACAGAACTGTCTTGCAGTACCAACCCATTCTCTGGAAACAAATCCATGTCCAAGTAAAGCAGTATTACACACTGTCTACCATTTATTAGGAGCTAGACAACTGGAAGGATACTCATAAATTCACTGCTGGCATGACTGGTCAAGCCATCCTCAAAAGGACAGGCAAGGCCTAAGAGAGAGTACTAGCAAGGCAAAAATGGCTCACTTGCCTTGTAATTCTTATGTAGCCTAACAAGAAACAAATGCCAAGTTTCCAGACATCTCTACACACTAATTTTTATTCAGGAACCTAGGGGAAATATTTATTTTATTTAACATTTGTTTACTGGGAAAGTCCGACTTGGAACGAGACAATTTTCAGCAGAGGCCTAGGGGAAAAACACTTCAGATATATGTCTTTGTAATGTGAGAAGAACCAGAGCACCCCCACATGAATGCAGGGAGGACATGCAGACTCCACACAGAAGACACCTCAGCCAAGAATCAAACCAGAGAACCTTTTGCCATTAGGCGACAACACAAACTGCTCCACTACTGTGTCTCATTACCTTGTATTACACCACTACTAACAAATAAAACTATACATCAGTGCAAAATATTTTTGAAGTTATTCCAATAACTCACCTTTAATATTCCTCTTTATTTAACTCTGAATTCAAATTATAATTTCTGTATTGCACATACACAGCTGCAGTATATTACACCACCATGTTCGTTTTTTACTGCACTTTGCCTACAGATACCTGTTCTACTTTGGGCTGCAGTTGGAGGTAACATAATTAATTTATATTATAAATAATTTACTTTGTAATCTAAATTATAACAAGGCAAATAAAGTTATATTATAAATTATTTACTTTGTTATAATTCAGATTTCAGCTTGTTACAAGATTATATTTGTTTTTCAAATGTAATGTATATTTTTCTTTGTAAAATGCACCTGCTTAATAAAAGCTCTATAATTTAGCTTTCATTGTTTGTAACTTTCTCTGCCCTCTGTTACTGAAAGATGATTTCTTGTTTAGGCACATCCCTACATTTTCCCAGCGTATTACTATGTGACAGCATGACATTACCAACATTAACAAGTTTGGAGAGGAAACACATTTTTTGCACCGTTGAAGGTTAATCCATGAAATGCTAAATAATTTTAAGCACATCGTTATTTTTATTTGAATAGTAATCTCTGTTTGAATGTTATCGTTAAATGCATCTCTAATTTAATTGAAGTGCATGGAATGTGGTGATTACACTCTGAAATTTGGAAAAAGACAAATCAGTTGTATAAAAGTGGTGACCTGACCTTAACAATTGTTAAGCACCCCCTGCTGAAATTGTTAAGGTAAGGTTTAGGGCTAGGAGGTCAAATCAGCCAGTACTGACCAGTAAATGAAAGCATCAGCATTGTTGTCTGAGGGGATAACGTCCCTTCCTTTTACAAACTTAGAAAGTAGCTAGGATGTGATCGCCGAAAATGTTTTTTTTTTAACTCCGAAACTCACATGTATGTCACTATTCGTTGACTTCAGTCCTCTGTAATTTGTTAAACATGGACTTCATAAGGAACAGACCAAACAAATGATGCAAAAATCTGGACATTCTGCAAAAATCTGGACCGTTGACAGCCATGAAAGGTGTGTGTAAATGTAACAGAAAGTGTAATACTGCCTTTCTCACAGCATTTCCCTAAGGGCTTTACAGCTTTGAAAGCTGTCAAAACACTTAACTTTTTTTTTTTTGTTTTTTTTGTTCTTTTTATTTTTTTGCATCTAGTACTACATGAAGCAGATAAAGTTGAATGCACTATGAAGAATTATGATTGGGTCACCGGGTCACCATGCATGCCAAGAAATTCACCTCATGAACTTTGCTTTTGAGGTGAATTTCTTGGCATCCATGTTTTGAACACAAAAACATGGGTCATGATCAAAAATCCAGTCATAATCCTTTATATTATGTATTGCAAAACTTTTTGTTTTTTGAATTATTTCAGGCTTTTAAAGTATTCTTTTAATAATTCTAAATTATATACAGATGGCTGTTTCAACTACTTTAAATTTAATCTTTATGAATTTCTGCATTTTGTTTCTTGGCATGTCCTGACTTAGTAAAGTACTTTGCCAACACAATTGTTTAAAGAACAACTGGGCAGTAATTCAGCCCCTGATTACCAATTTATTATAGATCAGAGCCAATGGAGAGTCAGAGCTTTGCCCTGCCCCCATTATGTACAAGACATAAAAGAAAAAAATCCAGGATAGGATGCCAGTGTATCACAAGGTTCAGACATATACATGCACACACACACACACACACACACACACACACACACACACACACACACACACACACACACACACACACACACACACACACACACACACACATATATACTCACAAACACAAGACACACACATGAGTGTATGCATGTACACATTTACAGACACACACACACATACACACACACAGTCTCTCACTCATTCATCTTTGTGTACACCTGTGGACACCTTGGCGGATTGTCCTAATATCTATAGCTATTTTTTTTTTTTTTGGACTGGGGAGCACCTATTGAAAACTAATGCAGACATAGGGATGACATATAGACTCTACAAAGACAACCTAAAAGTAACGCAAAAAGGTCAAAATTACTTATTTTCAGCATTTTTCACACTGCTCCACTGATGTCTGTGTTATCATGAGATGCTAATTTGCCTTTTAGATTTATTTGTATATATTCCAAGTTTCTGTCTTTGAAGCCCAGTTTGTTTTGAAGATTTAGATGAAAGTTATATTTTTAGCAAAAGCTAGTTGAATCATAGTAGTTGTTTAATTTTGTTGTCATTGCTCAGGATGGACTCTGGCTTGATATTAATTTATTTGGTAAGTCTCACTGTGTCATTTTTAATTTATTTGGTTTATGTTAATATATATAGTATGACCAATCATGTTAGTTATTTTGTTTCTTTTTTTTTTTTTTTTTTTGAAAAATCTTTTATTTCTTTTGTGATTAAAAATACAGTGAACATAACAATGATATTTGAAAGGTATCATAAAGACCAGTGAATACAGTGCTGAATAATAAAATTGAAAAGAAAATAGTTAGAACTATTTACACATATGCCAAGTGTCCATCATTAATTATAGAATGCCAACATCAACATAGAATGTGATCAAAAAGGGATTTCCAAAATTTTGTAAAGTGGTTATGGGATTTCTGTGTGTAGGTTAGATATTTGTGAGCTAGCAGATGTTTGTTAGCTAAATGTTTGAAACACTCCCAGGTGAGTGATGCCCTATCCTTACAATGTAGTGTAATGCAGTAGTTGAGTATTGAAACTAGTGTTATTAATATACGTGTTTATAGTTTAGTCAGGTCCACAGGGGTGATGTGTAGGAGAGCTAGTTTCCAAGATAAGGTTGTTTTTTCATAGCCCATTTTTTTCTAGTTGGACTCTAAGTGAGCACCATAGCTTGCAGAGGCATTTGCAGCTCCAAAAGATGTGGAGTAGGTCATTTTGTAGTTATCACAGTAGGAGCAGAATGGACAGGTGGATGAATATATTTTATGTAGAATGGTTGGAGTAAGGTATGCCTTATGAAGTATCATGATCTGTGTATATTTAAGTTTTTTGAGGGGAATAAGTTTTGAGGTAAGCTGGATCGCTTGAGATATTTGTTTGTTTGTGAATGAAGGATCGATTTCCTTCCAGTATTTAGAGTAAATAACTTATTTTTGAGTTGTGATTGATAGAATAAATTTGTAGGAATTCACATTTTTTAAGGATAGGAGGTTCCATATGGTTTTACAGGTTTGAATGTCATTGGCATTTATATCAGGATTGTTTATAATACATTGGCTAAAGTCACGTATTTGCCTTAAAATGATTGTATAGCTTTTAGGGAGCATTAACTGTGTTCTCATTTCAGTGACAGTATTGTTCTTCAAGGGAAATAAATCAGAAATGGTTAGTTTCTTGAGGAGGGGATATTTGTTTAGGTTAATAATATTGTTATTCATTTTGAGATTGGGTTTAAGGTGGATTGGTTATAGGAAAGTGAATGCATAATATAAGTTTAAGGATTTGAAAGTCTTTTGTATGATGTTGATTTTATGTTTAATGATTGGGTGAATTTTAAGAGTTTTTAAGTTCTCATTGTAAAGAAAAGGGAGAGCTCTGGGGTTTATGCATAGTGTTTTGATATAGTTGTGTAATAGTTTGACCCAGGTTGGAGACCATTGTTGTGGGGATGGGGTATGGTTGGCTATTGTTATTAGTCTATGACAATTTATGATATCGTAATAGAGTTTAAAGTCAGATAGCCTTAAACCCCCATAGCCTTTGTGGTAGATCAGTTTATTGTAACCAATTCTGATTGATTTTGGGATCCAAATAAATTTGGAAATTGTGGAGTGGATGGTTTTAAAGAATTTTTGGTTGATAATAGTATTGGAGGCATTAAACATATATAGAAATCTAGGTAGAAGATTCATTTTGATTGTGGCTATTTTAGCAAGGAATGGGATTTGAAGTTTTGTCCATCTGTTTAGATCTTGTTGAATTTTTGACCAGAGTTTAATAATATTATTTGTATATGATTGTTTAGGATCTTAGTGGAAGAATATTCCTAGATAGCTCAATGATTGGTTAGTTTTAATATCAGATGCTAAGGAGTAGGAGGGAAGTTGACTGCGGGAGTTAATAGGGAAGATATTTGTTTTCTTTAGATGTAGTTTGGAATTTGAAAATGTGTAGAATAAATCTATAGCAGATAGTTTCTGGAGGTCTGAATTGGGTAGGCAGTAGTAAAGATTTAGATCATCAGTGAAAGCAGATAGGGTAATTTTGGTGTTAAAGATATTTGGGATATGATGGTAAGTTATCTGAGAAATGAATAGAAAAAGAGAATCAATGTATAGATTAAAAAGATAGGGGGACATAGGACAACCTTGTCTGGCACCATTCTCAATCTCAATTTGAGAATATGGATATTTATTAATTTGTAGATAAGTATGAACCTTGGAGTATAGTACTTTGCTAGCTTGTATATAGTTGTTAAGCATGTTAAAAAAGAGGTAATATATTGAGCAAAAACTTTACATTGAGTCTGTCAAAGGCTTTTGAGGCATTAATGGCTAAGGTATAGATTGCAGTACAGGTATGGGTAGAGAGAGTGATCATGGTGTCAAGTGTGAGGGTGTGATCACAGGTTTGTCTATGTATTATAAAACCTGATTCTTCAGGGGAAACAATGTTTGGGATAATTGGTTTAAATATATTTGCTAGTATTGAATCAATTATTTTCATATCAAGATTTATTAGGGCTATAGGTCTGTAGTTTAGGGGGTTTTTGAGGTCAGATTTTGGTTTAGGTATGAGTATCATTTTAGTGGTTATCTGGATTCTAAAACCTGATTTTTCCCATTCTTATCCCCTCTGTATATTTTGTTTTGTTAACTTTGATTGCTTTCAAGTTGTCCACCTCTTATGCTAATGAAACTTCAATCACCATTCTATACCTGACTTATTTCTTCGTATTAATTTGCCCTTTCCAAGGTTTATAACTTTAACCTTACTTCTTCCAGCTTACTCTATAGTAATAAATGTTAGGGAAAGATGGAGAAATGGCAGCAAGTTAAACTTGTCACAGATTGAACATTTTATTTAAGCCATATCACAGTAAAATTCTGGGAAATATCCTTCAAGGGTAGAGGACAAATTAACGTGTCATGCACAGAAGTTAAAGTACCACTCACAAGTGGCCAACACTTGTTGAGAGAATCTAGACAGATGTTACGAGGATAATAAAGTAACTCGAAGGTAAGTGTCATGTGGAAATATGGGAGACGTTAAACAGCTCATCACAACAGAAGGATAAAAAGAAGTTATGTAATAGCCACCCACATTATGATGATCAACTTCCCTACCTTTCTCATTTCCATCTTTGATATCTTTAAATGCAGTGACTCCTATCAGAAGAGTATTTCATTACAGTATAAAAAAAACAGAATCACCAGTATTTTGGATTTTACAAATGTTATTTTCTTAATCTTTTTCATGTACTAACTCAATAAACTGATTACATAAAAGTACCTCGTCCTAAGGTGACTCAGGACCACTGGTGGTTGAAATCTCTTTTTCAGAATCTCACAACACAAGTAACACAAGTAATAAACAAAATTGTACTCTACACTATAGAATAAAATTTGTAAGCATCTCATAGTCTTATCTGTCTGTACTGCCAGAAATATTATATAGATGAGATGCATTAAGTTTCACAAAGTCTACTGGTTTTTCAGACTTCAGAAATCCAATTGTTTAAGTTACTGAATTTCTGTAATATCCACTACAAGACAGATGATGACATGTCTACTTGACAATTATTTCATCTTAGACATCATATTCTCTGCCTCAGTGTGCTGTAACCACAATTTTGGAATGTAATGTCCAAAGATTTGAGATCAAAGGGTTTTACTTAAATTCCTGCGATGATTGTGTGTGTGTGTGTGTGTGTGTGTGTGTGTGTGTGTGTGTGTGTGTGTATATATATATATATATATATATATATATATATAATGTGTGTGTGTGTGTTTCCTTGTTGAATACATAGCCAGATCATGGTCAAATGGAGCCCCAGGTAGGATAATGGATCAGCACTCCCCCAGCAGCCCCCCAACCCCCCATAGCCATACCACTAGCAGATTACTTTGCTATTTTTTCCCAGTTACCATAAACACTGTTACTATTTTCTTCTGTACTTTTAAAATGATTACAGATATTTAGATTTAATTTAATGCTTTTATTTCAAATTTTATAGCACAAACACTGACAGCCATTTGCTAAATAAAACAATACAGTCTTAAAATGAAAATAGATTTAGCATTAACAGGAAACTTCTTTGCCCTTGAAACTCACATTCATTGATATGGCATTGAACCCCACATTCAAAGAAAATGTATCTGGGCTGTTTTCAAACCAATGAAACAAAATGTATGAAACAATAATGACAAAACTACCCATTTCAGAACATTTCAACCACAAAAAGCAACTCAAGCTTCTGTCATTACAATCCATCGATATCAGTAAATATGCACAATCTCTGCAGAAGCAAAAGTCGTCTGAATAATTCCACATTAAAGAGATTTGTAACTAATAAAGAGGTTGTTGCTGGCAAACAATTTTACATTTCAGTTTTTCATGTACAAATTCAGTGCCTGCTGCCCTTGAAGAATAAACTGCCTATGTTATGTTAAAAAATAAATTGGTAAGCTGGTACTATTTCAGTAGGACTGCCTAGCAAACCAACAACAATTTCATAGTTACTGGACATCTCATCCAAAGAAGGACACACTCAGGAGAGCAGGTTCCCATCTCCCTTTAAAGAACACTGCTGCATCAGCAATCCATCTACATGGTGTGGGAGTAGAACCCACAGCATTCTCTACTGAAGGCAAGTATGCTACCTGTTCAGCTACTACCACTACTTTCAAATTCTCTAACACAATCACTGATGGCCATTTGCTAAACAAAACAGTTGCACGTTGAAGACAGATTTAGCATCAGCAACAGTAAACATCTCTTCCCTTGAAACCCATAATTACTTGAAAATGCACTGAAATGTGAAGAAAATGTACTGAAACTCAAATTCCTTAAAAATGCAATGTGACTCACATCTCTTGAATATGCACCCCTGATAATTAAGTCAGCAGTCTGGTAGCTGGTTTAGAGGATTACGGCTCTTCTTCCCTGTGTCCAAAGTACAGGGTTTGAGCCCGAGAAAGTTAACTAACTAACCTGTCATTCGAACTTGGGGCATTACACACTCACACAGCAACTCTCTAACTTAATGAAGGACCGTGGGCTTGGGCTCTTCATGGAGTTGTTGTCCACATTTGAATTCTGTGTGAGCAGCAGCAGAGGGAAGGGAAAGTTAAGTGTGCTTCTGTGATGCATACAAAGTATGGCTGCATGTGTGAGTCATGATTCACGCAGAGTGTGTCCTTAAAAAAGAAATGTATTTTTTTTAAATTAAAATAAAATGTTTTGGCATTCCCTGGCCATCAGTCAGCCAGCAGGCCCTAGGCAACTGCCCAGGTTGCTTAGTGCTGGATCTGGCTCTGGCTGAATAAGGTGTGTTTTTGTGTTAGCATCACCATGTTGCAGCTCAAGATGTTGAGCTTTGGGATGTAGAAGTAGATTGTGTATGCAGCAGGCATCAACAATTTTAATAGGATTAGATATCTAAAGTCAATGCAAATGGAATAGTCAAGTAATTAAAGGGAAGGTTGTATATAAACTGATCAGTATTTTAATAGCATATATTTTAAGACACTTTCACATTTTATGACCCAAGGGTAAATCATTTAAATTCTGTCCATACCAATATTAGTTAATACATGTGCATTGGGGGTTAATGCCTGTTTAACTACTGCGCACATTTTTGCTTATTTTTTAAAACTAACTTAGAGGAGTTAATACAATCAGATGTGAGCTGTTGTTTAAACTAATTGTTCTCTTTTTAAGGAGTGTTACAAAACAAAAGAAGACTACACACGACTGGTAGGTGAAATCATCAGCGTCATTGGTGCAGTACTTATAATTCTAATCGAGGTAAGGATGTCATCACTCCCTGTGTCAATTTAATTTTTTACATAAAATATAATAAACTCATAGCTGGAATAGATTAAAAGTGCTATTTTTAAGTGCACATTTCATTTTAAGAGGTAGTTTGCAACATTTTATGTTCATGTTGGTTGGAAAAATAATGTATAAAAAGTTCCATTTGAAAGGAAAATAAACCAAGTTTGAACCAGAGTTCATGAAGTAAAGATTCAGTAAAATAATAGGATGCAGTTTTAGGAGCTATTCATCTAGAGAACAACATGGAATAGGAGCAGAACAATTGCTAGATTTAAGAGTCATTTAGACCGTCAATAGAGTGAGTAAAACTAGAGCCAGAGCAGCAGACAAGTGTAGTATTATGTTACAACCCACCCAGTGTTTCATTCTGAAGTTTGATGATGAGTAGTACCCCAATTAACAGCAGTGTAAACACACTAGGAGCAAGTACCTCTTTTTCAGGTGAGGTAACACAGGATCAATGTCAGGGTTGCAGATCATTCACAGCTTATCCTCATAAGACTCTGCAAAACAAAACAAAAACAGAAAAATAAAAATGCATATATATATATATATATATATATATATATATATATATATATATATATATATATATATATATATATATATATATATATATATATATATATATATATATATATATATATATATATATATATATATATATATATATATATATATATATATATATATATATATATATATATATATATATATATATATATATCCCCTCTACTCATCACTCATTAGACCCTTTATAGAGTATAATGCCCCTGGAAAGGTCACAGAAATACCTCACAAAGAGGATTACTGGCTTCAAACAGATGCCCTACGCAGACCATCTAAAAAAACTCCAGCTTTACTCTATCACGTACTACTCAGAGGCAATCTCTGCCTAATATACAAAGCTATGTCAAACCCAGAGCTGTTGGACATGCTCCACTTAAAGGAATCCCAGTCCCTCTGAGCTACACACTCTAGGGACCTAAACCTTTGCACAACAATAAACAGAACATGCTGGAGGGATAGATTCCTGTCCTAGAGACTTCCCATACTCTGGAACAAACTACCTATCTATATCAAACAAAGCTCCTCATTAGCACTCTTCAAGAAAAATCTTGATGATTGGATGGGAGATAGGAAATTCACCCTGGGGATCACTTCTGTGGCTCTGCTGGACAGGGGCACAGGAAAATAATTTTCTTGGGTGGTGAAAGCCGGGGTACCTTTTTGGCTAGGCTTATATAGGCCCTAGGGCCAATAGCCTAGCATCTACCTATGAACTTATGAAACTATGAATTAAATACTGAGAGAATTGCTTATTTGGACATTCTGCTAGAAAAAGATAGGAATAAGGAAAGACGACTTCTAGGATCTTTAGGAAAATTATGTATTCTAACAGTTTTTTGCATTTCACTAGCACCCTTCCATTCCACCAAAAGAGATCAGTGGTAAAGAGGCAACTTGTTATGGCTGCCAGTATGATAACTCTAGATCAGGGGTCTGCAACCTTCACTATCAAAAGAGTCATTTTGGCCCCTCTCACACCAAATAAAATTCATTTGGAGCCACAAAACCTATTTGACCCCTAAAATGAAGATAACACAATATATAAAGTTATATATAGTTATTATACTATATATAAAAGAACTATGCGTATAAGAGCACTATTTAAAATCCATCCCTATTTTTATTCCTTTGTTGGGATTTATATTGGGATCGCTCAGTCACTGTCAGTGTGTGTGTGCTCATGTTTGTGCTCGTGTGCATGTACGTGTGCACGTGTGAATGTGTGCACGTTAGTGTGCACGTGTGAGTGTGCACACATGTGCGCCTGTGCATGTGTGTGTGTGTGCATGTATGCGCATTTGTGTGTACGTGTATGACTCATGCCTCTCAACCTCTTGCAAGAAATCTGGACAAAGCCATAAATAATGGGAGGACAAAGGCCCAAAAATAAGGGCACTTTTTAAATATTGCTCTTACAAACTTAGAAAATTGATAAAATAACAGGTTTTCCATTAGCATGAATTTTCTGAAGTCTGGAACTAAAATGTCTGTCTATATTTTCTAACTTCAGCTCTCAATGATTTGCCAGAAAACCACAATTTTATGAGAAACAGGCCAAAATGTGAGGCAAAAATCAGGACATTCTGCAAAAATCTGTACAGTTGCAAAGTAATTGTGTGTGTGGAAAATGCACATTAACAGAAATTGTTATTCGAGCAAGTTTCTAAGTTTATAACAGCAATATTTAAAATCCATCATTATTTTGGTTCCCTTGTTTCCCCTTTATTTGTGGCTCTGTCCAGATTTTTTGTGGTAAGAGTTTCAGAGGTATGGTGGAGAAGTATAGAAATCTTTCAGGAGATGTTGCTGCTGCCAGGGGATTGCTCAAACACTCTGTGTGTGTGGAATGCATGGTAACAGAAACCATGACATTCTAGCAAGTTTCTAAGTTTATAAGAGCAATATTTAAAATCCATCACTCGATCACTCTCAGAGTGTGTGTGTGTGTGTGTGTGTGTGTGTGTGTGTGTGTGTGTGTGTGTGTGTGTGTGTGTGTGTGTGCACATGTGCATGTGTGCGTGTGTGTGTGTGTGTTGTGTGGCAGAGTGGCAATTATTTTTCAAAGCTACAGGGAGCCACTGCAGAGGAGTGGAAGAGCTGCATGCAACTCCAGAGCTGTAGGTTGTAGACCCCTGCTCTAGATGAACACTTTGAACAAGAGTGCCATCACTTAATTGGAATGTTTTTAAGGAGGTGGTACCCGTTGACACTCCTTAATAAACTAAAGGAGGAAGTCATGAGTAAGCGGGCTTCCGGGTATTTCTCTCCAATTTTACCAGGTTCAGATAATATGCCCCTTACCAGTTTAGATACATTTGTTGATAGCATGGAGAAAAATATATGTCCAGTAATGGACTTTAAAGTGAATTTTATTATGAATTTCAGTAGTGACCATGGCCAAATTAAATGGATATTAAATAAAAACTGGCCAATATTAATGGAAGAGAAAGTGTATAGGGAGAAGTTTGAAACTAAACCTAGGATAGTGTACAGGAGAGGCCTTAATTTTAAAGCTATTCTAGAGAATTCAAATAATAAGGAAAAGAATAATCTTCCCTAAATGGGGAAATGTGGGAGATGCCCCTATTGTTGCAAGATTAATACAGCTTTTGTTTTTCAAATGGG
Source organism: Protopterus annectens (assembly GCF_019279795.1). Lineage (NCBI taxonomy): Eukaryota > Metazoa > Chordata > Ceratodontiformes > Protopteridae > Protopterus > Protopterus annectens. Next base: position 230,601,438 of record NC_056741.1, read on the forward strand.
AATGATGGAATATAAACTATTTCAGAAGTTTGACTGCAACTCTAAGAGGGTGGTTTATTTGGCTAGATGTAATGACTGTCCATGTTTTTATGTGGGGAAAACTGACCGTAGACTTAGGGAGAGGATATATGAGCATGAGTACAGTATCATAAAAGGCCAAGAGAATAATGCTCTGGCAAAAGATGTGTTGCAGTTTCCTGGACATACTTTTAAGTATATGGCCATTAATAGTGTCAATATGGATCCAAAGGGAGGACCAGGTCACCTTTATTTAGAAAAGAAGGAACTGTTACGGCAGCTTAAACTGAATGCCAACAGATAGCCAGGACTAAATGATTATTGCTCTGTTTCCTGTTTGCTCAAGCTAAAAGCCTTGATTAGATAGGATAAATATGAATTCCTTGTTGTATTTTTGAATGTGTGCACTTGTGTTATTTTGTTAATGTGTATAGGAGTTAATATTCTTTTTTTTTTTTTTAAGAGGGTTCTGAATTTATGCCTAATATATGTAGTATTTTCCTTATAGTAACATGATTACTAAAATTGGTTTAATCTAGTATTAGTACTACTATTATTATTTTTATCATTTATTATTTTCCTTTCGTTTCTTTTTAATAGATTTGAATGAAAGTAATTATATTAGATCACCTGTGGCATAATTGTTTATTCCCAGAAAGGTTTACTCTTTTAAAAGTCCATTTATGTAGGCTTCCATTTGTAGTGATACCTGTTTTGGGATGTGTTTTTAAAAAAGGGGGGAGTGGTTTTGTTATGTAATACGATTCATTGCAATGAGTGGATTTTATTTAAATATAAGGAATTGTACATATTTTTTTTTATTTGATGAAGTTCACCTGATTTTTTAAGTGGACAAAAGTGCTCATTAATATATTATACCAGTCACCTTACTGTTAGTCCGTTTTCCTTGGCTTTTTTGTTTTGTTTTGGGTCAGTCAGTTTTTGTGGTTCATTTTTTAATACATATTTCTGTCACTGGTAAATACACGGTGTTGTCTGTAACCACATTAAAACAGCAATCGTAGGCTCATAAGTGATTACTAGGGTAACAACCCCTAAGCAGCCTTTTTAAGCATAGCCTTGCTTTCCAAATGTAACTGGTAGGTTGATACTCTAGGGTTGTTTTATGGGCTATATGTAGACCTGGGCATGGCTAGTCATGCATTTATAAACTACTTCTATTTATTAGAGATATAAGTGTCAGATAAGGGGTACATTTTTGATTCCCCATCTACTGCTCCAAGTTACACATACAGAATTGGCACATGTAAAGAAAAATCTGTTTAGATAGTATGAAACTTTTTATTGAACTTGGTTTCTCTTGCTGTGGTAATATCAGAAGAAGCAAATGAAGACCCATAATTTAAAAACAAATCTCAGTTAGTGTTTGTGTCTTGTAGTTTCCAGTGAAACAATAAGAGATCATAGTGATTACTGACTCAGGATATAGAGGATTATGATAAGGTTTCCAATTATATCCAAGCTGTTGTGTGTTTAAAGAATGGATTCATGAAATTTAACTTGAGTGGCGTTCAAGAGGTGAATTTCTTTAATCTATTTAGGGAACACTGGAGACCCAATCATAATTATTTGTAATATGTAGGAAATTTTAGCAGCCCTGATAGGCTACCAGTTAAAATAGTACAGCAGACAACAATGTGAAGTTTCTAGAAGTTTCTAAAACTGTTGATGGTGCATTTTACTTCTTGCTGCTGTTCATGTGGCAGAATGAGGTGTGTTATAGATTTTAAAGTTGTTCGTTAGCTTAGCATACAATTCTTTGTTGATTGCATATGTGTTGTAGTATGAGATTTGCTTAGGTCTACCAATGAGGTTCATACTTCTATAACATAGCGGATTATGATTGGGTCTCCAATCATAACAAACATATTTTATGTTTGACACAAGCAGGTAAAGTTTAACTTCCATGTTGAGAGCTCTTAAGAAGTAGCTTTAACTGGAGAGAAAGCAGATCATATTTTGTAGAGTATGGGTACATATGTATTCCATACTGTTTTTTATGATCTTCACACAAAATGGGATAAATTGCACTGAAGAAACAGATGAAGAAAAAAGTAATACTGCCTCTGTGTCCAGTGCCTAGAGCTCTAAAAATGGTGCTTTGCACTGATAAGTTGCTATGACTTTATATCTATCAATATTTCTGATCTACAATCTTACCTACAAGAAGATTACAGCAAAAAAAAAAACACACTGGGTTCACCCACATAAACTTAATGGTAAACCCCCTAAAACCAGGCCACTCATATTTAGAAACCCTTAAAGTCTATTTACCCCTTTACTCATCTTAAACTCACAGTTGTATTTAGTAACCTTATATTCCAGGTGGCTCCTACACTTTTTAAGATGTTCCCTGATCTTTGTCTGACTGATTTTTGACATGCTTACTTTTGAAGTTCAAGTCACTTAAAACTGACATGTAGAGTACATAATCTTGTTAATCCAGAAATATGTAATTACATGTGTATAAATGTTCTAATCCCAACATTAGAATATCCCCTTTTGCTTGCTATCCTAGTTAATTCTCATTAAGAAATCAGTTCCAAAAAAAAATAAATAAATAACTTGTCTATCTCATATATTATAGTGCCATGGTCTCCTAAATTCCAATAACATACTCTACATTTCCAAAATATTCAATGTCCTATGCATGTTTGCCCTCTGTAAATGTCTGTTTCTAAATTTCTCTCATCCTTCTAGCATATAGGGTATCTAGAATCTCATGCCACTATGTACTAACAAGAAGGAATATGCTGGGCAGACTTTCTTACACGTTACCCACCACAGGAATAGCCTTCAATCCTTTCCATAAACTGTTTATTTTGCTGAAGTAAATTCAACCCTGTTAAACAGCATATTTTTTCTGCACATTAAAAAGCCTGAACAGACATGAAAACTCCTGTACTAAAATAGTAGTTTTATCTATTGTACGTACTGTCTGCAACACTGAAAGAAGATGTAAGATTATTAGGATAATATAACATGAATATTATAAGTGGATAATGAATAAGGATTTATTTTGACTGATTAGACTAAGAATGTGATTGACTCATTATTTCAATAAGATTTTGTTAAAATTTGGAAAGTGGCAAATGACTGATAAAGTTCCAAAGAAAATATTCAACATTGTAAATCTGCTTCACTGAAGCCAAACTAGTATCTGACTTTTGCAAAATAGTTAGGAGTTATTCACCTGAATATCTGTTGCAAGTTTCCTGAATGGGGGAGGTCTGCAAAAATTAATAATATGGAGCAACAACTCCCATCAGTGTATAGAATAAATGTTTTTGTTTAGTTACAAAATATAAACCAGGCTGAGTTCTATGCACACATTTTTTTAACTTAATAAGCCTTTTTTTCTTATCAGCCTCATTCCAGTTGACCACGAACATTGCCTCACAGTTACAGTAATGGCTGCCTCATATCATCCACCAAACACTGACAGTGTCATCTCATTGTATCCTATATATGACTGTATACTGTAGGAAAACCTTGTTATCCCAGGGGTAGGGATTTCTCATTCTGTTGAATGTGGCCTTACTGCTATCAGTACACTTCCTGACCACGGTAATAGGTGACTACTACCTAATGAGGCTAGAAAGGGACTGATGCACCACAGGAAAGCCACAAAGCCATTGCTCATTATGGCAGGTTGGGGTCATTGTTCTCACGGTGTTGTTCTCTTTCAGAGATGAAATGTCATAACAGAGCTTCTATATCTTCCCCTTTCATCCAGTAAGAAATGCCAAAGAAATGGTTTAGTAAGTAAGAAGTGAAAATTTAGAATATTTGAGTATTCTTATCCTGGGGATTCAGAGCATTTGGAAATTCTAGTAAGATTTAGATTTAGTTTGAGTTTGGTCTTATTGTCTACATCTGTTCTATATTCATTAACAGCAGGCATCAATGAAACCCAGTTTTGGAAACGCCAAAGATAAGGGTGGTATAATTCTCATCTTCTCCCAGAATAATGGGTTTCATAACAATTCTAAAAAGTTAAGATTGACATGGCAATACTTCAGCGTGGAATCCATGAAATTATCCTTGAAGGACTAAGGTAAGAAGGCATAACATCACAGGATATGATTTTAGCAAATCATTTAGGAAGCACAAAAGGAAGAGACAATGTAATTCAAACTCTCAAAATTAGAAAAAAAATGGATGCTGAAACCAGCTGCTAGTCTGTCCTGCATGGTAAGACGTTTACTTAAAACACATCAAGAAGCAAGAATAGTGCAATATCTAATCATAAAAATGTCACACTGCCTATGTCAATGTCAGCATAGCTTCAGAGATGACTGTTTGGTTAAACTAGCCATGCACAATTGTAAATGGCATAGCTGCTAAAAGCATTTCAAAGCTAATGTGAATGCAGTCAGCAATGAATATATTTGGTAACATTCTCATATCTGTAGAATTCTCTCTCCTTGCAGTTAAGAAACAAGGAGTCACTGCAGCAGATGTCAGAACTTTACCAAATATAAGACTTTCCAAGTCTTTTGCATTTTTAATGCCATGACGGGAATGGACCCCATTCCTAAGTCAAAACACAATTAAAGTTCATGAAATTAGTATTGTTTCAGTCTTTGATGTCAGCCAGAAGTGCTCTTTGTAGCACCTGCAGTGTGCCCAGTAGTGACTCCTTCTGCATTCCATATGGAGTTACATGTATTGGTAACATATCTAAATATGATTGTAGATTCTTTTTTATAACACCAGTTGCTTCTACTACTATTGGAACTGTCTGGGTATATTTCTTCTCCACTGCTCTCATTTCAATCTGCAAATCCTGATATTTTATGACTTTGTGTCCCTCTGTATGCAAGACACTGTAGTCACTGGATGTAGCAATTTCAATGATCAATGCTACTTTTGTCTGGCTTTTTCACATCTATCTTTTCAACTGTTGGTAATGGGTGATTCCATGTGATGTAGACAACATTTTCTGTGATGCTTTGCATCTCATGTTTCCAGTGTTTTTCAGCCACTTCAGTACCATAATGTTTGCACTATCCCCAGTGCAACAGTCTTACCACATTATTATGCCTTTCAGTATATAGTCCTTCTGCCATTAGTATGACACAACCAGAAACAAGGTGTGAAACTGTTTCCAATTCTGTTTTACAAAACCTCTATTTTTTCTGTTTCTCCCACACGTTCAATGGACTTTGTAAACCAATGTGCATGTAGCCCACTATCTTGTACTTACAATATCAACCTTTCATCTTTTAGTTTGAATTCGCCTCTCTTTAACCATTCCTGCATTTGATCTTGATCAAAATGAGGTTCTTCCAGAAGTTTTCTATACTTGCAACTATATTTATGCATTTTCCACATTTCTTGCCTTCTCATCTGATTGTTCATCTTACGTTATTTCTTTTGTTTTTTGTCACATTCAGTTGCTGCCTGATTTTTATCTACTTCTGGTTTGATTTCCATTCCTGCTTGATGTTGATATGCTTCTGCCAGACTAATCAGGAAAGTCATCTTAGATTTATTCTACTCATGTTTCAAAACTTTCACTATGTTTGGGTCTTGTGCGCAGATATGTGTGCAGTCCCACGATTGCAGATCTATACATGAAATCGATTTCAAGAAGGCCCATCCCTCCTTCAAATGGGGAATATACAATCTTGGTACGCATGGATTTTTATAAATCATTTGATGAGCATGAAGCACCCTTCTTGTTTTCATGTCTAATCTATCCAACACCTTTTGGGGCCAGTCAGTCACTCCAAAACTGTAAGTTAGGAAAGGAAGAATAAATTGGTTTATAGCTTGAATTAAGAGATTGACAGGTATGCTTGAATTATGTTCCTAGATGTCAGTGCTGTTTTTAGGATTAATTTAAGTCTTCTAAAGTATTCCTTACTAAGTTTTATTCATATCTGTTCATGTTTTATTGTTGATCCTTCATTAGTTCCCAAATGTTTATACACTCCCTCTTGCTCAAGTTCTTTTATATCACATTCTTGTCCTAAACTGATGTTTTCTTGGTGCTGCAGTTTTCCTTCTTTAAAGGTTGCTGTTTGACATTTATCAAGACCAAATGACATTATTATATCATCTGAAAAAGTTTTGACTACTTGCAGTTGTGCTTTCAACTCCTCATCTGATGAGCTATACAGTTTTAAATCATCAACAAAGAGAAGATGGGAAGTCTTTACACTTTGCTGTTTTCTAGAAGACAAATTATAGCCATGGCCTAAGCTCTTAAGTAGACAACTTAATGGGTTAAGTGCAAGGCAGAATAGCAGCAGTGACAGGGAGTCACCCTGGAATATCTTCCTTTGAATTTTTATCACTGGAATAATAATTTGTCCTTTATCATGGTTTAATTGCAAAGTGGTCCACCACTGTTTCATGTTCACTGTAATGTACTCAATCAGTGTAGGGTGTATCTTATACATTTCTAAGCACTCTTTAATCCATGAATGTGGAATACTATCAAATGATTTTTGTAGTTAATCCATGCCATACTTAGATTCTTCCCCTTTTTATAGTTCTCCTTTATGACTTTATTTAGCAACACATTATCCTTTGTTCCATATGACTTTCTTTTAATACCCTTTTGCTCTATTGCTATGATTAAAATTTCTTCTAAATGACTATAAACTCTGTCAGCATCAATTCTGGTGTAGAGTTTATACATTGTTGGAAGGCAGGTCATTGGTTTATAATTTTTAGGATAACTTGCAGATTCACTCTTAAATAGGAGCATTGTTTTTCCTGTTTTTAACCAGGTTGTTGTCTGTCCATGGTGCGCATATATAAATAGTTGTTACTCATGGCTAAATCTTTGTGTATAGATGTTAATACATTTAGCCAGAAGGTAGGTACTGCATCTGGACCTGGGATTTTCCAACTGGAGGCTTTTCTTAAATTTATTTCAATCTTTCTGGACGTTACTTCATCCCATTTCATAACCTGTACCTTTGAGCTTCTTATTCTTTCTTTTACTTCTTCTATCCATTTAGCGTCTTTGTTTTGTTCCACGGGATCTTCATAGATATTTCTCCAAATGTATTTCTTTCTTCTTTTTTGGGTGATCTTTCAATTCCTTTTGCATTGTTTCCCAGTTCTGTATAGAACGTTTTGGGGCCATCAATAAATTCCTTATTTTGTACTTTTCCCTTATATTTATCTGTGTATCTGCTCAGTTTTTCTGCGTGTGCTGAGAATTTTAGTTTTTATTTGCAATAGTGCATGATAAATCCTGATCCATAATAATACTGTGCATTGCTTTTATCACGTCTATCTTTCTGAGTATTTTTGTTGATTTGTTCCCTCTTCTATACTCTTCTAACAGTGACACTTCTTGTCTTAATTGCTTTATAGTTTTCTCGATTCGATACTTCTATGATTGTATTCGATTTCTCCCCTTCCTTTCCCTCACTACCCTGTGTTCTTGTGGTAGAATTTTATCTGTTATTAATTTAGCTGCACAGTAATATATCCTGTTTACTTCTGTCATATTGCATGGATCTCTATGGACAGTCCTAATTACTGTGTTCATTTGTTTTATTAAACTCCTGACTTTTTGGGTTTTATTGACCTTCTGTACTCTGTTTCTTTCATTGATCTTAATATGTCTATCTCTATTAAATCAAGCAACTCTTCTCTTATTTCATTTTCTTCTAAATTGAGGGCACATTTTTGTTCTCCATTTCCTGTGGGCATTCTATAAAAAGTTCTATAGCATCTTCCTGTGGCACATTCTCTTCAATTTCATCCTGTGTCATCCATTGGTCTGTCATATGGGAACTCACGGGCCTATCACTCCTCAACTTTGACTGCGTCAGAGTTGCTACAGTTTCCTGTCCTTTCCATGCTCTCCAGCTTCAAGTGAACCTTTATACTGGTTTCCTGTGGAAGACTCCAAAATATCTTGATATGGCAACTGACCAGTTGCTTCCCATTCCACTGGATTCTCCTTAATATGGATGTCCATTGCTCTATCCTGCTGTAGTGCTTTCTGAGTTAGATTTTCTAGCTTGAGTAAACTAATGAGTTCTGACATTTTAGCTATCAAGGACGCACAGGAAAACCAATGCAAGTTGATCATGCAGGAGCTGCAGTCTGAATATGTAAATGATGAGACCGTGTATTTATTCACGTAATTAGTAGTTGATGATTGCAGCAGCCTAAATGAAAAAATAGCAAGATCATAACATGATGAGAAAATTCTATACCTTGGTATAAGGCAAGCATTAAGAACAGTGGGGTAATGCTTCTGGCTGAATGCCATATGTGGTTTATACAAGTTGAAGGGAAAGGTGCAGGTTTGGTAGTCAAGGATATCATTAGACTCTGTCTCATTTAAAAATTGTTAAGCATCATTTATATCTCTATACCACTGGTGCAATGCAAGGAGCACAGTGCTACATGAAATCAGATTACATGCAGCAATGATACGGTTGTTAATAAACCTACCTGTTCCATAATTACTATAATCCATTTCACTGTAAGGTTTGTTTCTAACCTTTTTTGCAAGACCACAGTGTTATCTGTTGGTAAGATAGTTATTGGTGTATTTGTAAATTTCAAGTATGGATTGATTGAACTTAAGGTATATCCTCAATGTTTAACTCATTTGAATAATTCCCTAATAAGATTAAAAAGAAGTTCATATTTCCTTTATTTATTTGTCATTAGTTAACACTTCCGCGGTGGTGCAGCGGTAGCATTGTTGCCTCACAGCAAGAGGTTCTCCCGTTTGATTCTCAGCTGGAGTGCGGGGAGTGCCTTCTGTGTGGAGTCTGCATGTCCTCCCCGTGGTTGGCTGGGCATTCGAAAGATGTGTAAATGGGCGTGCCTTCATTGAAGGTTGAACATCGAGCTGGCACCTTGGCATTCATGAAAATCTACTGCCAATCATTAGCAGACCAGAGTTCCGCTGTGGCGACCCCTAACCAGGAAAAGCCGAAAGACAACAACATTTGTCATTAGCTAACAACCCCATTTCCTGAGATTAGAGTAATTATTACTGCAAGTAAAATTCTCGTAGTGAACATAATAAGATGCAATCTGTAGAATGCCTTATATTTTAATACAGGATTGTAATTCTTTGATATTTTTCTTTACATTAAATACTGGAAACACAGATGCTGAAATAAACCATTATCGAATAGCATAGCCATTTCCTTCATGTAGAAGTAATATTCTAATTATGAAAAGAACTTTGAATTGATATGATTGGAAAAGGTATTATTTTCAAAATACTTTATTTCTGCAATGCATAAAGGTTTATGAGAAGAATAATGTATGAACCTGGAGGCCTCAGCAGTTATTATATAAACAAAAACCTGCACCTTTAGATGTTTTTTAATGATGTAGGGGTAGAATGAAAAGGCATTCATTTGAAAACGTCCACATTCAATTTCAGGTTCCTGATGTTCTTCGATTTGGTATGAAGATTTACTTTTGGAAATCTCCCATAGGCGGCCCATTTCATTGTATTGGGTAAGTTGAGGTTTAATATTTGTTGCTGTGTTCTTTTGGAAGTGTTTTGCATGTGTGTGTGTGTGTGTGTGTGTGTGTGTGTGTGTGTGTGTGTGTGTGTGTGTGTGTGTGTGTGTGTGTGTGTGTGTGTGTAAGTAAGATTGAATTTGCTTACAAAATAATCATTTTAGAACACACAAAAAATAAAAAAATGTAATACTTTTATTAAAATAATGAAATTGCTATTGTGAACTACTACTTCTGTCACCTTCTCATAATACTAACATATGAACATATTTCAACTCCTCTTTCCCTCACCTAACCTCCTTAGCTGCAATATTGCTTGATCATACAAACTGTGCTATTTTATATTTATCCTACTATCTTTGTACAATTACTTTTAAATTTTTTACCTATGGTATGATATTGCATTGTACAAAAAACACCAATATGGTATGTTTTTCATATATGTTATTATGTAGAGCTTTTGTATCTACTTCTTGGCATGTAATTTTCACTATGTAGAGCTTTTCTCCTCGGGCCTCCACTGAAAATGGGCCTCCACCCAGTTGGACCTTCCCGCTAAACAAATGTAAAATAAAATTAAATAAATAAATATACAACTGGCATTTGCCAGATGTGGATAGCAGTCTGCCCTCTTCTCATTGTACCTTGGCTGGTTCTCTTTCTCTTTCATAATTTGGATAAGAAGCAGGTGACCTTATGGTACTATATTTGTCAGTTTCTTCTGCTGCAGAAAACTGTGATCATTGTCATTTTCAGTCTTGTCTTCTGACAAGCTTGTTGGCTTTTGCTTTAGTTTTTTATTATTATTATTATTATTATTATTATTATTATCATTATACGCAATTTGTCTACTATTACTAGCAGATGTTGTGGCACTGTAAGTAGACTCTGAACAAGAACTTCAGCAAATAGCAAAGGGCTGGAATGCAAAACTAAAAGCACATGGGCTATTACTGAGTAAATACAAGGCAGATGCCCTGGAAGCAAACTGGAGACAATGACGAAAACTGAGATAGAAGAAAAAAGTACTGGAACAAGATCATTTTAAGCAATGAAGAAATGAGGACATCAGAGCAAAATCCAAGGCATCTCCAACTGTGGAGGAAGTCAGGGAAAACAGATCGTGGTGGTTCGCTTACATTTGCAGGAAAGCAGAAGACAATTTCCTGAAGATGATTAAGGAGATACAAGAAGTCAAGGAGCAGCCAAGAGATGGCGGGATTCAATGAGCAAAGACTTGAGACAACCATACAGACTGTCAAAGAAGGTAGGAGAGTGGCACTGAATCAAGAGAAGTGGTTACAGATGATTCATCTTTATAAACCCCATGTAGAAAAATGGGAAAATGTGGTTAATGTTGATTCACATTCCATTTAAAAATACTGATCTAGTGTCTACTTGATATGGAAGGGATGTTGCTTACAATGTGCTGTATATTCTCCACATATTATTTTATGAAGTTAACGATGGTGTGTGTGTATGAAAGATATTAGAGTAGTGCAATCTCTAAAGTACTTTAAAGTAAGGCATGTAGTACAAAATGACAGAGATGTTTGACTCTCACAGAGACCCTGAGTAAAGATGCTTTAGGCACTTTCAACAGAATAAGTTGTGGAGTGTCAGAAGTGCAAGAAGTCCATTAATGAATTTGTTTAAGAAGTCCCATGAGCATAACTGTGCATACCCAAAGAATACCAGACACCTGCTTGTGGGTGACTTGAGAGTTGCAATGCAGCTTGAATAAACTGCACTGACAATACTGTGATGTCTCAGAAACTGATAGTCTTTGAAAAACTACTTTATAAAAAACAACTTAAGCATATAAATAGCTATGGCATTCTGTCCGACAAACAGCATAGGTTCAGGAATGCATTCAACACCACAACATCTCTACGTTCTGCTATTACGTGTGTCTACTGCAACATCAATGAGGCCTCACCACTGCTGGTTTCTTAGGTGATAAGACAATGGTATCTCAGGCAGTTAGCCACAATTTGATGGTTATTAAGCTAGCTGAATTTAACTTATCTTGTGAAAAAAAAAATGTCAGGTTCATTCTAATAATCAGATGTCAGCTATTGGTGCTCTTAACACAGACATCCCTCAAGGCTCAGTTTTAGGCCCTTTATTCATTAATGACCTATCTGACCTTTATTCATTAATGACCTATCTGATGACCTTAACACTTTAAAAATTATTCTGCTTGCTGATGATATACCCCTACGTCGAGCTAATAAATGTCCTATTACTCTATAAACCAGCTGCAACTCTCCTTTTCCTGTCTAAACCAAATAAATAAATAAATAAAGTATTGCTATTTGTGTCCCCTCACAATACCCTCAGTTGCCCACAGTTACTGTATCAAACAAGCATAATAACACCATATCCACTATTACTGAATACAAATACAAATTCATCTGGAAATTCGTTGCTGAGGTTTCTACTTTATAATGTAAGATATGGAAAGAAAAAACCTGATGGACTGGAATCGGTGTTATTTGAGCACAATGCAGACATTGTCATTAACACCAAAACATGATCTTGAGATACATTTCAACCCATCGGTCTGAAAGATTATGTTGGTTGTCACAGTGTTAGATGCTGCAAGTGCGGACGTGGGGCTTTAATCTAAGTTAAAAATTGCTAATGAGGAAGACTAGATTTTAAGTTATACATAGTGGCCTGTATCAAAGCAATGAAGAGAGCAAACTCTTTATGGCTGCTTTTGGTCATATTGCTACTTGTAAATACTGCTGCATGCAGGAGACTCCAAGCATAGTGTAAGACTCTTATTTTCCTCTGGTATTTCAAGACAGTATCTTACACAAACAAACAAATCTTACATTACAAATATTAAATACAGTAGCCTTAGAACAACATAGGTATGATTCCAACAAGACTGAATAATATTTGAAATGCGTTTTCCAACAAGATTTCTTAATGTGCCTGAGCTGACAATGGTTCCTGCACTGGGAAGTTCTTTGCATGACAGAGTATTTTATTGCTTACAAAGCTGGTGAATTGCCAGGTGGTCTCTCACTATGAGACGAGATATTATGATGCTAATTGTTACCTTATTAGGTCATTAGGATTGCAGGGGAAAGTTTCATTCTATTAGTACAGTGGACAATTGAATTATGTTCTTCACAAAGCTGCACATATTAATAGAGAAATAAATTGTATGAAAAAAAGAGAGAAAGGTTAGAAAAGGTATTAAGGGTCCTCCATGGTGGACTAGACAGTTATCGAGATTAACAAGAACAAAAATAACCCTGCTGTCTGGAGGATGAAGAACAATTATTAACCTAAGTGGAATGGAAATTGACTTTCCTGAAATAGTTCACAGTATAAGGGAATAATTTGTTTCCCTGTCATGAAGATTTATAGGTATAGTTAAAGCATGCTTCCCTTTTATACCTGAAATTAAACTGATCAAAACACTGTTTTCATATCATTGGACATTTTGGGAGTCTGTTTTATAAAAGTATATTAAAGAAGTGGAATAATGAGCTATGCAATAATATAAACATATTCAGTGTTCTTGGGATTGATCATGCTTTAACTGTAAGAATCAGGAGTGATGACATTATTTAAACATTCTGTTGATTATTGCGATAGATTTTACTTGCATCACAAAGCAGCTCTTTCATTTTTCAACTTTTAGCAAGTTTAAGAAGTGAACTGGTGCATTCAGAATTCAGGATATCAGTAAGCAGAAAGCTTTCCCACCTGGAATGTTTTAGCACTTTTTTTTATTTGCAAAGACTTGAACTTGAATAGTGGTTTAATCTTGTCCAAGTTTACATCCCTAGAGGATAAAATCGCCTTAGCCCTTCATCACAAGAAGCATTTCCTAATGTAGCCTGTCATAAGTGATCACCTTTTCTCTTATAATAACACTGTGTTTAGTAACTATTTAGTAAGTTAGTTATTAGTTAGTCAGTAGTCTCCTCCTTCCCTAAGAACTTGATATTTGTAAACATGTCTGCTTCCTGTTACACTGTTACTAATATGTGAAACCTTCTTTTTCATCACAGCATGTGCTATGCTTGTCTGGTTCTCATTACTCTGATCCTAAGACTGACCAGCACAGAAGGTGAGGATGTGTCTATGTCTATGGCCTTGGTCCTGGGATGGATGTATACCTTGTACTTTGCACGTGGATTCAAGCTACTGGGCCCTTACGCCATCATGATTCATAAGGTAACAGATCTGTAAGGAATCACTTTCCTTATATGCAATATAATTTATATAAGCATCACACGTGGAATTTTTCTTTATTTGCCAACAGAAAGATGTTAATTGCGGCTAATTTTCTATTAAACAATGACTGACCATTAACATTCAAAAACAAGCCCAACCAGTGTGCCCATTGTAAATCGAGTATATACCTATAGAAAAAAAGTCAGCTCACCCGGACATTCTTCTATTAGTATATGCTACAGAAGCTCTATTTTTTTTTAATTTAAAAACAAATAAACTTTCAAAAACCAGAGACTTCAAAAGAATGAGACAGATGGGACAGAGAAAACTACAAGAATAATCAGGAACGTTATGCACAACTAGAGAAATGTACCCGATTTTCCTTATATTTTCTCTGTCTCGTCTTTCCCATACATTGAAAATCTGCAGGTTTCATTTTTTTGTTGTTTTAATTAAAAAGGAAAAAAAAAAGCAACGAAGATCTTCCTTTCTCTGCTGCTTCCTTCTTCCTTTACACAGCACTGATGAACTGCGTAAGCGTGGGACGTAAGTCCCATATGCATCCGCAGGACATTAAGAAAGCCCCAGGATCCTGAGGAAAAATGCTGAAGAGCAGCACAATGCCATTGTACAAGGACACTATTTAAGAAAAGTAAGTAACTTTTTTTTCTTAAATAATGTCATTATGTAATAGAAATAACCCATGTCTGCGTGTGGGTAATGCTGATTTACCCACAGTTGCTTTGTTTGATCACTCACAAACCTCTCAACTGTGCACATTTTTGTAGAATGTCCAGAATTTTGCTGCATATTTTTGGTCTGTTTCTCATAACATTTTGTTTTTTTGGAAAATCATTGGTAAATGATTGAGGATTTAAGTCAGAAAATAATGACAGACATTTGAGTTTAAGCCTTCATACCTTTCAGAAAATTCATTCTAATGCAAAACCTTTTATTCTCGTAACTTTCTATGTTTGCAAGAACAATAGTTAAAAGGTATCTCTATTTTTGAGGTGCCTTCTGTGCGGAGTCTGCATGCCCTCCCTGTGGTTGCATGGGTTTCCTCTCATTGCTCCAGTTTCCTCCCACATCCCAAAGACATGCTGTAGGTGGAGTGTACTCTACAAATTGGCTCTAGGCTAGGTGTGAGTGTGTGCATGTGTGTGCCTTCAGTGGACGGTTGGGCACCAGGCTGGCAACTCGACACTGTAAAACTCTACTGCCAATCATGAGCAGACAGGTGAGCCACTGTGGTGACCCCTAACTGGGAAAAGCCAAAAGAAGAAGAAGAAAAGAAGAAGAAGTCTCCCATTACTTATGGCTTTGTCCAGATTTCTTGCTCTTACTGCTTGAGAGGTATGGTCACTTGGGCTTTACCCTCGTGACCAAACCACACCAACTGTGGGTAAATCCAGCATTACCTACACCTAGCTGTGGGTTATTGCTATAATAACACATTTTATCTATTTACAAGCAATTTAAAGCCTATCCTGGCCCTCAGCTGGTGCAAGGTAGTAGTGGTAGAAACTAGCCCACTGGATAGGATGCCATTCGATCCCAAGACACACACACACACACACACTCACACACACACACACACACACACACACACACACACACACACACACACACACACACAAACTGGCAGATTGTAAGACTGCCACTTTACATATGGTATGTCTATGGCACAGAGCAACAATTTGAGCAGATAGAGAAAATGCACAGATACAGGAAAGACGTGGACTAACCACTGACCACACTCTGGTTGGAAACCAAACTGGAGAGCAAAGGGCTACGAAACCATGACATTAACCATTGTGCCACGGCACTGTTACATCACCACATGTAGCTAGCTGATTTCCTCTGTGCCTGAGTTCTGAAGGAAGTGTCTTGTAGAAGAAACCAAGGAAAATAGGAAAGTAAAACAGGGATTAATAAAGATTATGATTTAGGTTTCATTTTAACAGATTCACAGCAAAATGCTGACTCAGGAGCAATGAATAACACATTCAGGACTAAACCTAAAGTTTGCTGAAGCCATTCTCCTAACAAACCCATGTGCCCTGGTTACATAAATATTACATTTCTGTTTCAAAAATAAATACATAAATGTTTATTATGCTCAATATGCCCCCTGAATACGTTTTATTCTTTCAAATGTGGTTTATATCTGTGACTCAAAGTTTTGTCATGGAGCCTAGAAACTTCTCTACCCACTGTAAATTTTGGAGGATGTGGAAGAAGTAAGCTCTGAAAAAAAGGGATGTTAATGAGTATGGAATGATAACTATATTGTGTATGGGAGATCCCTATAACAAATGATTGATGCAATAGTGTTAGTGTCAACTCTCTGGAAAAAGAAACTGCAACTAGTTCAATCACAACTAGCATTTTTGCTCAGCATATCCTACAACATGGAGAGTTGTTCCCAAAAACTCCTGCCATGTTTATTTAGATACACACACACACACACACACACACACACACACACACACACACACACACACACACACAGACACACACATGCGTGTGCACGCACGCACAAGCACACACACACATGCACAAACACACATACACACATGCACACACACACATACACACACACACACACACACACACACACACACACACACACACAAACACACACATATTCCTAGACAGAAAATGAATCTAGACTAACTCTGAGATTGCTATACCTGGCAGTGGATGAAATACTCATAGATGCCACAATGTCAGCATTAGTACATATTCTCACATTTGTACTTATTAGTTCGTACTTTAAAGGATTGCAGTTACTGTTCTTTAACATTTCAACAAGCCTCCATGTATGTTTGTGAATAGGCAGTCACCGACAGGGAATTATAACATGTTACATTTAAACATCGGCTATATATTCAAAAATATGTTGCCATTTCTTTAATATTAAAAATGTCAAACATCTGAGCTGAACTAATATCAGACAAAGAAGAAAACAAGCAAAATTCTAAAATGCTTCACAGCATGCACACTCTAGAACAAATAATGTGGCTGCAGTAGTCAAACTCACTACAATTTTTATAAACAGTGTAGACATCTATTGATGAGAGAGGCAGGAATGTGTTTGCCACAACAAAACTGTAGTTTAAATGCATTTTATGTTTTTTTCTGTTTTTTTTTTTAATAGTAATGATACCTACCACATTTGGCATGGAAATATCACAAGGAGCATGGGAAAGAAAACATGATTGTCTGTCTTTCTATCTTGCATTTAATAATTTAATTTTTGTTTTGGAAGTACAGTTATATGCTGAAGAAGTCATTTGTTATTTATTGAAAACATTAACTAAAGAATCCGTAGCATGTTGTACTGAGAGTCTGTGATGGCAGGCTTCAGACTGCATATTAATCTTTATCATAAACTCTTCTAGTTTTATTATTTTTCTCTTGACATTCAAGGTTAGAGCTGCTTGCCTCGTAATTCATCCATTTTATTTATGTGTTTACTTATTTACTGACTACTTATTTGTTTGCTTGTCTTTTTCAACTAGAGTTGAAAATTGATCCCCGGGACCATTTTCTGGTTCAGTGTTACAAAATGAAATGGTAACCATGCATAATAATGTGACGTTACATACAGCACACATTAATAAGCTAATTATAGGTCCTCGATCAATTAAAAACAAGCATTGTAGCATGCTTTATGTATTGACTGTCATATGCCTAAGCAAGATTGGACCAACAGTGGAACAAACTTCCACTCTATGTCCTGCAGAGTAAAATCCTTGATGCCTTCAAGGTAAACATAGATAATTGGATGGGCATCCTCAGATTCTCCCTCAGTTCTATCCTGCATAGCCTTCCCTGAGGCTGGAGTGTACTTTTAAATATATGTTATTGGCTTGGCTTGTAAACTTTTACAAACTGATTGCCTAGTACTTAACCTTTGAACCTGTAATTCAACTACCACTGCCTTGCATATATTTATTCACAAGAGCTTGGTGAATATTAAATGATTGCACAAGCACCCTTAACCTCCATGGATGTTTTATGGTATTTTTAAATGCTGACTTATTTGTGGTTTCATGTGTGCTTTCAATTTTCTGAGCTAGGTAAATGACCACTGTGGCTCTGATGTGTTCATAGGAAGCAGAATCATTTTCCCATAAATCAGTGAATGACACATTGCTAGTACAATTTGTCAGCTAAACACACTGTGTTTCTAGATGTTAAGAACTGCAAGATATTTCTGACATGACACATCCTGCTGTTTACATTTATTAATTTTTTTATCCAAGCATCCACCTAGGCAGGAGTCCCTGTTTGTCTGGAGTAGTCCAGATGGGTTTGGTTTAGTAATTTTACAAAGGCAGATGTGGAATCAAACCTAGGACTACAGGACCAAGATTTTGAGAAATTCAAGACTTAAGCCCTTTGAGATATATTGCAATTCATCTTCATACTATGGAATTTTTTTGGTATGCAAACTGTCCTATAGATAAACATGATGGAAACAAGAAATGAAAAGAAAGTATGGCAAACTAGGTGTCTGTCCACAAGGCACAGCTGAGTAATGCAATCAG
The DNA here is from genome assembly GCF_019279795.1 of Protopterus annectens. Lineage (NCBI taxonomy): Eukaryota > Metazoa > Chordata > Ceratodontiformes > Protopteridae > Protopterus > Protopterus annectens. The sequence goes on from NC_056741.1 coordinate 230,619,707, forward strand.
TCCCAAAAGCAGTTATATTTTAGGTCCTACTCTTTATGATATACATGTAAGGATATATTTGTGGTAGATGTGTAAGATATATGTGTAGAGACAATGATTAGCAACCATGAAATATGTTTTGATCAGTGAGATCATATAACAGCAATGGTCCTTTTTATAGTAAAAGAATATCTTTATTCTGAAAGAATATCACTCTAATTCTCTTCTCTGTCTCTATAGATATTATTCACAGATGTGATCCAGTTTATATGGATTATGGTCTTCATAACACTTGGCTACACAGCAGGTAACATTCAATTCTACTTTTGAAAAAAGTATGCACTGTATCATATTTGTACATACAGCTATTATTTTTATTTACTGATTTATTTATTTATTTATTTATTGACATTTGATCGCCTGAAAAGTCTGACTGGGCATGAGCCCATTTTCAGCAGAGGCCTGGGGAGAAAAGCTCCAAAGTATTAAAAAATATTTTAAGAACAATGGTTTTACAATATTTAAAAATAATGCAAAAAAAAACCTACAGTTTAAATAATTATACCAAATTAGACATAATATGGAAACATTAGTTATGAATAGATGCAAGTAATATTTATTTTTATTTATTTATTTATTTTACATTTGTTAACTGGGATAGTCCGACTGGAATCATGTCCATTTTCAGCAGAGGCCCGGGGAGAAAAGCTCCAAAAACAAACAATAACATTAAAACAATGAAGACATTTACAGATTTGATATGTACAATGATTTAATATTTAGAGAAATTTTAGCCAGTTTATAGAGAAATTAAAGGTTAAATTAGTATAATACAAACAGAAATTGAAATATGAAGTGAGAGAAAAGCAGGCTTATGGTATATTTAGAGAGAAAGCCAAGAGAGAGAAATTGATAGAAGTAAGAAAGTGATTGAAGAAGAGACAGTAAGATGTAAGGTATGAATAGGTATGCATTTGATCATATTTAGGTATATAGTTTACTCTGGTGTTGAGCAAGAACTGAGCCAGCTTTTGGCCAGGAAGTCTTTCAGAATGGTTTTGAAGGATGGGAGACAGTGCATTGACCTGATGAATACAGGTAACACATTCCAGCCTTGTGAGTACAGACAATGCCCAGCAGATTTAATAGCTTTGTGTACAGACAGGAGGTTTTGGTCACTGGATCATAAAGATTGACTGGGAGCATAGTTGTGTAGAATGTTATTTAGTGCTGGACAAGCAGATGGATTCGGGATACTTTTATAGGTGGTAAGACGCTGTGTATAGGTTAGCTGATGGGGTACTTCTAACCAATTTTAAATTTTTAGTGCTCTGCAGTAATCAGTTCTGAAAGGGGTACTGGCTGTAAATTTAGCAACTTTGTTATAGCATTGCTCAAGTTTTGATTTCTGTGATGCCTGAAGGTTAGTAAGGATGGGAGCACCATAAAGAAGTGTGAGGAGGAGATAAGTAGTGAAATGTGTAGTTTTAGTTGTGTTGGTGAGAACGTTTTTGGCTCTATAAACCATTCCTATATTTTGATGAGTTTTTCTTATGCAATTTTATATATGCAGGTCAAGTTTAAGATTGCCATCTGCTATCATCTTAGATCATTTTCTATGAGACCTGACTTCGATAGTTGTATTGAATCCCCAAATGTCAGTATACTCCAGGAGGGTCTTACGCAGCCCAACAAGTGGTGTCTTAATCATGCTCTCAAATTGAATGTAAAGGAATACATCATCATTCCCTTCACCACAATGTCCCTTCATAGTATAAAATCAGCAACAATACCCTAAGTACCCACAAAGTGGTAAGGGATCTGGTTTCACAAGTTGACTGTGACCTTAACTTCGACCACCATGTGTCTACTGGAGTAAGAAAGGCTTTCTACGTAGCACACTTGATTAGTAAAGGCATCACCTTGAGAGCAAAAGAGGTTATAACCCCTCTATACTCAGCACTAATCTGGCCCATAATTGAGTATAAACCCCTTTTCAGCATGCACCATATAAAGCACCTACAGCAATTGGAAAGACATCAGAGATTTCTAACAAAAAAGATCAAGGGACTCCAGCGTATGCCTTACATAGACTGACTAAAGTCCCTGTCACTATACTCTGTAAAGTATAGACTTTTTAGGGAAGACTTATGCTTGGCTTACAGAGCAATCTCAGACCCAAACCTAACGAACTTGCTGCATATCTATAAATCAAACGGGACAAGAGCTACCCAGTCCAGGGACCTAAATATGGCCTGCAACTTAAATAGGACATGTTGGAGGGACAGATTTGTCTCCCAATGACTGCCAAATCTTTGGAATAAGCTATCAAGTCATGTGAAACAGTGCACCTCTATGACACTGTACTGTTCAAGAGGAAGGTGGATGACTGGATGGGGCAATGTAAATTCTTACCAGGGATTGCACCCACAACCCTCCTGGACATGGGAAGTCATTACTAAATGCAGCCTTGGATACCAACTAGCATTTCTATGGTATTACTTTGGGATGAAACAGCTAGGCGTGAAATGACCTCCAGGTCGATAGCCTAGTAATCTCTTATGATCCTATGATCCTATTATCAAGAGATAATACATTAAATTTTGTTTTTTAATGAGAGAGGGATTTGGGAGGAAAGAAGTAGTTTGATTAATAGTTTATTAAGGTATTTTTTTTAAGAAATGACCTTTAGTAACATTTTTTTCTTAAAATAGAGGAAATCTGAAGTATAAAAAGAAATTCCAATTTTAACTTTGTGAATGCATATTCTGAAAGATGTGAAAGACACTTTACAAATTTGTGACAAAATGCCTTGTAGAGTATATATTGTGCCCATACTAAATTTCTGTTTGTGATTTGTTAGTCTCTTCAATTTATTGAAATTAAACTGTAAATGTTTTGATGGATGCTTTAAAAATGTATATACTGACTTGATTTACCAAATATTTTTGATACCCAAAGTGATTTCGTTAGTATTAGTCAGCAAATATAGAAGGGGAATAGAAATAGCATTATTATTACCAATGACTAAACAATTCCTTCCATTTTCTGATGTACCAGTTACACATCCTTATGTTTAAATATTTTGTTCAATAGTCCTCCTTCTCCAAGACACATCTCTGTCATAGCCGGCTTTAGGCATCAGCGAACCCTGCGGTCTCTGGGGGCTCCCTGTTCCGAGGGGGCCACCAACCACAGCAAGTTATTTATCTTGATATCTTGTAACATGTCTGTCAAACTAACAAAAGCTAGTACAGCAATTGTGTATACTTAATAAACCAGGTGGGTAATAACTCTAAATTATTTATATCTCCTTTAAAATTAAAACAGTGTTTTATCAAGTAACAGGCTTCACAATCCCATTAAATACTTTACCACTGTCAAAGAGCCTTGGCTTAGTTAAACCCCAATTGGTGGATTTTCTCTTCACTAAAACCAACAACATAGCCAGGTTTAAATACCTGCAATACCTGTGGCCGCAAGGGGACCCCTTAAACATCCTCAACTGTGTGGAAGCCCCAGAAAAGCAGCTGATTGACAGGAAAAATGAGGAAAAATGTATGAATTTCCTGATTATGTTCTTTAACCTGAACAAGGCTCTGGTATGACCCTGTTAGGATAAAGCTTATAATGAACATATGCAAGGTAAGCAGTAGAGAGATCAGCAGCCCAGAGTGACTAATATGAGTGCAACCTTGCATTTTAAGAAGAGCTGATGCTTCTGATCTTCATGGATGTTTTTTTTTTTTTGTAGGGAGTTTTATAAATATTGGTAGAACACCAGATACCACAACTCGCAACTATTTTGCAGAAGAATTCAGCATAATACCAAACAAAATAGCAGAACAAAGGCTCAAAATCAGGAACATGTAAAATATTACTGTAATTCACTTTAAAAAGTTAATAGAATAACACGTTTTGCATCAACATGCATTTTTTGGACAATGAGAAGTATAAATCTCTAATACCTGGAATTATTGACTGTCTGTATCCCTGAATAATTTATTAGGGAATCAAACTTTTTACAAAGGACAGATCAAAATTATGAGCAAAATCAAGGAAGGTCTGTGTAATCAGAGACAGTGACAGGTATGCATTACTCCTCACCAAGGTAAATAAAAGTGACTTGCCCCGCATTCAGTGATCTGGTGTGATAGTACCAGTGTTGCACAATGTATTGCTATTTGCTGAATTAAGTACAAAGGTAGTATTGCTATGGCTTTTGTGTGTGTTTGTAAAAAGTATTACTGATTGTTATCTCTGTATACACCTAATAATGCCAGGACTCACACATCATTCTTCTGGGTATCAGTGAAAAATGCAGCAAACAAGTAATTATAGTTCAAAAGTAATGCATAAAATATATCAGAAGATTCAGACACTTCAGTCTTCAAGGAGTCTGGTGGCCTCCCCTCCCTAGACTCTATAAATTGATACGGGGGGGGGGGGCTCCCTTAATCATCCTTGACTGTGTGAGGGCCCCACAAAAGCTGTTGCTGATTGGAGAAGTACGACAAAAAATTATTAATTTTCTGACTACAGTCTTTAACCTGAACAGGGCTGACCCTGTTAGGATAAAACTGATAATGTCCTGTGATCCCAACTGCACCCATTCTAAAACCAGCCTTGCTCGGATGTGTGTGTACAGAAAGCTGCTGTAGGTTATGGGGGGATTTGTGGCTACTTCTTTACTTTTCATTACAGTAAAACCATAAAGGTTTGCACATGAGGTCATTACAGTTTTTGTTTGGGCTGAGGACAGTGTGGTCATTGTTTCTTTTACTTTTCTCACAGACCTCAGAGGTGTACAAAGAAGTTTACTATAGCTTGTGTAGGGGCAGTGTACTGTCTAGGAATAACAAAGTAGAATACATTACTGTCATCATTATTTTATCAATTTCATATCAGGCGCGTATACAGCTACCTTTGATGGGTAGGGGTGAGGAGTGAGGAGGCATGCTATGTATATGTATGTCAACACTCACTTGAAACACATGACTATGGCAGTATGAATCTCTGCTTTCATCCCAGTCTAACACCAGAGGGATGCATAGACAGTGAGTGTTTTTTTGGGGGGGAGGGAGTTAGGAAGGCAGACCGTATTCCCAGATTGGACCCATGTATCCAGACAACAAATGACTGGTTAGTTTGCTGTGAGCTGCTATTTTGTCATCTTTGAATATTAAGCCTTGAGCACAACTTATGTCTTCCTTGAAATAAAAAAGACTGAAATTATTTTCTTACTCATGGTTTTCGTTTAGGAAACCATTGGATTAAAAGATTGGAAAAATGCCCTAAAATGCATCCCAGAACAGCTATAATACTGTGGCTTCTTGGACCCTGGCTTAACTGGATTATTTCCTAAATGGTTATTACTGTGCTGTCTTGGTCAGGATAGGTGAGTTGAAAGGATGCAAGGAAAGCTAATGTTGAACAGCAACAATGAATTTCTTTCCTTAATCATAATTTCTGTTCAAGACATCATTGGATGAAGAGATTGTATAAAAAGAAAAAAATAAAATATAGTTTAGAGCATATAGACAGCATTTCACCTAAGTCCACACCCATACATAGACTTGCTATAATGTATCATTGTTGTAACTAAAATACCAGTAACTGTGAATGTCTCTCTGCGAGATGGGTGAACACAGGGTGATACATAGACCTGTTGTACTGTAAGAGCATTACAGCTACAGGTCATTCTGTACATAGTACTCCTAAAAGTTTGTAGTATGAACTAAAAGGCTGTCAGAGGGGTGGCAGTGACAGGGTGATACTCTGACGGAAGTGCCTAGAGGGCCCCCGAACAAAACATTTGCTGGGGGACCCCCAAAATGCTAACACCAGCTCTGATCTCAGTTTATTGACAACATTACTTGCTTGTTACAAGTTTATTTTTTACTAATAGTAAGTAGCTATATATTTTAACATTATGCAGTATGTTTCACACATCACAGTAGCCATAAACTTTATTTCAGTCACAGGTGTGAAAAAAAGAGGATGACTTTTTACTAAACTTTCACAATGTTTTGATTGTTTTAATGCTTAATGGCCATTTTGAAACAAGAAGTACTCACACATTTTCATTCTATAAATCATTATCTATCTACAATCAACACCACCTGAAGATATATAACTGTTCCATCCCCTTTGTGCCATCTTTTTCTACTGTGGTGTGTATGGTTAAAGGTGATATAATCTCTGTCAAGGCTGGAACCAAGCCTCACTGTTTCACAGCACAGTTGTGTTCTGCAGCACTGATGAGTGGACTGAGGGATGTTTGACATTCAGAAAGGCCTTCAGAGATGAATATTTCCATCTAACAACAGTCTGATACTCTGCAATTTACATTATTTTTATAGTTGCAAAACTGCATGGGCAATACAAACACAATGGAACTTTAATGACTACCCTTACATCCACAGTGCAAAATAAGTATTTGGGTTCTAATACAAGTGCTTGTATACTGTTAACTCATGACACACTTCCCTGCTTCTACTCACTGGTGTTGGCAAGTGCCTTAAGTCCTACCACACTGATTCTGATATGCTACAGCTAAGCTAACTGTCCCTCCCAGAATCCTGATTCTAACCCTAAAAACAACTCCAAGTCTCACCCTGAACCTAAATTTCCCCCTCCCTAAACCCTGTTTCCCTTCCCCACTTAAAGTTCCATGGCAAGACCTTGACTGCATCCAACCATTGTAGCACCTGCTTCCCTGAATTCATGTTTGAGTTTGAGTAGCTGCTCACCCAGGTGGAAGGACAGGGAAACAGTTGCTCAATCCCCTGGCTATGAGTTTCCGGATTTCAAGCAGCTGGGGATTGAGCTGTTAAAGTAGATCCAAGTATTTGTTATTTCCAAATGCTAGCTTGCAGAATATTAGTAGTGTGGCTTTTGAATAAAACAGACTGAAGAGATGGCAGCAAGTTACAATTTGTCATGTGTAGTGGTCCTAGAACTACAAATGTTGTCCAAATATGGAGGTACCTCAAATATGCCAGCAAACACGCAAATCAAGTTATTTTCCTTAAAAAAGTGCAGATAAATACATTATTAAAACTGTAATTATCTGGATTTTTATATACAGATTGCAAATATGCATAACCATTGATGTGTATACACATACACTACAGAACATTTAGTTCAATAGCTAGAGCATTTATTGTAAAATTAAAAGGTAAAATAGTACCACCAGAAGTAAAAAAAAAGTACAAAGCTACAATGCAGCATGTGATGAGATAAATAGTGCATAAATATGCCAGTAGGCATCCGATTGTGAAACAACATTTCCATTAAAAAATCAGTGACTAACACTAAAAGGTGTATACAAAAAATGTACAAAGACAGACACATACACACTCACATACCTGTCTGCACACAAACATAAATATACACATACATTTCACCATTTCACAGACAGAAACTCACAAACAATGTAAGTCAACTATTGTTTTATATTTTAGTTCCTATATTTAAATGAATTCACATATTTATTGTCAAGTGTGTGTGGTGAAGGTAACCTCTGAGCAATAAAACAAGTGAGCAGAGAAGAGTATTTTCCGTTCAGATATATAACATTGTCCTACTGCCTGAATGGAATGCTTAAGCTTTTACAATCTGTCATTGTACAGTCTCAGAAAGGTTTTATACTAACATGCAGAATGAGCAATTTAAATTAAGGACAAACTGTCACACAAACTTTTGAAAAGAAAAATACATGTATTTAAATTGCTGTCCCCATGGTATAATTCCAAAATCCAGTTATGTAGTTTCTGAAAACAATTATATAAGAACAAGCCATGTATCTCCATAATTGAGTTATGCTCAAAACACAGTCCAAAATCTGGTCCGAAAACATGTTTTAATGAAAACTTCATACTATTCAACATCAGTCAGACTACATCATGCATCATACTGTTTAGCATGTAGCATGTTGTACATAAGACAATCTGGCATTTGGCATAGAGGTTATGCTTCTCAGCTTTAGTTTGTAAGGTACAAGGTTTGATTCTCTCACCCCTCATCTTCCTCCTGTGTGACCTTGAACAAGTCACTTATACATTGTTCTCAGGTCACTTCTGAAAAGTGACCGAGTGTCCAGTGGGCCTAACTGCTTAATAAATAGGTTTATTACTATTATAACATATTGGACAGTTCCTCATTACAGCCAAGTACGCCTCCAGGCATTTCTGCAGTTAACTCCTACTGTGTCTCTAGTCGTCAAATATTCCTTGTTCATATTTACATTAATAATTCCAAAAACATGCTACATACAAGGTATCAGAATATTCTATCTTGAAGCATGCATGATGGCAAACGCAACTGTATTAATATTTGACCTCTTTAAATGAGTATTTGTTAGAACTGTAAGGTGATAACCTCATTTTTTTTAAAGGCTGAAGCCGCACCCACTGGGAGTTAAAGGTACACACTCAAAAGAGCTGTACTGGCGGGAATAAGTTAGCATCAAACTGTATGTCATACATCGTACTTGTTGCTTGCTTGTCTCTAACACATATAACAAGAAGACTGGGGTTTTCATTTGGACGTTTTAATACATAGAAACACATCAGGATGGATAGCAGCATCATAAAATATGAACAAACTAGTTAACAGACAGATCTTACATACATGCATACATACATACATGCTTACATCTCAAAAGTTAACTACAAAATGACAGTCAAGCTCGCACATGTTTAGTATTTATACACTTGTGCAAGCCCTTGGATAGCTTCTTAAAGGTACATACATACACATTGATCTGCATCCTCTCTCTTAAAAAAGATTGCCCTTTATACAAACAAATATCAGAGTTGGACATGCATTACTATATACATCAGAAACAAAACAATGTTCATGTCCAAGTTGCTTCATATCTGATACAGGGTTTAGAGATTCGACCATATCACATAACATAACAGTTGGGACCAAATTTAGCAACAGGGATAGTCTGTGGTGCAAAGCTCGTATTAGGAACTTCTGGATTTGTCACAGGAATGAGAATGTCCTCTGGAACTTCCTCTGGAATTGAAACACTGGACAACTCACTCTTAGAATCTTTCTCACAGGCTATATGCTGTGGTATAGGCTCAGACACTGGTCTCATATGTTTCCAATTCCACCTGAAGATTGCTCCTTGTGATTCCACAATGTATGATTTCAGCTCTGGACCAATTCTCTTCACAACACCAATCCGATCATAACCTTTGGACATTTGCATCCCTAGCACTTCTCCTTCTGGTAATGGATTAAGTGGCTTGCTGGCTTTATTATAGTAAGACTTCTGGGATTAGCATTTCTTCAACAGATTGGTTTCACTGATCTGTTGTTCCTGACACATGGAACCAACAATTGACTACTAATTAGTAATGTGGTTCTAGTTTGTCTCGACAGAAGTCTCTGAGCAGGTGAACCAAGATATTTATCACGAGGAACATTTGAGATTCAAGAGATTCAGAAAAACATCACTATTATCTTGTTTTGACTTCTCAAGTAACCGTTTTGCACTTTGAACTGCATGTTCTGCCAATCCATTTGACTGTGGGTACTCAGGACTACTTGTGACACGAGTAAAGTCCCATTCCTGAGCAAATCTTTTGAACTGCTGGCTTGTAAACTGTGTGCCATTGTCAGAAATAACTTTGTGCGGACTTCCATGTACTACAAAATGATGCTTCATCTTAGTAATGAATGTACTGGATGCTAGATTAGGAAGTAAGTCAATCTCGAGCCAATTGGAATAAGAGTCTACTAACACCAAATAATGTTGACCATTCCACTGGAAAATGTCTGCAGCCACCGATGACCAAGGTAGTTCCAGAATTTGGTTTAGCTGAAGTGGTTCTTTATGTTGATGTGGCTTTGTACTATTACACACTGAGTGATGAAAGCACTCTCTCAATATCTTGTGACATAAAAGCCCCAAATACTAGTCCTCTCCCCCTTCTTTTGGAAGATTTGGTTCCTGGGTCACCATGATGCAAGATAGTAATGTACTCTTGTTGCAAACACTATGGAACAATTACTTTTGTACCTTTCATAATGATACCTTTGTCAGACAAAATCTCATCTTGGTATGAAAAAGAGGGTTACACTTTGTGAGGTAAACTAGATTGCTTTGACAGCCATCCTTGTTAGATAAAGTGGTTGAGCTTCTGTAAAACTGGATCTGTGGCTGTGTGATCTCTCAACTCATCAAGATGTGTGGAAGAAAAATTATGCACGTCCATGACTTCAAAATCAAGGTTTTCATTCTTATGCTGTTCAGTGGTGTTTCTGGGTGATCTGGATAATTTATCAGCAAGATAAAGAATTTTGTATTTCTTGTAGACAAGAGTGAAATTATACTTTTGCAATCTCAACATCATATAATGCAATCTGGCTGGAGATGTATGCATAGGCTTTCTCAAAATAGTGACTAGAGGTTGGTAGTCTGTTTCGATCTAGATAGGTCTACCATAAACATAATCTTGGACTTTCGAACATGCAAACACAATTGCCAAAACTTCTTCTGCATTTCATTTTGGGTAAGAGTTTGTGATGCATAGGCAACAGGTTGACCCTCTTTGTAGAATAACTGCACCTAGACCAAATTTCAAAGCATCACATGAAAGAGTGATTGGCTTGTGAAACATCACAGTATCTGAGAGTTGGTGAACTGACAATTCTCACTTTCAAGACATCAAATGCTCTTTGGTGCTGTTTTAACCAAGATACATCTTTACGTGTCAGCTCTCTAAGCAGTGCTGAAAGTTGGCTCAAGTCTGGAATGAACTTGCCTAGATAGTTAACTAAGCCAAGAAAACATTGCAGAGTTTGAGCATTGTCTGGGGCTGGCATCTCAAGAATGGCTGTTTGCTTGGAAGGGTCTGGTCGTAGGCCTGAACTGGTAAATAAATGGCAAACATAAGTAACTTCTTGTAGCCTGGATTTGCATTTCTGTGGATTGAGCTTAAGATTCACTTGACATGCTCCTTCCAGAACTTTTCTGAGGTTTCTGTCATGCTTAGCTTCACCATACCTTCTACTAGTATGTCGTCTACTATAACAGCACAAGGATACCCAGAAAAAATTTGCTCCATTGCATGTTGAAAGACTTCACTTGTAGAATTTATCCCAAATGGCATTCTCAAAAATCTGTACCTTCCAAATGGAGTACTGAAAGTAGTTAGCAATGAGGATTTCTTGTCAAGATAAATTTGCCAAAATGAACTCTTTGCATCTAAGACAGAAATAACAGTGGCATTTGGCATCAGAGCTGCAACTTCTTCGACTGTGCGCATTGGATGATGAGGTCTTTTTAGTGCTTTACTCAAATCTCATGGAGCAATGCATATTCTGATATCATCTGAGCTTTTCTTATGAGCAAACACCATGGAAGATACCCACTCAGTTGGTTCTGTAACTGGACAAATCACACCTTGTCACACCATTTTAACTAGCTCAGCTTTGACTCTGTCCTGCATAGCTTTTGGAACTTTCTGGGCTGGTCTGATAAGTGGACTGACATCTGGGTCTAACTTCATGGAGTACACAACTGGAAGCTTGCCTAGTTTGTCTTCAAAAAGATCAGTATAGGTAGAAAAAATATGTTGGGTGGAATTAGAGTAGTGGTCTTTCAAGCTAACCTGATGAACTTCCTTATTAAATGAAAGCAGTCTCATTTTCAAACTGTCTCTGAGCCCTAATAAAAGTAATAACTCCTCCCAGCAGAATAACATGAAAGCACTACTGAACCTTCAGTCTGAATTTCTTCACCACCATAAGCAACAAGCTTCACACACTTTGCCAAATCAAGCCTTTCGCAATTACACACTCTAGAAAATGTTTCTGCTAACATAACATTGTACTTGGAACATGTGTCAACTTTGCACTGTGGACTTTCCATTTTCCAAACAGTACAAAATACCTCATTCTTTGCCCATAAATCTACATTTGACTTTCTCATTAAGCACTGACATACCATCAAAATAAAAAGTAGGGTCATAGCTTTCCAATTGATCAATTCGTTTCTTGAAATGTTACCTTTTAATAAAAGAAATCTGTGCCTTTTGATTTACAAAACCTCCTGAAATTAATCCACTTCTTGCATATGTGGTATTACTGACCAAAATCTAAAAGTTTTTCCTTTTTAGATTCATGATTTCCACCACAGTTATGACAGTTGGCAATGAAACTAGGCTGGGGCACACACTTTAAGTTTACTGACTCACTCTTATGCTTCACTGAGGCTGTGCAAACTCTGGAACTTGCTGGATAGCTCTGTGATTTACCAGTGGGTGCTGCAGAGGCTACAGTTGCTGCCATGTGCTTGGGCCTGTTTCTTTTAAACATGTGCTGCATACTATCAATATGAGCTCTAGAAGTTACTGGAAGCATGCATCTCTCATTTGTAAGCATATCTGTGTGCTTTTCTGTGAGCTTGTATATCTTACAAATCTCAGTGGCCTTATTCAAAGTTAAATCACTGTCACAAAGCAAAATCTTTCCCACAGCATCATCTTTAACTCCACACACACAAGTCTTTCTTTTATCAACTCATCCTTTAAATCACCAAATCTGCATGCTTTAGCCTTATTTCTCAAATCAGTTATATATGCTGCAAAGGTTTGACCAGGCTTTTATTTTTTTTGCATAAAACAAGTGCCTTTCCATTGTAACATTCATTTGGGGGTTACACATTTCTCTAAATTTACATTTTAAGCATTCAGATTCCTCCCTTGACTCAGCTGGTGCAACAATATGATATGATGGTTTTCCCCTTCTCCTGCAAAGATAGCAGGTGCATACACAAATGAATACTCCCTATCAATGGCTTATGACCCAGCTAAATTAAGTAGAATAAATGCTTTTGTATGGTCATCTTTATCAGAAAATGCACCCTGTATGAAAATGTCATACTCTTGCTCAAACACTCTCCAGTTCTCTGCAATATTATTGTCAAACACAAGTGCACTGGGTTTTCGAAATCTGTCTGCCATGCCAACAAAGTATGCACAAACACACTGAAAATATAACCCTTATTATGTACGATCAAGCTGTGCTGTGAGCTTGTAATAACATTCAAATGCACAATAAACCTTTTGAAATACTATACTTTGTGAAATATGCTCTGAAATGGCTGTATCTTGTTAAATAACTTTACTCAAACATTCAAACACTTCTTATACTTCTGATAACTTGGATATCTTCAATTAATACAAAAAATATGTACTTAACGAAAATGTGGTAATTTCCTCTTATTTTATTCATTTTATGCAATTTGGACTTTATTTCAAACATTTTCCATAGCAATTCAAATATTTTTATCAATATCGGACATTTCAATTTATTTAAATATCGCTTAGAGTGTTCTGTATGCTTCATTTCATATTTTGTGAATAAGAAATTATTTCAGCAAGTTTTAACATCTGAAATTCGTTTCAAATCTGTTTTGTGAATTATACATGCAGTAGGGATGATCCACTCCTCTATATTCCTCCAATACCAATCAGGTGCCTCTCAGACTCAAATTGGAGAAACTGGAACTCTTTCTGGCAACAAGATGTTTTAGCCATGCCTCTGCTGACACCATGTCACTTGTTCCTTTCTAACATAGATGATGAACAGATGGGGTAGTTCTTTTAGATGCTTTAGTACATATAAACACATCAGGATGGATAGCGGCATCATAAAATATAAACAAACTGATTAACAGATAGACCTTACAGACATATATGCTTACATCTCAACAGCTTACTACAAAATGCAGTCAGGCTCACACATGCTCAGTATTTATACACCTGTGCAAGCCCTTTGATAGCTTCTTAAAGAGACATACACACACATTGATCTACAGTTACCCTGACCAAACATCTGTCCACCCTTCCTCCAATTCCCACCTCACTAAAACTTGAAAAGCTTTGATATGTCCTTTTCTGTGCCCAACTTTCTATCCTTTTTCAAGTCCATCACTTTGTTGAAGTCCCCTACCTCATCAATTCTTTATCACATCCAGGCTATGTCATCTGCTATCGGGCATAGAAATGCTGAAGAAATTCCAGAGAATTAATATTTGACCCTTAAGTCGCACCTAGATTCCAATCTTGACCTTCCAAACCTAAAACTACAATTACCCACCTTCCAACCCTGATCCTCCTTGAGCTCCTTAACCTGTAATGCAATATTTCTTCTACCCATTATTGCATCTCATCTTTTGCATGCTGGTGTTGCAGTACTACATCACATCACTCTATAATCCCAACTCCCTAATTTCAGAACCTCCTTCCCTTTAAAATTAATTTTCTGTAATAAAATATCTGCATTGAGACATCTTCATTTGTTTCATATTTTGCCCCTTTTGATTGGGTGACAAACTCTTCCTACATTCCAGGTAAACAGCCTGTGCCTCTCAACTGTCCAGATTTTTTCAGAATGTCTGGATTTTTATCTCATATCTTTGGTCTGTTCCTTATAAAATTTGTGGTTTTCTGGTAAATCATAGGAGATTGAAGTCAATAAATAATGACAGATATTTGACTTGCAGACTTCGTATCTTTCAGAAAATGCATGCTAACACAAAACCTGTTATTCTATCAACTTTCTAAGTTTATAAGAGGAATATTTAAAATTTGTCCCTATTTTTGGGCCCTTGTCCCCCCATTATTTTTGGCTTTGTCCAGATTTCCTGTGCTATAAGGTTGAGAGGTATGCTAGCCACCTTAATAGACAAAAACATTCTCCCCCCTTTCCCCTTTCTATCTCTGACCTCTCCCCCACTCATGATAGCCTAGGTCTAGAAAGACTCTTGGATCCCACGTGTATCTTTAACCAGCAAATGGAGCCAAAGATACGTTTGGAGCCATGTCAAAAACATATTAGCAGTACTCATAGGGCACTCCCACATTCTACAGTCCCTCCCTTTCCAATCATCTATGTAATGATCCTCAACCACTGTGCAGCCTCTGTTCTTTTGTATGTTCCACATCTCCCTTCTTTCCCTTGACTATAGTCCAGAAACCCTTCAGCTTATACTATAATATTTAATTTCAATAGTAACACAAATCTGTACAGGACTGATAACAGCCTTACATTATAATTATAACCATGCTGCTAACAATATAACATCAAAAAGTATGTTTGCAACAAATAACAAATATAGCCCTTCACATATCAAGCTACTACAGATTTAGAATCAAATAAATGCTGAGGAAAAAGAGGAAGAAGTAATTATGCATATACAGTGATATCTACAAATCCATGCCTTATGTGTCTGTAGCTCAAAGTCTCTACATTTGAGCATCATGACGTATCTGGAATACCAGTCTCAAGAATCAAAAGAACTTTTGTTTTTGATATTGTCACTCCTCTCACATTTATCCAGCCCTTCAATGTATCTTGTATCTGCATCCATTGAACTGAGAGAATGGTGGGCATCATCAATTGCTTTATCTTTTTTTTGACCCATTGCCTGAGACAGTAACCGAGCACTATGCTTGATGGCCACCTCCATTAATAGATGCTCCCTGCACGGTTTAGATGACAAAGTCTCCTACTTTGCACTATCATATGCCATTTGCTCTCTGCCCTTTCACCTGTTTATACTCCAGTCCATTTCACCTTCCAGTGATGCTGACCCTTTGCTCTCCACACTTGTAAATTCATTCCTGCCCCTCTGAAGCATTCTACTGGGCAGGGACCATTGAATGTTTAGGGCCCTGCAAATGTGCCAAGAACTCTTGTATAGCTGCTGTGGAGGTGAAACGTTGTCTTTGGGCATCAACCACCACAATCAAGTCTGCAGGGAATACAAGCCATTAAATTATGGTCTTAGCCTTACAGAGTTTACATACACCCATATATTCTGGTCTTCTTGGGTATAATACTCTGGAGTAATCCTAGAATGTGCAAATAACATATCCATATATATTTTTAAAAAAGATCCAGCAACTACTAAGGCAATGCAAAAATATTTAAAATAAAAAATGTGAAAATTTAAAAATACATTAAAATAGTGCATGGTATTTAATAGAAAACAAACAACAGGTAAGCACTTTCACAGTTCCAAGACCTTTTCATCAGAGCTGCATAAGAAAAGACATCCAGCTATTTAAACAAATAAAACCAATTGAAGATGAAGACATTTGATAAAAGAACATCACAATTGATATAAATCAAAGGGTATCAGCAATATAATTGAGAAAATCCCTTACTCTATAGACAAACTGCTTCACTTATATGACGAACCTATATAAAAAGGAAGCTTTCAGAATTACTCACATAACCAAAAGTAAAAAATGTCCTTTCTTCAGTGCTCATAAATATATAAAACCTATAACTATCAAAAAGCAGAGGGCAACATGAAAAGTAAAAAATGTATACTTGCTCTACTCTACGTTTCATGCACATTGTAACGTAACAAGTAGGCATGGCGCAAAGTAAAAGAATCAATCTTCTGTTATCTTATTAGTTTTGGCTGCAAAACCAATATGATCTAACAAATGGGCATAGCCCATAATAAAGAAACATAACATTCATAAACTATAATAAAGACACAGCAGAAAAACTAAATTTTAAAATAAAAAAACATATGAACTAACAACACACTGGAAAACAAAAAATATGTATAAAATATTACATTAGATGACTACCTATAAAATGACATATAAAGAAAACAAATCAGAACAGGAACAAACTAGTGAACGACAAAAAGAACGCCAACTCCTATTCCAGCATAAGCCAGGCAAAAAGGCACAAAAAATTGCCAACAAGATGAATCCAAAGGTCGTACTACCGACAATGTTTTAATGCTTTTTTATTATTTAAAAGAAAGAGCGTTTTCGCCGTAGTTATACTTCAGCTTCATCAGAACAAAGGAAACACATTCAAAAGTACCGCCAACATATATATGAACAAGACGTGCATGGCGTGGCTTAGTAATTAAATAAATTTAAAGAGACACTGTATCAAAGCCATGCTATATGCACTCAAGTAATGTAACCACTCAAATAGAGTGTTATATTTATAACTAAGTCTGCATATAAAAAATACTGAATATTGAGAACCTCAATAAAAAACAGTTATAATTAATTATAATTATAAACTATAAACATAATATCTTGCTTGGCATAAAAATGTAAGTACACCAAGTAATAAATAGTAATGAAAAGTTATAAAAATATTATGAAAGATGTATGGAGCCCATCAAGTGTTAACTTATTAAACCTATACAAGATTACCGAAAATTAAAAATGTCCTCACACTTAAATAACAAAAATATCAAAAATATTTTTACAGTCTTAAAAACCGCAAAAAGTAAATGAAACGTATGTGCACATTACATAGAAAATATGAAAAATATATAAATATAAAAAAATCAATTATGAAATCACAATCACTTAAAAACTTCGTCCTAAAAAACATTTGAGAAGATGAAGTTAAGTTATACAACATAAGCTATAAAATATAAACTATAAAATCTACACCATAACTTCACTATCATCTCATGTAATTCTTCATCCTTAATATACAAGAAATGTTGCAGTTTTCATTTAGCCCTGGAACACAGAATGAGTTCAACCGTAGTTGCCATTCCAATTCCCGAATTTCTAATAGAATGTTAACTGGTCCACCCCTCATAGACTGTGGTACTACATCAATAGCCATAAAGCAAAAACAGTGCCCCTCATGTTTTAAACAGTGTTTTGCTAGGGCGTTTTCACATTTTTTAGTTTTTATTGCATACAAGTGCTCATACACCCTATCACGCAACCTTCGATCAGTTTTTCCTACGTAGTATCCTTCACAACAATTACATAGGGCCAGGTAAACAATAGATCTAGAAATGCAGTTAAGTTTATGATTGATGTAGTATTTCCTACTGCCAATTTTAAAAGAACTGCAAATTTTTACAAACTGACAATACTTACAGAACCCACACTGCGTGCACCCTTTAGATTTTATATTATTATTTGACCCATTGTTGTTTTCAAGAATAGATTTTAAGTTACTCCCACGCTTATATACAAAACTAGGTCTATCCCCAAGTTTTTCATACAATTCTTCGTTGTTCAAAATGAAGTACCAGTTTTTAATTAAAATATGCTGAATGTCAAAAGAGTTACTACTAAAAGTAGAAATAAAGCTGGTTTTAAAAGATTCTGTATTCTTAGTGCCTCTTCTATTATTAGTATTCACTATTACTGAATCCTGCTCCCTCACTACTACATCAGAATTAGAAGAATCTACTTCTAAAATTTTCTTACTAAGGAGTGGGAGATACAAGCCATTCAGGCACTTACTATTGACCTCATCAAGAAGTTCTAAAAACAAATTCAATGGTTAGTCCCTACTCATGAACATTCTTCTTAGGTTGCGGCATTCAACAGCAAATGCTGTTTCCCTACTACACATCCTTGTTGCTCTTATTAATTGACCTTTAATGATGGCTCTTTTTTGTCTAAAAGGGTGTGAACTTTTAAAATGTAAAAAGGAATTGCAGTAAGTTGATTTTCTATATATAGTAGAAAAGTATTCTAAGTTGTTGACATCTTTGTGCAGTTTCACATCCAAATAGTCTATTTCGGTAATCGAAAAAGTGGATGTGAATTTTAAAAAAGGGGTAGAATCATTTAAGTATTCTACCAATGTTGAAGCTTCATCTGCATTCCCATTAAACAAAATAAACACGTCATCAAGGTATCTAGTGTATAATCTTATTTTGCCCATAAAAATAGTGTTTTCAAACAAGTACACCTTTTCCCAATAAGCCATAAATAGGTTAGCGACGGTTGCACCACATGGTGAACCCATCGCTATACCTTGTTTCTGTAAATAAACTTTTCCATTAAAGGTGAAGTAATTCGATGTTAAGATAATGTCAAGGAGTTCAGAGACAATGTCAATCTCCTTTTTTGAAGCTCCAAGGTCACTAAGCATTAGGGATATCCACTCTACTGCTTCTAAGTGTGGTATGGATGTGTAGAGGTCAACAACATCAACCGTGAGGAAGTTAAGTGAGTTATAAAAATCAATGTTGTTCATGTTGTGAAGGAAAGACCACGAATCCTTACATATACTTTGAATTAATTTCAAGTATTTAGCCAGGATCGTTTCAACAAGTTGTGCACAAGGGTAGGTTATTGATAGGCGGCTGTCAATTAGTGCACGCATTGGTGGATTGTGTAGGTTCTTGTGAATTTTCGGAATACCGAAGATCACTGGATTTTTCGACGTGTCTAAGTCAATTTTACCACAAATAAACATGTCCCTAAAGTAACTTCTAATCCTCATTTTTGATGTATTAATTTCATTAATTGAAGATAAAGTGTAAGCTGAACTAGATAATATACTCTCCATTTTTTCTGTGTAAGTATGGTTGTCAAATATAACCAACCCACCTCCTTTGTCCGGTTTTACCACTCTTGTAGCTGAAGAGCAAAGGTGTTTAAGACAACTCATTTGTTCTACTGTAATGTTATAATCTGAGCACTTTTTAGTGACTCTATGATCGTTACATAAATTTCTGATGTCAACTTCACATGCTTTCTCAAAAAGGGCTAAACCAGTATGTAAAGGAGGGATAAAAGTACTAGCTAGTTTTAATTTAAATTCATTAATGACGTTATTGTTGTCAAAAATAGTGTTAAGGTTAAGCTTCCTGACAAAGCATTTTAAATCAATAATAGTTTTAGGCAGGTTACATTTCCTTGTAGGAACAAAAGTGTTCCCATAAGCTAGAAGTTCAATTAAACAAGGCTCTAAGTTGACACTTGAAAAATTGTAAATAGTAAAGTCACCCTTTTTATTAGTAAGTATTTTCAACTTGTTATTATAAAGGTCGTCCATTACAGTAACCTCTGGAACAGTTGCTTCAGTCATTTGTTCCAGATCTGCTTTTGATGCTACAAGTTCAGTTACACAAGTTACTGGGAACACTAATTCCGTGATTTGTTCCATTTCTTCTGTTGGAACTTCGGATTCCGTGGCCCTAAAAAATGGCCATTGTTAGTGTTGTTGTTGTAGTTATACTGTCTATTGTTCACATACTGAGGTGGACCATTCTTATTGGCATTTGCCTGTATTCTGTTACTACGTCTCGGGCCTTGACACTCTGTATCATCAGGAACGAAGTCAGGGTCATCCCCACTCAAAGGTGAATGTAGGTCCAATCTCTCATTCCTTAAATCTTTCAAGTTAGTAGTACGTGAACCACTTGATTTCATATAAGCGGTGTTGTTCAAGTACGATAATCTATCTCTCGCTAATTTTTTATTCTTAGTTGTTTTTGATTTTTCAATAAACAAATCTATGCTCATAAAAATACGAGCATAGTCAAATTTGTATCATTCAAAGTCTAAGTCGCTTTTCAAACCTGTGTCCAAAACAGGCACCTCAGTGGTCAATTTGTCAATCTGGATATTATAGTGTTTAATCATTACATCAAGTAACTGCAAGCCCTGAGCATCAAAGAGTCATGTTCTCTTAATAATTAAAAAGCAACCCACTGAAAAATATGCACAAAATAAATGACAGCTGTATCAATGAAAAGGGGATCATGCCTTTAGAGCAGGTTTCAAAGAAACCAATCTATTAATCCCCAGTAGATTATATAATTGGAATTCTAGAATCCATCCTTGCCTTGCTTCTTCATAGGGGCAAAGGTTCATAGGTTAATACTAAGCTAACTGCCCTTGTGAGCCATTTTAAGCCTAGCCAATTATCCCCTGTGAGATTCAAACTCTATACCTTGTGTTTGTAAAGCAAACACCTTAACCATTAGGCCACCCTCCCAACCCAATTCAGTCTTGTTATTTACATCACCACCCCTAAAATTCACATTTATCAACTTTAAAGCAAAGAATTTAAATCTATGCTGCTGGCAAGAATTTTTAACATGTAAAGCTACAACATTGCTGGTTTTACTACTTATATCATTTAGATGTTCAAAAATCCTATCTTTAAAACATTTACTGGTTTTCCCAATATAAAACACATAACAATATTCACAAAATGCATAGTATATCAAATTCTTAATACTACAATCATTTTGCTATACACAACATATAACAATGGTCACAAAACACATAGTATATCAATTTCTTAGTCCTACCATCAGCATTAAATGAACACTCAATAGAATGGTGTAATAAAGGATGCTCAAAGAAGTAATTATAATATATGTGTTGGCAAGTGTCACTCATCCAGTCAGGATACAACAGACAAACAATCGTGGGTTCACTTCATGCAGCTTTATTACATACAAAGACATCAGGACTGAGGCTTAGTAACCTAAACTTAGATAAACTTATAAATAGACTGACTACCGCATTCATACATGTTAACACTCGGGCTGTTCACTCAAAATGGCACTGTTGCTTGCATGTGCTTTCTATTTATTATACGCACATGGCCTTACTTTGAAATGCTCCTTTAAGTGACAACACATACACTGTTCTTATCCTCCCTCTTTGAGAAATAATCATACACAGTAATAATGACAATAATCACTGACATGCAATTGTACAGAAATAATCCTTTGACATGCAGTTATACAGAACTAATTACAAGTGAAACAATCATGTTCAGGTTGCAGTGTATTTTACAGCAGATATGGAAATATGACCTGCTCATGTGACATAAAAATTAGGACTGGGTTTAGCAACAGGGACTATCTTTAATCCATGTTCAATTTAGGGACATCTGGGATATCATTAGAAACATTAATAGGTACTGAGACATGTCCTTCAACAGGAACATCATCTGGGTTGCTCTGAGATCTAGAGTCTGTATCACAGGTACAATGCTGCAATATCGATTCAGACACTGGAAGAAGATGCCTGCGATTTCTTCTGTATTCTATACCCTCAGATTCTATTAAGTAAGGTCTTGGCTAGGAACATACCCCAACAACCAAGATAACCACAAACACTTAGGTGTTGAAACTTTGAGAAGAAGTGAAAGAATTGCGGAGAAAGGTAGGAAGCAATCTACACAGGATTTTCACCCCCCCGGGGGGGTGGTCAGAGACACCAACACAACAACTGGAACAATCCTCACAAATAAACAGTTTTCACAACTTGCTTCCTTTCCCAGAAACACATTCTATAAGCAATAAACAGGTGGTTTGTAGAAGAAATAACTTTACCATTTTTAATTTTACTGAACTGGAACCCACCCAAGAGTTTTTTGACTTATTTTCTAAGGGTTTTCACTTTATTCCTGCACGTCCTTCTTGTTTAGCCAACACACTGATAGATTTAAAACTTTTTTTACGGCAATTGAATTTAAATTTATTTTTCAAAGGTCAAGTAAACACTAAATATGATTTAACTAGGAAAAGTACCTTTAATCCCCCTATTCACCCTTCTTTCAAACTATTTGAAGACCTGGTTGAAAGGGATATTAGGAAGATGGAACAAGGAAGTTTTAAGTCCCATCCCATTAATCTTAATGATGAAGAGTTAGCTTTGATGAACTTTTTGAAACAAGAAGGGTGTAGGATAATGAAACCTGATAAGGGAGGGGGAGCAGTTCTGATGTATACAGTTGACTACGACTCGCACATCCACAACATGTTACAGGATGTGGAACAATACGAGTTATTATCAATAAATGAAATTAATATTGCTTATGCTAAAATTAACTTTCAGTTATATGACCATGTTTTACAAAATGTGATTAACGAAAGCCTCTCCAACTACTTACATGTGGATAAGCCAAAAACTGCCCAGATATTTGGTATTCCTAAAATGCATAAAACTTTAGATCCACTCAAATTCAGACCAATAGTCGCTAGTCCTGGTAGCATTACAGAACCTTTTGCTAAGTTCATTGATTTTTAGTTTAAAACGATATGTGACTACTATCGCACACATATGCAAGGATTCATGGGACTTTTTAGGAGGCATTGACCAGAGGTTATTTGACCCAAAAATTTTTATGGTCACTGTAGATGTGGTCGAACTTTTCCTGAGCATCCCTCACCTCACTGGGTTGGAATGGTTTGGCCAAATTCTGATTTCAGAATCAGGCCTTGGTACTAACACTATTAACCTCAATTTAGAGTTTATGGAGATAGTGCTGGAGAATAATTTTATCCACTTTAACGGAGAATTTTACCGTCAAAGAAAAGGGATAGCAATGGGAGCCTCTTGTGCCTCCTTATACGCTAATGTGGTGTTATATTACTGGGAAAAGCACTTTGTGTTTTCAAGTCCATGGTTTCCCTATATACAAAAAACAAAAATGAGCCAGCAGCAAGTAGACTGAGTTTGAAAAAAGAGTAGTTTAATAAAAACTACCCAAACAGCATAATGGCATCCAAAAACAAACCGGTTTCGGCCACGGTTATAAACCTAGCCTTCTTCAGTGTACAGCAAGGAGCCTAATGAAAAATGCTGTATTTAAACAGGTAAAGCCATGCTGATTGGTTACAAAGTTTTGGACATTTGCTGATGAACAATCAGCATGAATAACAAGAATTAATATGAATGTTAATACGTTCAAAAAACATTATGGACCAGAATACATTCAGCAATATTAAGATTAGCTGTTTCTATGTATATATATTATTTAAATATGCAAAAATATGTATTCTAAATATTAAAGCACCAATTGTACATAATCCAATATTGAACAAAGATCTATCATATATGCATACATTCAAAATACATTATCAACCAGAGTACATACAGTAATATTGAGATTAACTATATCTGTATATATATATATTTTAATATACATATGTATGTATTCAAGATAATGAAACACCAATTATGCAACAAAGATGTATCATATGTGCAAGTCTTTGTTTATAAACATTCATTTAGCCCAGGATTAAATAGTGCACCTAATTTGGTTATCCATTTCTTTTCTTTTAGGTTGAGTTTATTATGCCAACCACTCTTATTGGTTCTATCACCAATAATTTTGTCAATAATGGTAAAATGAAATTTTGCAGTGCCATGGGTGAGAGTGTGTTTGTACAGTGCGTTGGTTATTTTCTGGCATCTAATGTCACTGAGATGCTCAGAGATACGTAATTTAACTGGTCGTGACGTCTGCCCAACATAAAATGAGTGGCAGGTGCAACAGGCCAAATAAATGGCCCAATCTGTGTTACAGTTGGCAAAAAATGTAATATCAAAAACTGTGTTGGTATTCCTGCTGGTAAACTCCTTGATTTTCAACATGTGCTTACAATTGACACAGTGGCCACATGGAAAGGAACCTATAAGCTTATCACCCAAAATAGTGGTTTGATACACCTGTGGTAAAGTGGACTCATAATGATGTTTATAGTGATTAAAATGACCAGCCAAATTCTTGCCTTTTCGAAAAGAGAAAAGGCATTTGTCAGGAATAATGTTTTTAATTCTGGCATCAGCCTCCAGTATATTCCAGTTGTCCCTGATGATCTTAATAAAGTTGTTGGTATTTCTGCCAAATGTGGTGGTAAGTCTTAGTTTATTGGACTTGATGTGCTTCTTTTGATATATTAATAGATTGGATCTATGTAGACTAGATGCATAATTCTGAGCCATGGTCACATATCCTGAGTTATAGCCCCGCTCTATGAATCTATTGTGTAAATCCTGAGCATGATTGACAAAAGTATTATTATCAGAACAATTACGCCTAATCCTGATAAATTGTGATTTAGGGATGTTCTTTGCAATATGTTTTGGATGAAAGCTGGATGCGTGGAGAATCGTATTGTATTGAGGGAATTTCCTATGAGTTTCAGTTGTTAAGGTGTTGTCATTGTTTCTAGTTACCAAAACATCCAAAAATGTAATTGATTTTCGGTCATAGGTAATTGTAAATTGTATTCCCCATATATTATCATTCAGATATTCCATAAATTCCTGGAGATATGGAACATCCGATCTCCACACCATCCAGCAATCATCCAAGTATCTACGCCAGATGTCAATTTCTGGCAAAAACAAATTATGAGTGTCGTCATAGATCATAATTTGTTCAATATATGCCATAAACAGATCTGCATATATGGGGGCAAAAGATGCCCCCATAGCTGTGCCTCTGATCTGTAGGTAACATTCCTGGTTGTAGAAAAAAAAACATTTTTAGTCAAAACATGCTCAGTCAAATTTAACAAGAGAGTATTGAATCCAGGTTGATATAATTTGGATTCACTGAGCCAAAATTCAATAGCATCAAGTCCTCCCCAATGTGGAATGTTGGTATAGAGTGAACTTACGTCCAAGGTACAAAGTAACCAGTCTGAATCCAACTGCATATCATTTACAATACTCAAAAATTGAGTAGTGTCTTGTATTCGTGATCTAACATATAGTAACAAAGGCTTTAAATGCATAGTTAGAAATTCAGAAAGAGGTTCAGTAATCGACCCCATACCTGACACAATGGGCCTTCCAGGTGGATGTAAAAAATCCTTATGTATTTTTGGTAGAAAATAAATATGTTGTTCCCTATATACTACACTACAAAAGATACTTAGATGACATTTGTATGTTTTGGAAGGGTAGTAAAAACAGTCTGGTTGAGTTTCTTTATTATATTAATAACACAACAATATTCCTGAAGTTTACACACAAAATTGACAGAGATAGATTGCACTATTTGGATGTTACTTTAGTTAAAGATTATGAAAAACAATGTTTTCAATCAATGGTATACAGGAAGAATTCATTCTCTAATTCTTACCTGCATTTTATTAGTGGACACCCTTTTTACCAAAAGAAGGGTATTGTCAAAGGACAGATAATTAGGGCATCACGAATGTCCAGTACTTGGGAGAGGTTCACAGACGAAGTAAAAACGCTTAAAAGTTTCTTTTTAGATAAAGGATACCCGGAGACCATGATAGATTGATTAACACAGGAGGTCATTCAAAATAGAGAAACTAGCTACCCCCCTTTATTGGGAACCGGATTCAATAGTTCACAACAACATGAACATTTGAATCAACTTAACAGAAAAAAATAGCTTTATCCACACTTTCTCTACTAACTCCGACAAGATTGAGCAGATTATTTTTAAGTATTGGCCCATTCTCAGTTTTCAGGATGAATTAAAACCTTATGTACCACCTTTTCCACACTTTGTCAGGAAGAGAGACACAAATTTGAAAGAATTGCTTGAGAGAAAAAGTGACCCACAACCATACAGAAAGGGAAGGAAGCTTGGCACACACCAATGTGGGAGCTGTAAACAATGTCATGCCATGTTTAATCAGGGCACACTACACATCCCCTCTAGGAAGTTTAGACACACTTCCACAAAATATTTTAACTGTGGAATGAAGGGAGTAGTGTATTTAGGTCTATGTGTTATGTGCCATAGTTTCTACATGGGTAAAACTGAACGCCAACTGAGGAGAAGGGTTTACCAACACCTTAATGACATTGCCAAGGGTAAAGAAAGTAATGCCTTTTACAAGCATTCCCAGATTTGCAACAACATGCTCATTAAATTTATGGTTTTAGAACAAATATCACCGGACATTGGGGTGGAAGCTGTGAAACTAGACTGGAGTACCGAGAATTACACTGGCAGCTGAGATTAGACTCAGGAAAGTTTCCCGGTTTAAATGAGAATATAAACATCAACAGTGTCCTAAAGTTGAGAAAGGCACGTTTGTAACACCCTTTACCTATGTTTGATACACTGTTTATTCACCATTTGATTGTTTGTTACTCCTGTTTTTACATGAAACAAACTACATTACAAATTTGATTACATAAATATTAATAGTGTTTTAAGTTACTGTATTTTGGGTAAAGAATGGCCACATTTGGTAGTAAAGGTTTATTGACATAAATTTTTGTCAGACAGGGTCATATGGCACACATAAATTTTATTATATACAATTTTTATTACATACAATTTTTATTACATAATTATCATATATTTATCATATCATATCATTATCATATATTTTTTACAATTATATGGTTACCAGGATCAACTTCTATGCAAATCCTCCCACTCTAAAATCTGACCCTAAAAAATTCTGGAACTCAATCAATCATATACTGCATCCAGGAAACCCTTCCCCTCCCAACCCATGTCCAAATAAAACTTTTGAAGAAACTGCCACTGAATTTAACAATCATTTTATTAATTCAATAACTACCATAATTAATGACCTCCCCACAAGTAAAAATACTAAAAACCCCACTTTCTCATCTTCCCCTCCTTCTCCTTCTAACTCTTTCTCTCTTACATCTGTCTCAACTAAATATATTAAATCTCTACTCTCTAAACTCAAACCCTGCTCCCCCTCAGCTGATAACCTACCCTCTTACTTTCTACATATAGCTGCTGAACCCCTAGCCTATCCAGTATCCATCTTGATCAACTGATTTATCTCTGAATCATACATTCCATCAATATGGAAAACTTTCTACACATTACCCATATATAAAGGAGGTAATTGTTCTGATATATCAACCTTCAGACCAATTGCTATACTGTCTCCCCTCTCCAAGACTCTTGAGAAATGCATTCACAAGCAGATAATGTAATACCTTCTCCAATAGAACCTTCTAACACACACATACAACATGGATTTCATCCCAAACACAGCACTACAACTGCACTAATATCCTTCATTAATACTGTATCACTGGCCCGTGACAATAATAAACTAGTCTCATGTCTGTTCATCGACCTGTTCAAAGCCTTTGACACTGTCTCCCATCCCATCTTCCTAGACAAACTCTCTCACCTAAGATTCTCTCCTCCCACCATATCCTGGTTTTCCAGCTATCGCTCTAACTGCCAACAAGCTGTTAAATGGCACTCTGCTCTTTCTCCCCCCTAAGCGTCTCAATGGGTGTCCCCAAGGATCCATACTAGGGCCACTGCTCTTCAATATTTTCACCAACCTACTTTTCAATTCTTGTCCCAACTCCACACTTGTACAATATGCTGATGATTCTACAGTCATCACCATTGCTGACAATCCATCTGACCTCCACTCTACTACCCAAGCATCATTCAACACCATAGAGACATGGCTTTGTGACAACAAATTAATTCTCAACCCTAAGAAAACTCTTCCTCCCAAAAAAACACATCCATCTCATAGGTTCATAGGTAGGTACTAGACTATCAGCCCAAGGGCCTATGTAAGCCTACCCAGCAAGGTTCTTTGGCTTACACGACCCAAGAAAGTTATTTAACTGTGCCACTGTCGATCAGAGACACAGAAGTGATCCCCTGGGTATATTTCCTATTTCCATTCCGCTCATCAAGATTTTTCTTGAAGAGTGCTAATAAAGAACTTTGCTTGACATAGATGGTAGCCTGTTCCAGAGTATGGGAAGTTTCTGGGACAGGAATCTATCCCTCCAGCATGTCCTGTTTATTGTGGTGACAAGGTTTAGGTCCCTAGAGTGTGTAGCTCAGAGGGATTGGGATTTCTTTAGGTGTAACATGTCCAAATAACACTGTCATTACCTCTGACCCTAGCACTAAACTGCTAGGAGTCATAATAGATGATCAGTTTAAATTTGATCTCCAAATCACCACCTCTATCAAAAAGACTCACCAGAAACTTGAACTCCTTTACAAAACAAAAGACATTTAACCAACTCAGCCCGAATAACTCTCTCCCATGCATTTCTTCTTCCCACCCTCCTTTATAGCTTTCAATTATACACAAATCTTAAAACCACACTCATAACCAGACTTGAAACTACATATAATAAAGTTGCCAGATTTGCTGCAAACCAAACCTACAAATCACACCATTGCCTATCTCTTAAACAGTTGCAGTTGCTTGAATTCCCTCATTTGCTGCTACTACAGCAACTGTTAATTATGCACGCCATCCTCTGTCTACCATATTTCTGCCCTAGCCTTCAATCAATTATAACTAAATATTCCCCAACTAGGACATTAAGTAACTCAGACCAAGACTTCCTACAGATCTATAAACCCAAAACTAAATCAGGGTGTTTACTTTATAACTATAACCATGCTACAACTTGGAACCAACTACCCCTAGAAATTAGGTCCCTTAATCAAACAAAACATTTCAAACTAGCCACTTGGGAATATCTAATAAATAAATGGTCCTGCAGTGCCATTGTAGTCATCCTCCCTGAAACTACCTAACCCTAGCTTGTCTCTCATCCCTCCTTTCTCTTCCACTGCCTGTCTTAATACGGAATGGGGTAGAGAGTTCCAATTTCTGGCAATGGTGTGGGAGTAGAGTGCTTTCCCTGTGTTATTATTGGCCTTGGTGATGGAAAGGAGAGATTTTTCACTAGATCTAAGGTACCGGTTTGCAATGTAGACAGTAAGTAGATTGGATATTGAGGGGGGGGGGGTTCAGGGTATTTGAGAATATTGTAGGCTGTGTCCAGCTGGTGATAGTTAAGAAGCTTTGGTAACTCAAGCCATTTTAGTTCTTTTAGTGCAGTACAGTGATGGGTTCTATAGGTTGAGTTAGTAGCAAACTTGGCTATTTTATTGTAGCATGATTCTAGTTTGTCAAGGTCACACTTTCTGATTTGGGTGAAGATTGGTGCTGCATACAATAGAGTTGAGAGGAGGTGGCTTTGTGCAAGAGTGATTCTAGCTTTTTGTGAGAGAAAGGACTTATGCCTGTATAGGGAGCCTAGCTTTTTGTGTACTAGTTTTATGGTATGTGAGATGTAAACATCAAAGTGAAGATTATTGCCAATTTCAATGTCCAGAAGTTTGGTGTGGTTAGAGGGGGAGATGATGGTACTGTCCTTAGATGTTATGGTAAAGGAGAGGGGGTGTTTGATCTATTAGGGGAAAATAGTAGCAATTTTGTCTTTTTGGGATTTAGAATTAGTTGGATACCTGAGATCCATTTTTCTACAGAGTTGAGAGTATCTTGAGTGAGTGTTTGTAGGGTGGTGGGAGATGAGGTCATGGTTGAATCATCTGCATATTGAATGAGTGTGGCATGCTGTGTAGAGCTATTGAGGTTATTTGTGAATATAGAAAATAGTAGTGGGCCCAGTATAGAGCACTGTGGGACTCCTATGGTGGTTGGAAGTTGTGGACTCAGATTTCCTTTCCACTGGACAGATTGTTGCCTGTCAGATAGGTAGCTTCTGAACCAGGCAATAGTAGAGGAGGTGAAGGATAGTGATGTTAGTGAGTCTAGTAGTATGGAGTGGAAGACCATGTCAAATGTCTTTGAGAGGTCTAGGAAAATGGCTGATACATATTTGTTATCATTCCTGTGAAGGTTGATATGATTAGTGAAGGACAGAAGGGCGGTGGTAGTGCTGTGATGTGGACGGAGACCATGTTGTGTGGTAGATAGGAGATTGTGTGTGTTAAGAAATGTCATCACCTGCAAGTGGATGCATTTCTCAAGAACTTTAGATAGGTACCACAGGATGGCAATAGGTCAGTAGTTGGTGAAGTCATAGGAGTTACCTCCTTTATGGAGAGGAATGATGTGAGATACTTTCCACAGTTTGGGTATATAGATTCTTGTATGGAACGGTTGATTAGGATGGAGACAGGATATGATAGGGAGTCACTAGCCATTTTAGGTATGCAACAGGTATGTTATCAGCTGCCAGTGTGGTTGGTTTGAATTTTAGGAGGAGTTTTTTGATAGTTGAGGTGGGCACAGGTGATAGGCTGAAAGAGGGGGTACTGTGGGATAGGTTGGGTTGCAATTGAGGTAGGCTATTTTTGGCTATTTGACTGGACAGGGTTAAGATGGACTTAGTAAACTGGTTATTAAACTGAGAAGCTATGTCTAGGGTATTGTCTGTAGAGTTGGGTGCTGAAGTAGTGGTCTTGCCTGGCTTTAGAAGGGAGTTAATGGCTTGCCAGAATTGTTGTGGATTCTTTGAATATTTGCTTTCGGCACTAACAAAATAGTTTTGTTTGTTTATTTTGGATTCAGCCTTGGCCTTGTTTCTAAGCTGTTGATATTATTGCCTGGAGCTAGGGCTATTGTCAGTTGTCCAGATTTTCCAGGCTTTATCTCTGGCTTTTAGCAAGGCAATAGTGTCCTTACTTAGCCAGGGTGCATAGTTGGCCTTAACTCAGATCTTTCTACTGGGAGCAAGACTGTTAATAATGCTAGAGAAGGTAGTATTGAGGTATTCTACTGTGTGGTCTAAACCTAGTGTCCGTAATGGTTCCCAGTTGCAGTGGCTTAGAATTGTATTTAGGTATTGTGGGCTAATGTTACAGTCATCTCGTACTATTTTGTATACAACTGGTTTGGGGTGATTAGAGTGTTTGTGTAGTAGGAAGGTGGGGAGATGATCACTTAGATCATCTGGGGAACAGCCTATTGTATAATTTTGCTTGGGATAGTTGGTTAGTGCCCAGTCCAATATAGATTTTTTTGTTTGTTTTTTTTGTCTATTCTAGTTGGTGAACCCATATAAGTTGATATGCGTAGAGGGGCTGCTGGAGTTACAGGCTATCCAGTCGATGTTAAGATCACCTAGTAGGATTGTTTCCTATGGTAGTTTGTCCTTTGTCCAGTGTAGGATGTCTTCTGTTATGAGTGAGCTATTGCCTGGAGGTATGTAGCAGCATGTTATATTGATCTTCTTGGTGTTTCTTAAGGAGAGGACAGAAAATAGGACTTCAGCATTTTGAAATGTGGGTGATGTGGTGTGCTGAAGTTGGAGGTTAAGGGTGTTTTTAAAGAGAATGGCTACTCCTCCTCCTTTTCTGCTTGTTCTATCAGGTCTAAGTGTATTATACCCTGGAGGGAGAAAGTCTTCATCTTGCACAGTGGATTTAAGCCAGGTCTCTGTAATGTTGAGTATATCAGGGTTGTAGTGGGTTATGAATGCATGCAGGTCTGGTAGCTTGTTGGTAATGCTTCTTATGTTGAGATTTAAGATCAGCAGGTCAGATGTTTGGCTGTGAGGGGACCTGGATTTGGGTGGAAGTCACCAGAGGTTAGCAGAATTTGTAGGAGTGTCATTATGTGCTTTTTAATATTAATTGTTTGTGAGCTTGGTCTATGTATGTTTTTCCTAGTGTAATGAGTTGGTGCTATGTTTGTAAGTAAGTAAGATGTTGTTGTGAGATTTATAATTGTGGGGCAGATGTAGAAATGTGAGTGGGTTTGAGAGGGTGGGCAAGTGTAACATGATAGTCCTTAGAGTGAATGCTACAATTAGTATTCTTGGTTGACTGTGTGTAAGGGTGGAGGTGATTTGGCTTGGAATGTGTTATTGGGAGTGGGATCAGTGTAGGAAGTAATTGGATTGGAGGATGGGAGGGAGGTGAGAAGAGTGAGTTGGGCTAGAGATTAGGCAATTAGGGGTTGGACTAGTAGTCAGGCGATTAGGGGTTAGAATAAAAGTAGAGGTAGAGGGGCGGGTGGGAATTGGGGGTGGGGTAGGGGACCGGAGTATGCAGAGCAAACGGAGCAGGCACACTTGCCCTGCAGGGCTGAGAGTGAAAACTATCAGTGGAGGACTAAGGAAAGGTATGTGGAATCAA
Organism: Protopterus annectens; assembly: GCF_019279795.1. Taxonomy (NCBI): domain Eukaryota; kingdom Metazoa; phylum Chordata; order Ceratodontiformes; family Protopteridae; genus Protopterus; species Protopterus annectens. The sequence continues at coordinate 230,652,134 of NC_056741.1, forward strand.
ATGTTTAACTTTATAGAATGGGGTAATCAACAATACACTTATGGGGGTGACTGTGCACTAAACCTAATTAATAGGATTGGGTAGGTATTTTAATAAGTTTGCAGCAATTATTTAACTTGGATAAATAAGTTACTGTAAAATATTAATAGGCTGAAATATAGACAGGCAGAGCCATGTTGTTGTGATTATAAGGAATTTACTTTAACCAGATATCGACTGGAGTTTAGATTGGGGTCAATTTTGGGAGCCCTAACTGTTGTGCAGACTATAGAATGAGAAAGAAAATACTCTAATCTCCGATTATGTATAAAACAGTATTCACCTATGTGAAAAGCTTGAAATGGGTAGCCTTGTTGTTCCATTTCTTTTTGTGTGAGACCTGTCCCATAACAAGTGAGCGGTCAAAATCTATTTTTGTTTATGTCCTTGAAGGGGGGGGGGGCTTCCAGGAGAAAATTCCCTGTAATTACCTACAAAAGACAAAACAGTAAGGTTATAAGCAGGGAAGAGGTAATACAGTAAAAGGTACAGAGAATACATAAGACATATACATAATACAAGAAACTGGTATTCAAGCAGAAATAATGTGTGTGTGTGTGTGTGTGTGTGTGTGTGTGTGTGTGTGTGTGTGTGTGTGTGTGTGTGTGTGTGTGTGTGTGTGTGTGTGTGTGTGTGTATATATATGTATATATTCAGGTTACACCCTAGCAATATAATTCAGTAAGCATTAATCTTCATCACACAAGCAAAGCTTATGGTAGCAATACACAGTTTAAATAATAAACACACCACTGATGCCACTGCCGTTCCTATGAAGCCCTTCTACTGGCTTAGGACTCTCAAAGTGCATCTGTCTCAGTAGACACAGTATTAGCAGAAAAGCAAACCAATAACTCAATTATATGCAATGTTATCAAGATTCATTTAAACAACAGTGACTTTTGAACTAAATCCACATCTATATCAACAGAATTATTAGTTTGCAGCAAAGATATTAACATTAAAAAAGCAAATTTAACATAGCATTGCAATTGTTACACAAATACAGTTTGCTTGGGTAGGTACGCTTCATGCACACATTATAGTGAGAGAGGAGCATAAAAAGCTAGGTAACAAGTTAAGAAATGGCAACATAATATCACAAATTCAGTACAGTAGAATATGTTTTAGTAAGTCTCAGTTATTTAAGCTCTGGACCAAGTCAGCTGTACTGCGCAAGTATACTGTATGCAGTATGCTTCTGAATAAAATTTTAATTAATACATGCCAAGGTATACAAGATTAACATCATTACATCTGTAAGCAGCCTGAGAAAGAGGACTGTATATATCAATCGTCATAAAAATGATAAGTTTGTTTAAATACACAGTAATGAGAGATATTGCTTAGAGTGACACAGCTGTAAGCCACAGACACATGTAATTACATCGACGGTATAGATGACACTGACACAGACAGATTATCAGGATTTTCACAAAGTAGCACAATACATTTGGGAAAAAAAACAATATTCAACTTACTATTGGTGTGCACAACAAGCAGAGGAGCTGTGGAGTTAGTGGCTTGTTAAGGTTTGAGTTAAGCAGTTTAAAGATGGCACCACATGGTGCAACTCCCTAATGTAGTGTGGGGTGGGGAGATGGAGGAGAGGAGTAACAGGGTTAAAACAGGCAGGAACTGGATAGTGCAGGTAATGGAAAATCAAGTAGATTGCCCCTGCAGGGCTGAGATGGAAAATCAACTTGCTTGCCCTGCTGGGCTGAGAGTGAAAACTATCAGTGGAGGACTAAGGAAAGGTATTTGGAATCAAGCATTTAACTTTATTGAATGGGGTTATCAACAATACAGTTATGGGGGTGACTGTGCACTAAACCTAATTAATAGGGCTGGGTAGGTATTTTAATAAGTTTGCAGCAATTATTTAGCTTGGATAAATAAGTTACTGTAAAATATTAGTAGGCTGAAATATAGACAGACAGAGCCATATAGTCATGACTATGAGGAATTTACTTTAACCAGATATTGACTGGAGTTTAGATTGGGGTACATTTTTGGGAGCCCTAACTGTTGTGCACACTATAGAATGAGAAAAAATGCTCTAATCTCCAATTATGTATACAAATGGGACATTGGAATGGCTGCAGGGGGACTCTGGTGCCATATTTTGGTTGTCTGTTCTTCAGTTTGTGTTTGAAAGTTGATATCCCACAATTCCTTTGGAGTGGGTGGGGTTACACAATTATGTATGCAAATTAGATGTTAATCAGCATAGAGATTTGTACCTATTTTTCATGGGCCTTGTCCAGATTTTTGATGATTCCAGGTTGAAAGGTATGGAAGAAATCAGTACTGCAAAATTAAGCCAAGGATATACCCTTTGAGCCTGAAGAGCAAGGTCAGTCCACCCAGGCATTCTACATGTATGTGTTATGATAGTGAATCTTTAACATTAGATGTGTTACTTAGTAGTTCGCATTGTGCTAACAACACTGACTGTTTGAGCTTTGTGTCCTCCCCCCCAGCTTGTGCAGTAATCCTAACTGTCCACTAGACAGTATACATTTAATTCAGGTCCTTCCTATTCTCTGTGATTAAAACTTAACCCTCAAGCAGCCCTTTCAGTGTTGTTTGCCTTAGTTTTGTATCACTTGAGGCCCACCTCTTTATTTGCATCTCCATACATTCCCCTTCATTGCTAATATATATCCCTACTCTAATCTGTGCATAAACTGGCTACTAATAAGCAAGTCAATGTGAAGACACACTCCCAACCTTAATAAACTTTGCTGTCTCTTCTCTCTTTCACTTTACAAGTAGAGCTTGTATTACTACTCACCCCCTCTGAGGCCTTCACTCATAGTTTTCCACTGCTTGCCTCTCTGGTTTGGCTGGTTTCTTTGCATTGTACCTGGTTCACACCCTTTTTGCTACCCCCCACCCCCAATACAAAGTCTATATTAGATTCCTGCTGTTTATGGAGCCATCTTTAAATTACTAGTCTCCCATCAGGACACAAGGGGTTTAAGTCCCGCTCCATTTGCCCGTGCTACGCACGGGCTCACTTCACTCTCCACCCTGCACCCTAATTCCACTTGCCCCCAATACATCTAAATTTATTCTAGGCACTAACCCCTCCCAATAACCAGCAACCAGTCAGAACAATAATAGTAACCTATCTCCTCTGCCACCCACAGTACCCCACCCACTTCCAATCTAACTGCTCACCTGACACAGTCATGCTACTGCTTAATGTGCTTACATTCCTTACCTGCACTCTTCTTGCACACCTTACATCCTACCAGAACTCCATAATAGACAAACACCACCACTATCACTGCACCCTTACTCTCACGTCTATCCATCACCCACCTACTAATTACACTTGTCATACCATCACAATTTATATCCCAATACACCCACAATACTACCAGTCACCTGTTACATTCAAACAAAAAATATCCCTAAAATATGACAGGTTAATTACCAGATTTATAAAACGTATATTTACTGCCCTATCTAAGCCTTCAGTGGTGATATCCACCCTAACCCTGGTCCTACCATTATCAACTCCTCACCTAAAAAAATCTACCTAATAGCTGCTTCTTCTCACAACTAACATCCAAGAGAAAGACATCTGACCCTCTGTTCATGTGTCTAAATATCAGATATAAATATAATAAAACCCATGACCTAAATGCCAACATAGCCTTATACTCTCCTGATATTCTTATCCTGACTGAAACCTGGCTCAAACCTCAAAAAAAGTGAGGAAATACTCCCAACAGGTTATAATATTCTTCAAGTAGGTAGACAATCTAAGAAAGGGGGTGGTGTGGCTGTAATGTTTAAACACCACCTCAACATCCAGATCCTAAACACATCTGCCCCCCACATTGGAAATGAAGAAATCCTATATGCCAACCTCAGACTAAATCCAAATAAGACATCAACATCATAGGATGTTACTTCCCACCTGGCCAAAACATCCCAACCCTGGAAAACCTCCTGAACTGGGCTAACCATTCCCTACCCCAGTAAACCATAATCCTAGGTGATTTTAATGTCAAGTGGCTATCTTGTAGTAACAATAATCCAGCCCAGCACCTAAACCTTCATGGTTTCTTGCAATTAATATAGTCACCTACCTGGATAAATAAAAACTCTAACAAACATACTAGTCTCGACTGGATATTAGTCAATAAAGACCCTTATTCATATTTAGCTGGCTGTTTACCAGACAGCCTCAGTGACCACACTCCAACATTCCTTCTGAGACACCACTTAAATTGTGCTAAACCCTTTATCTGTAGGCAAATCTGAAATAGGGTAAACTTTAACCCTCTCTCCTTTATCTCATCCCTTCAAAGATGTGATTGGGCACCACTAAAGTACCTCGATCTAGATGACGCCATCCATTTCTTCAATAGCACCTTCCTAAACATCCTAAACACACATGCCCCCATAAGAAATGCCAAAATCAAAACACAGTACTCCCCTTGGCTACAAAAAAGCACCAGGGCACTAATGAAAATCAGAGAAAAGGCCTGGGAGCACTGGCAATTAGCAAACCCCCCCTCCTCTAGACAGTCATTCCTAGAGTTGCACAACAAGGTCAAAAAGCAAATAAAAGAAGATAAAACCCAATATTATTAGTCTGACCTAATCTCTTCCCATCACAACCCTAAGCAGTTCTGGTCCGCAATATACTCCATTCTCCACTCAGGTAAAGTAGGCACCCCCAACACCACCACTTACCAATCGCCCTTCCTCCAGCAGTAGTGCTGACTCATTCAATAAGCACTTTACTAAAACCATTCTGTCTTTGACTAAACAACACAACCCTCTACCCACCCTCCCTACATCAAAACCAAATACTCTGCCCACAGTCTTTTCTTTTTCATCAGTGCCCACCTCCTATATTAAAAAAAAACTTCTTTTGAAACTTAAGCCTACAAAACCTGCAGCTGACAATCTCCCCTCTGAATACCTAAAAATAGCAGCAGAAGCCCTAGCTTATCCAGTCTCTATCTTAATTAATTGGTCCTTATCAGAAAGCTATGATCCCACATTATTACCCTCCATAAAGGTGGCTCCTCCACTGAACATTCCAATTACTGATCCATAGCCATCCTTTCTCCACTTTCCAAGATATTTGAGAAATGCATCCATTCTCAAGTATTAAACTACCTCTTAGCTAATAACCTCCTCTCCAGCACCAAGCATGGCTTCAGGCCATACCACAGCACTACTATCACCTTGCTCTCTTTCACTAATGCTATCCTTCATCATAGAAATAATGGCCTGTTCTCCTCTGCTATGTTTCTGGATTTATCCAAGGCTTTTGACATGCTCTCACACAAACTACTAATCTCTGTTGTCACTAACCTATCCTTTTCCCAATCAGCTTCTGATTGGTTTCATAGCAATCAGGTATCTGACATAATGACCTATCTCCTCGACTTCCTATAACCCTTGGTGTTCCCCAAGGCTCCATCCTTGGTCCCCTACTATTCTCACTCTTCACCAATGATCTATTCACAACCACCAAGCATGCTTCTCTTATACAGTATGCAGATGACTCCACCCTGATCTGCTCAGCCCCAACTATACCTGACCTTCACAAGATCACACAGGAAGTCTTTTCGTCAGTAGAAAACTGGCTATCAAATGCCCAGTTATTATTCAACCCTAGAAGACTAAACTACTTATCTTCCAACCTACTAAATCTAAACCAATTATCCCCGAGTTTAGTATTCTAGCCAAAGGCAATACCGTCATCTCCCCAACAGAACACACCAAACTACTTGGTGTTGAGACTGATAACAATGTCAGATTTGACACACACATTTCTCTTACCATAAAAACGGTTCACAAAAAAACTAGGTACATTGTACAGAAACAAACAATTCCTCACCAAGACAGCCAGAATTTCTGCTGCCAGTTCCCACCTAATCTCCACTTTACTCTACGCCTCTCCTATACTTACCAACCTTAGACAAATAGACCTAAACAAGCTCAAGGCTTGCTCCAATAAAATTGCGAAGTTTGCCACTGGTGCATCTTATCGCAGCCACCACTGTATCTCACTTAGAAAACATGACTGGCTTGAACTCCCTCAACTTCTTCACCTGAATCAACTCTCCCTTGCCCACAAGTTAGTAAACCATCCTCTTAAAGTCCCATCCCATCAAAACCTTCTCCAGCCCTACTGCTACACTAGACCTTTATGCTCCAGTGGCAAAAATCTACTTTTAGTGACCAAACCGAAGAACTCTGCGAGGGAAGCACTATTCTCCTGTGTCATATCCAGATTATGGAACAATCCCCCCCCCCCCCCCCCCCATAACCGCACTACCTTCTTGCAATCACTTCAAGACTGCACTAAAAACCCATTTAAAAAATCTCTGGTTATGCCCATGCACCAATCCTGACTAGTAACCCTCCTGTTTACCTCCCCTTCCTCTCCCTTCCCCTAGCCACCCTGCCTCACACCATCTGATCATTGCATTCCTTCCTCTGCAGGCTCTGGCTCACCCTTTACCCTCCCCTTCCCTCCTCACTCAATCTCTCAGACCTGTTATAACATGCTTAACTACCTCACTTCATCAGAACTCCAAATACATATCCAACTGACTTACACCTAGCTTACTCTCACTACCACATATACAACTCACTCAGTCTCCTCTCTTACTCCTCTATCTTCCCCTTTCATCCCATTAGCCCTTCTAGCTTGTTCCACCTTCGTGTGGAGCTTCTGCTTTATATCTGCTTGAGTTTAGTGCAATATTTGTATATAAGATTTAGGTATATGAGTTTAGAACAGTATCTGGTTGAGCTTAGTACTGTCTGTATATACATCCTACCTTTATTCCTAGCCTCTAGCTAAATGTTGGTATATCTGTTCATTACTATGTTTTATATTGTATGTATATCTAATGTTTTCTGCAGTATGTATTATTGGCTATTGTATGTATATTCAATTGTTCTTCATGTTCTTCATGTACTCTGCTGCTCATTTATTTTTCTGTGGAGCTTTTCTCCCTGGGCCTCCACTGAAAAAGGACCTGTGTCCAGTTGGAATTTACCGGTAAACCAATGTAAATAAATAAATATGTCGTTCAGGCACTCCACTTCTAACACCATGTCGCTCAGAAATATCACTTCTGACATCATGTCGCTTGTCCTGTCAGGATATAATAGACTAAGAGTTCTGGGTTCAATTCAAGCAGCTTTATTACATACAACCACATCAGGATTGAGGCTTAGTAACTCAAACTTAGCTAAACTTATAAACAGACTGACTACTGCACTTATATATGTTAACACTCTGGCTATTCACTCAAAATGGCACTGCTGCCTGCTTGTGCTCTCTATTTCTATGCACGTGCCCTCACTTTGAAATGCTTCTTAAAGTCACAGCACACACACTGTTCTACAGCAAGCTTTACAATTCCTGTATGGAAAACTACACTTGTGTTGAGAAGGCAAAGGATCAGTAACCCTAACATGAGTCTTCTAGGACAACTGTCTTTTAAGGCAGAGATTATTTCGAAAACAAAACTTAGGTGTCTCCCCTACCACTTCTTTCAGTTCAGGGGCACATTTTCTCATGATGTCACATACCAAATTAATGTCACTTGAATAAGTAAAAAGACACTTCACTTCTCTATCCTTAGGAGGATCAATGTCATTTCGATTAATAATCAGGGGTTGTGTTTGTCAAGGAAATGGGGTAGAGGATGCCCAGCCTTTAACTGTGTGAGGTAGAAGCTGATGCCATGATAGTTTTTTTTCAGTAGAACCTTAAGTTCAAATAGATTTTCATTTTTACTATGGAGGAGACACAGGCAAATAAAACCTTGCTTTTCCTGATTATGGGATTAGAGGGTAGCAAGAACTCTGTACTAAGGGCTGTTGAGAATTGGAATTTGCAATGATCCAACATTTGAAGTAGAAGTGAAAATTATTTTTTTTGAGAAAATGACAGAAGAAGGACATAATGACAGTTGGAGATTTAATGCAAGGGTTAAAGTGTGGCATTATCAGATTTCAGAAACAGGTTCTCTGCAAGGACATATATGATTTAACAGAGGGAACTTGTCTGCAATATGAGCAGTTAAAGCATGTAGTAAAGGAATGGTTAGAAAAGGTAGGCCTCTATGGTCATTTGAATGGAGAGGGCCATGATGATGGATGGTCCTCAAGCCTCAAAGGTAACGGTCATAAAGGGAGAATGTCCTGTAGTAAGTTTTATAGATATTTATTAAACATAAATATGCCAGTCATATGGATAAACTAGATTAGAAGAAATAGAGAAAGTTAAGTTTTCTAGGACAGAATGGACAAATATGAT
>NC_056741.1:230665486-230692986 GCF_019279795.1 Protopterus annectens
TTGAGGAGGGTTGGGCCTTGAGCTAGCAACCTGATCCTGTAAAACCTGAATCTGCTATGGAAATAATGAGTGCTGAAAGGTGCTTGTTGCATGATGTGCTGAATGCATGAGAGCAGATCCAGGAAAAGAAAGCACAACTTATCAGTTAGCATGGTTGATTAATGGTACTGTTTTCTGTGTCAAGGGTCTGGGGTTCAAAGTCTCCTTTCTTCTTTATAGGGGTGAAGGGTTTGGCATAATGGTTAAGGCCTTTACCTCACAGTTACAATGTACAGGATTGATTCTGAAAACTGATTATTAACTAGGCCTACAAGAGTCTAAAGACTGATCGCCTAGTATTTAAAGATGAACAACTAGTCAGCATATATATATATATATATATATATATATATATATATATATATATATATTTATTTATTTATTTATTTATTTATTTATTTTATTTATTTGCAGTTGGTTTACCAGGATAGTCCATTGGGCCAAAAGAACCCGTTTTCAATGGAGTCCTGGGGAGAAAAGCTCCAATACAGACAAAAATTAGGTACATACCAAAAACTACAATAATAATTATACAGATTAAGAGATAAAACGTTTAAAACATTTCAAACATTTAAAACATTTAAGCTCAAAGTTCAAAAAGCATTTAAAAAAGTAATACAATCTGATGAGGAATTATGTCAGGTAAATAAGTTGAAAACAGTAATGAGATATGCATTTGGAGAAGTTGTTCAGAAGAAAACATAAAATTACATTATAAAGTAAATATTCTGAGGGAACATAAGCTTAGATAGGTAGAGTTATGTATCATAAGTGTGAAGGAGGGTGGGATGTCATAGGTTTATGAGGGGAGGGAGCAAGAACAATCCCATTGGGACCTTAGATATGTATGAAGAGATTTTTTGAACATGTACTGGTTAGTGGAGGTACGAATAGATGGTGGAAGTGAGTTCCAGAGACGGGCAAGGTTAAAAGATAGTAAGTGTTTGCCTGGGGGATGACATGGTTTATGTACTTCTAATAGGTTTTGATTGTTAGACCTTAGGATTCTATTTGGTAGGTGCATTTTGAAGGCAGAAGACAGGGAGGGACAAAGAGAAGGGCTAAGAATGAGCTTGTGAGCGAAAGTCAGCTGTATATATATGAGTTGATTTGATAATTCTAGCCAATTTAATTTTTGAAGAGAGGAACAATGGTGAGTGGTGGACCTGTGGCTGTTGGCGAATTTGGCAATTTTGTTATAGCAGGAGGAAAGCTGCTTTTTTAGAAAGGTCTGAAGGTTAGTCAGTAATGGGGCCCCATAGAGAAGGGAGGGGATGAGAAAAGAGGAAGCGAGTGTGAATTTGGAGGAGCTTGTAAGGTATTGGTTCTGACGGTAGAGCATACCTAGTTTTTGATGGGTTTTTTTAATATTTAGTTGTAGATGGGAGTTGTAACTCAGCCGATTGTCAATTTGTACACCTAGTAGCTTAGTTTCAGACACTAGTTCTAGGGGTGAGTTATTTAGGCTGGTAATTGAGAAGGAGTTTGTATTGAATGAGGTGGATTTGGAAGGGGTGAATACCATAAGTTTTATTTTGGAGGCATTGAGTGCTAGATGGTTTATTTTCATCCAATGTTCAGTTATTGAAAAAGCTTCCTGAGTAAGTTTTTGGAGCAGTGAGGGGGAGGTGGCAGAGCAGATAATGGTGGAATCATCTGCATATTGGATGATGTTTGCAAATGGGATAGATTTGGGAAAGTCATTGATAAATATGTTGAAGAGGAGGGGACCAAGAATGGATCCTTGGGGAACTCCAGTGGGGGTACTAAGGAATGGGGAAGTGGCCTTTTTCCATATTACTGCTTGGTGTCTATTTGATAGGTAGCTGGAGAACCAATTTATGGAAGAGGGAGAGAGGTTAAGTTTTGACAGTTTGGTTAAGAGCAGATTGTGTGAGATGGTGTCGAAGGCCTTGGAGAGGTCAAGTAATAGGGTCGAGACAGTGTGGCCGGAATCACGTGCTATGTTAACAGTCTCAAGAAAGGACAAGAGGGCAGTCATAGTGCTGTGATTTGGCCTGAATCCGTGTTGTGTAGGGGTTAGCAGGTTGTTATCTAAGAGATGTGGCAAGAGTTGAAGGTGGATACACTTTTCCAGAAGTTTAGAAATGGGGGACAGAATGGCAATAGGACGAAAGTTGTTAACGTTGCAATTGTTGCCTCCTTTATGTAGGGGGATGATGAATGCTTGCTTCCACAGTTGGGGCACAGTGCATTCATGGATGGAACGGTTGATTAAAATGCTAATGGGATAGGCAATTGCATCTGCGGCTATACGTAGGAAATAAGAGGGAATATTGTCAGGGGCATTAGTACATGGCTTCAGTTTCTGAAGGAGTTTCTTAATAGTGGTAGTGGATGTAGGCTTTAATGAGAATAGAGAGGGATGTAGAGAGAGAGAGTTTGAGGAGGGTACAGGTGATTGGGCAGTAAGAGTAGTGGGTAAGGTGGACGATAGGCAGTGTGAAGTAGAAATGGGGATAGGGTTGTTTGTGGGAGGGGGTGTATTAGATGGTGAGGTAGAGCATGTGAAGGAGGAGGTGAGTTTGCTAATAGAGTCGATAAAAAAGGAGTTGAACTGAATAGCTAAATCCAAGTCTGGGATATTTGGGTCTGGGGTTGGGGTGTGTGGTTTTCTGGGGTTAAGAAGGGTGGAGATCCCCTTCCAGAATCTTTGAGGGTTAGTTTTATTATTGTTTTGGAGTGTGAAGAAGTATTTTTGTCTATCAGAGATTATTAGCTTTTTTACTTTGTTTCGAAGGGTTTTATACGCAATGTGTTGATCTGGTGATTTATTTCTCAGATAGAGTCCCCAGGCTTTGTCTCTAAGGCGCATATTTGAAAGTGTGGTTTTGGTTAGCCAGGGGGCTGAATTTATTTTTATTCTTTTTGTTCTTAGAGGGGCTTGGGAATCAAGTATTCCTAAGAATGTAGAGTTAAAGTGGGCAACTGCTTCTTCTAGGGGCAGTGTCTTCAGATTGTTCCAATTAATTGCTTTCAGGGAATCTATGAATATTGATGGGTTAAAGCTTTTGTCAATGCGGGTAGTGATGTAGTTATGGGTACGGTAGGAGATGCAGGAGAATCGATGGGTAAAAGTAGGCAGATGATCACTAAGAGGGTCGGGAAGGGTACCGCTACCTGAAAAATAGTGGGGGTGTGACACTAGAATCCAACCAAGGATGGTGCCACTGGAGGGGTCCTTAGATGGGTGGGTTATGGTGTTGATTAGCTGGGAAAAGTTATATAGGTTGATGTTAAGAGGGTTGGTTGGAGACTGGATAGAGGTCCAGTTAATATTTACATCTCCTAAGATTATGGTTTCATTGCTAATATTGTCAGAGAGCCAAGAGAGGATATTTTCAAGTGTAGAAATATTGTCCTCTGGGGATGTAGAGGGATGCTAGACATATGTGTTTGTGCTTATTAACTTGTAGGAGAGAGAGGAGTATTTCAGCATTATTAAATGTGGGGGTAGGTTTGTCATATGGGGTAACTAGCAAGGAAGAGGAATAAAGGAGAGCAACTCCACCGCCTTTCCTTCGGGTCCTGTCTTTTCTAATGATTGAATAGCTGGGTGGAGTTATTTCAGAGTCTTTTATAGAGGGCTTTAACCATGTTTCTGAAATAGATAGTATGTCAGGTTTGTTATGCCTGAGCCATGCATGGAGGGTTGGGACTTTATTCACTATACTTTGTGAGTTTAGAGAAGTAAAGAATATAGGCTTGTGTGAGGAGGAAGAGGAGGAGGGGCCGGGGTTGGGATGGATATCACCGGATAAAAGACTGGTAATGAGATGAAAGATAGGGTTCAAAAGATAGTTGAGTAGAGTAAGAAAACGGTTTGGGTTAGCTGAGATGATCAAGGGGTATTTAGTTGCTATGGGGATAGAGTTTTTCTGAAAGGAGAAAACTTTGAAAGAGAAGGTGAGGAGCTGTGTTATTGGGTAAAGATGGGGGGAGATGGGAGAGTGCGATTGTGAGAGGGGGAGCTCAGATGGTTGGTTGTATGATAAAGTTGTGAATGATAAGAAGTATGAGGTTGGGTGAGGTGATAAAGATATGATAGTTTAAGAGAAAGTGATAGAAGAAAAAGGATGGAAGAAGGATTTAGAGGCATGTTGAAAAAGGTTGTTTAGTATTAAGTGTTGTAGTTATGTAATATGTGTTATAAGTTTATTGTGCAGGGGGATGAGAAAAATTTAGCAAATGTTGAGCAGAATAAAGAGTAGTAGGAGAGGAGCTGGATGTAAATAAGGTAGGTAAGTGAGTGAGAGTTGTAGACGTGAGATGTATCAGTATGTATTAGCTGTGGGTGTGGTTACAAATTGGATAATAGGCTGTAGGGGTGTGTCTATGGTGTTGATGGTTGATTGGTGTAGGGAGGAAGTGGGTGTGGAAACAAGAAGGATATAGCTAGACGTACTGGGGGCAGGTGGAATTTGGGGGCAGGGTAGGGGAGCGGAGTGAGCCCGAAGGGCGAATGGAGCGGGAAGAAACCAGGAGAGGATCGAGAGTCAATCAGTGGAGCATAGGATACAGGAGAGTAAGTAGTAGCAGAGTAAGCAAGGTTCCTGTATTTAAGAGGTAGAGGGGGCAAAAGTGTGGATGAATGAGTGAGGAGTGCGGACAATAAAAGAGGAAAGCAGAAAATGAGTGAGAAACAAGTAGTGTATAGTAGGGAGGGGACGCCCTCTAGTGGCCTAGTACAGAGTTGCACTGGGTCAACTAGGAAGGTCTTGGGACTAGATAGGATGAATGAGGAGGGGCAGGGAAAGAACTCAGTTAAAGATGGGAGAGAGAATGGAGAGGGAGAAATAAAAAGTGTTTTAGGCTGCTGGTTGACCTGGCAGGGAGATAGCTGACAATATTATCAAGCAGGAGTTACAATGGTAGAACAAGTGGCAACAGATGTACATACATTCACAGTGTCCTCTGGGAGACACTTTTCCAAATTCCAAAATAGGGATAGATGCAGCAGAGCAGTATGTCTCTTAGGTAAAAATGTGGATGGAGTAGGTGACCTTGGTTGAATGTGTATGTCCACCCAGGCGTGATCCCAAGGGAAACTATAGGGCAAAAATTAACCTTTGAACTTACTCATTTGAAAGCTTACCACCATCTGCATGGATTCATTCATGTTCATTCATGTTTTCATTAATTTGTGTGCTTTTTTGCTACATCAAATTCTTAATTTTTAAGAAATATTTAGCATTGTAAATTTTCTTAGCTGTGCCTGAATTTCTACCTGCTGATCTTTACAACTTTCTTTTTTTCCTTCTTAGCTTTTCAGGTTATATTTGCAACACAAAACCCAACAGGCATTCCTGCTTTTGCTTACTTCTCCATGGCTTTGCAGAGTACATACTACCTCTTTTTGAATGTGCTGAATGTACCCACAAATTATCAAATGACTCTACCGAACATGTATGTCATTACCTATACAACGTTTGCTTTGCTCTGCCCAGTGGTATTACTCAACCTCCTCATAGCCATGATGGCCGACACATACTTTAGAGTAATGAAGGCACAAGAACAGCTATGGAGAGTTCAGGTAAGGTGGTAAAGCAGAGTTACTCGGGTAATAAAAAAGTATTGTTTTCTTTTCAAAAGGATATGTGTGGATCATTTAACCAAGAAGACAAATATGGATTTTGTAATGAGAAGGAGCAGGGTCAAGATATCAACCTTGGGAATAGATGCACACTCCAATGGAATTAATAATCAGAAACCAACACTCTACCAGAAACATCAGCATTTTTATGCTACTTGATCACCTAAATATAAAAGTAAACATAGCTGCTAACAAAAATTAGCATGCCACTTATATACTAAGTGGTGAAATGCATCTCTCCATAGATGATCCTTGGCTAACATTTTCTATGTAGGTGGGCCATTGTACTATTTCTGTGTAATATTTTACTGTTGCAGGAAGTATCAACTTTACTGAGCTATGTACTATTTTAATGCAAGTTATGACAGTTATCTTAATTAATGTGTTCTTCTAGTTGTTTTGCTTTTGTATATAACAAGATTAAAGCTGAAAAAGATCCTTTGGTACAGTCTACCTAACACAGACAAGCAAGTAATCAAAATGGTTATCAGAATGCAGAAGAAGATAAAAGATTCACATCTGGTGTTTAAAGGAAGACGACTCATTCAAACTCCCATTTTTATTATACACATAACCACATTTCCCTCAAAAGGAAAAGAAAAGCGTTTAGTCAAGGGCCAGCAAGTTTGGCTGGTCAAAATTATTTCTGAATTTGATACTTTTTAGGTTTTGAGTAACACCCTGATGAACATGTTTGTTGAAAGAGGTTAGCCCCAAAAAAGAGTTTCTACATGTCAGTGTCAAATGATGGGGCAATAACTATATCCCATTATTAAAACATGGAAAATATAAAAAATTTGAACCAGTAGCATAGCAAGGGTAGGGCAAATTGGGTAACTGCTCCAGGTGCAAAGTGATAGAGGTCATGATTGACAGTTTCTGGCTCAATGGTTCCATTATTTTTTTTTTCACTTTCAGAACTGAAATAATGGTAAAGCTACTTTAGCTGGAGTTGTGTGTGTATCTGTATGAAGCCTATTTAGAACTAAGAGCTGACAGGCTGCATACCCTTTAGCTTTGTATAGTAAAAGCTGAAGTCATTTTTTTTTCTATCTTCACATGAAAAGTTGGGTGGTGTGGATTTGGCTACTGCTATAGAAAGCCAATTGGAACCTCATATTCTGTAAAAGCACTTACAAGTAACGGGGATTGGGGGATCACTGGGTATAGACATATGTGTAGTGGTTGGTATTGCTTTTGGTGAATGTTTTACAGATTGCTGAGGATAGTTCTTTAGAAATCCCTGTGATTATCTGGTATGTAAATGCTAGGAGCCTAAACAGGAAACTCCACACCTTACAATCTCTCCTTACTTTGACGAATATTGACATCTGTGCTGTTACCAAGACATAGTTTAAATCCACATAAAGTACCCCAGCAGTGCAAGGGTTCAGTGTCTTCCACACATTTAGGCCATCAGCTGCACAGACAGGGACAAAAGTTGGCGGAGTCTCAGTCTATACTCACAACAAGCATAACTCTTCATTGATTAAACAGGACAAGGCCCTGCAATTTATCCACTTACAAATCACCATAAACAAAGTCCCATACCATATGCTAGCAAGCTGTAGATCACCCTCTATGTCCCTAGAATCCCATAGCTCACACCTAGACCTACTGAAGACACTCACCATTAACTAATGAAAACTCAAAAAAAAAAAAAAAAAAAACAACAGCAGCGGGATTAGTGGAAGGAATTATAAAGCTGCTGACCATTTCAATTGTAGTACATGTGGTGTAGTATACATTATAGGTTATGGGTGCATCCCTACAAAATGGTACATTGGGCAGACCAAAAGGATGGTCAAGAGGCGGATAATGGAGTATCTGGGTAATATAACAAATACTAGGTTGGATAACCCAGTTGCCCAACACTTCCATTCAGTACATGGTGATTTGGACAATAGTTATTTCTTTAGTATCTTATTTCACTCAAGGGGTGGATCATGTGCAAAATGTATTAAAAACAGAAATAAAGTGTATTATTAATTTTAAAACTCTTTATCCAAATGGACTAAATTTGGAATTAAATCTTAGTTTATGATTTATAGGTTTATATTTTTTAATATTTCTAGTAGTGTTTGGTTAATTTGTATGAGCTGTAATTCTAAGGTGGATACTTTAAATGGGAATTTTTTTTTTGTATTTTGTATTTTGCACTGTGTATGGGAATACTTTGGCACTTTAATGGGAACATTGTTAGGACATTTTATTGAATTATTGGATAATTATGTGTGAATTGTTGCATATAAAAGAATGGCTGTTCAGATGGTGTAATTATTCCCTCAAAGGCAATAGCCGAGGTACCAGTAAGCATCAGTAAAGTTTTGACAGCTAAATTGTCTTGGCTCCATGTGTGTTTTTTTTGACACTCACCATTAAACCAAATACCCTGCCTCAGGGAGACTTTAACTATGCCTCTGTAGACTGAGAAACATGCATTGTCTCATACTTGCAGGCAAAATGATTCTTGGACTTTATTAACACAAATACCATTGACCAGTTAGTGTGCACACCAACAGAGATTCAAACATACTGGACCTGGTACTCAACAATACGGGACAGATTGAGTACAATGCCCCATTCGGAATGTATCTGACCCGACACTTGCAGCAGCTGGAGAGGCCACAAAAGTTCCTCACCAAAAGGATAAAGGGTCTCAAACATCTGTCCTATGCTGCCCGACTGAAAGAACTCCAGCTCTATTCAGTCGCTTACCGCTTGCTCAGAGGTGACCTTTGCCTAACATACAAGGCCATGTCAAACCCAGATTTAATGAATATGCTGCACCTCAAAAAATCTAGATCCGTCAGAGCCACAAGGGCGGGAGACTTAAACCTCGACACAGCTATTAATAGGGCATGCTGGAGGGATAGATTCATCACCCAAAGACTCCCTATGCTGTGGAATAAAATCCCGGTATATGTGAGGCAGAGCACCTCGCTGGCCTTGTTCAAGAGAAATCTTGACCAATGGATGGGAGATCGCAGATATACCCCAGGGATTACCTCAGTGTCACTGCTCGACAGAGGCACAGCAAAATAATGGGTATAGTTCCCCATACTAAAGGGGTGGCATAAGCCACAAAACTATGGGCTAGGCTTGTAAATGCCCTCGGGCAGATAGCCTAGTATGAACCTATGAACCTATGAACCTATCTTCCTGATTTTAGCCATTACTTTTTTCCTTTTGTTATATACCCTACTAAGGTTAAGTCATGCCTACTAAACCTGGTAGACTTCTTTGTGAAGGTCACCAAGGCAATAGTTGAGGGGAAAATGGTCCATACCACCTACTTGGACCTGGATAAGGCACTCAATACAATACCCTGCTCGAGTACAGTTGACAAACTCACTGAACTGGGCAAAAATCCCTAAATAACTCACTGGATTGCCAGCTGGCTCACTGACAGGACCCAGGAAGTCAGGATTGATGACACCACCTCCACTAAGAGACCGATCACCAGCAGGGTAGCTCAGGGCTTCATGCTGGGACCACTCCTATTTGACATCTACTTCTCAAAGGTAAAGACTAATGTCAAAGGCCTTTGGCTGGCCAAGTTTTCAGATGACTGTAACTTTAAAGCTATCATAGATTCCTCCCATGACACAATTTATTTATTTATTTTATTTATTTTTCATTTGTTGACCGGGCTAGTCTAGCTGGATACATGTCCATTTTCAGTAGAGGCCCGGGGAGAAAAGCTCCAAAGAACAGAAGTTACTAGACAAAATATCAGCAGATCAGTAAATTATTAATACATTCATAGGCAAAATAAAGCAGATCAGTAATTATTAATACATTCATAGGCAGAATAAAGTAAACAAGTAGGTCATACATATTGTTTAAAAGAGGTACAGACTTGTGTAGATGGCTAAACATAGCTACATTGTCGACCTTTAAGGTTTTGGGTTGGGTAGAGGGTTCGGTGTGCTTGGGATGTTTGCTGTTAATCTGGATTAGAGCAAGGGCATAGCCATTGGGAGTTTAGGAGAACCTTGAGGTGTTTTTTGAATTGGTGAAGAGAGGTCATGTGTCTTAGGTTGTTTGGGAGGGCATTCCAGGATTTGCCAATGGAATTGGCATAGAGTGCCTCACCTCCCGAGTTGTTAGATTTAATGGTCTGTACTAGTAGACTTTTGATGACCTGAGGGACGTAAGGTTGGAATAGGGGTAAGTATTTTGTTCAGTGAGGGGGTTTTGTCTGGATGGTTGATTGCTTTAAATGCCTCAGTGAGTTGGTTAAGTTTGAGAATGTTGGGCAGTTCTAGCCATTCCAGTGTCCTTAGATTTTGGCAGTGATGGGTGCGATAGGGCATACCTGTTATGAATCTGGCTATATGGTTATAGGTTTTAGATAGTTTATTGAGCTCTCTCTTGTTGAGGAAGGAGAATATCGGGGAGGCGTAAAGGAGTGTGGAGAGGAGGTGGGTCCGGGCAATTGTTAGTTTGGTGTGCGGGGTTAAGAAGTTCTTTATTCTATACATGGACCCGAGTTTTTTGTTTACCGACTTAATGGTCAGGCTGACATGCGTATCAAATTTCATCTTACAAACATCTTACACAAACATCTTACAAGAGGGTTTAGCACAGACAAATGCCAAAAGTCACGTACTAACACTCAATGCCATGAAATGCATTGTAGTGCTTTTCGGGAAAACTACGACCCAAGCTAATTAAACAATCGATAAGATGCCCCTAAGAGTTAACCTGGTGGTTAGGGATCTGGGAACATATGTAGGTAGTAATCTGGCCTTTGACCAACATGTGGCCAAGATAGTAAGAAAATCATTCTATGATTACTTAAAAGTGCATGGGATCCAGGTCCAAGTAAGTCATAGTGCCAAATTATTCACCCTTATCAGACCCATCATTGATTATAATGCCCCATTCAGCATGTACCTGATCAAACACATTTAACAGCTAGAATGCCCACAAAGGTTCCTTACCAGGAGAATCCAGTGTATAAACACATTGTCCTATATGGATCGCCTTAAAGCTCTATCTCTATACTCTGTCTTCTACAGGTTACTGAGAGGAGATCTATGCCTGGCATACAAGGCATCCTCATTTCCAGCTCTGATGGACCTTTTGCACATCTGCAACATGAACAGCATCAGAACCACTAGATCCAATGATTTAAATTTTGCTTGTGACATAAATAAGACATGTTGGCAAGACAGATACTGTATGTGTCTCAGGGGATCCCCATGCTCCGGAAAAGACTCCTCGTCCATTTGAAGTAAAGTCCTTCCCCAACCCTATTTAAGTATTACCTTGACCAGTTATTGGGAAACTAAAAATTCTCCCTAGGTCCTGCTTCCATGCCTCTAATAGAAGCATTTCATTAAGAATCAGTTCATAATGTACAAGGGAACAGTAGGCATGCCTCTCCAACTAGTAGTGCAACACAGGACAAAATAAGGGGCAGCTGTTAAAATGATATCCTAAGAGGTTATATAGTCACTAGTGTGACAATGCTTTCCCTGTCATGTAATATCTGAATGATATTAAGTATGAATCTTTAATGTCAAGCATTAATGACTGACTGAAATCATTCATGATTTATGGGAGCAGGAAAAAGGCGACATCTGGGACATACAGACAATGCAAGAACAAGTGTGGGGGAACAGGAACCTCAGTTTAATATTTTATCTGAATGATGCACACTCAGGAGTGCAGCACTGCTCTAATACTTCACTACAGTGTTTGTACTGGGAGATGAGTCCAAATAGGTGATGTGGGAATGGAACCTACAGTCATTGTGATATTCCAGCATCAAAGGCAAGTTTGCTACCTGTTGAGCCACTGGCACTGTCAAACAGTAAGTATAATAAACATAATAAGCAAAGGTATATGTAAGAGACATTAAAGAGACAAGGGGAGACATTTCTTATATAACAGAAGTGCCACAAGCAAATTGAAGTACCATGATTTCATGCATCATATCTGTTAGTTTTCATTTCAGAGTCATAAAGCATATATGTGTATGCAGTCTAGATCTATGCAACAGGATATACTGGTACCATCTGATAAATGGGGGTAAATGAGCATATCAGACCTAAACGATGTTGGATGTAGTTTGATCAGCATCATGTGAATAATCATGATGGAGCTTGTAGAAGACTACAAATGGGGTCTCCTTTCATAAACATGATGGAGCTTGTAGAAGACTACAAATGGGGTCTCCTTTCATAAATAATCATGATGGAGCTTGTAGAAGACTACAAATGGGGTCTCCTTTCATAAATAATCATGATGGAGCCTGTAGAAGACTACAAATGGGGTCTCCTTTCATAAATAATCATGATGGAGCTTGTAGAAGACTACAAATGGGGTTCCCTTTCATAAATAATCGTGATGGAGCTTGTAGAAGACTACAAATGGGGTCTCCTTTCATAAATAATCGTGATGGAGCTTGTAGAAGACTACAAATGGGGTCTCCTTTCATAAATAATCGTGATGGAGCTTGTAGAAAACTACAAATGGGGTCTCCTTTCATAAATAATCATGATGGAGCTTGTAGAAAACTACAAATGGGGTCTCCTTTCATAAATAATCATGATGGAGCTTGTAGAAAAGTACAAATGGGGTCTCCTTTCATAAATAATCATGATGGAGCCTGTAGAAGACTACAAATGGGGTCTCCTTTCATAAATAATCATGATGGAGCTTGTAGAAAACTACAAATGGTGTCTCCTTTCATAAATAATCATGATGGAGCTTGTAGAAGACTACAAATGGGGTCTCCTTTCATAAATAATCATGATGGAGCCTGTAGAAGACTACAAATGGGGTCTCCTTTCATAAATAATCGTGATGGAGCTTGTAGAAGACTACAAATGGGGTCTCCTTTCATAAATAATCGTGATGGAGCTTGTACCATACCTCTCTACGGTACAGATTTTCACAGAATGTCCAGACTTTTGCCTCTTACTTTTGGTCCATTTTTCATAAAATTGTGGTTTTCTGGCGAATTAGTTTCAAATCATTAAAGATTGAAGTTAGAAAATAATGACAGGCATTTGAGTTTCAGACTTTAGAAAATTTATGCTAATGCAAAACCTGTTATTCTGTCAACTTTCTAAGTTTGTAAGAGCAATATTTAAAACTTGTCCTGATTTTTGGGCCTTTGGCCCACTTTTATTTATGGCTTTGTCCACATTTCTTGCTGAGGTATGGCTTGCACAAGACTACAAAGAGGAATCTCATTTTGTTAGATATGGAACTGTATGGATTTGTTATGGATTTGTTATGGTTTGTTATGCTTTGTTGCTTTGTGTAAATTCATGTTACTTATTTTGATCTTACTAAGAATTTTACATAGTTCTGATATAACAACACATTAAATTGCAGTCCATACATAGGTTATTCAATAAAACACTGGTTAAGCAACAGAAACACTTATTTAAGTCTGGAGGTTAATTATCTATGGCAAAGGCATTTAGCAGTCTTTCTAGACTGTTCTCATTTACAAAAGAAGGGTATGAGCTGTGAATAATCAGATATGCTGGTGATTGCAAACTGGGTAACATACTTAAAAAAAGCGCCAAAGTTCTCAAAGACAATACAGAAATGAAAACCTAGTACAATAATAATAATCTTAACTTTGATGTCAACAAGTGTAGCATCTGGAGACATGGCAAAATGTATGACTGTGAAATAACTTGTCAAATCAGAAAACAATACCATCTTTAAGTATCTCGATATAGTGGTAGATGATTTAAATTTTGATTATGTGAGTATGTATCTACCAGAATCAGAAACTGATATTCAACAGTCCATTTAATTTATTTAACATTTCTTGACCAGGAATTTCCAACTAGGACAGATCCTATTTTCAGCAGAGGAAGAAACGCTCAAGACACATATCTTTGATGTGAGAGGAAACTGGAGTACCCAGAGGAAACCATGTGAATGCATGGAGAGCATGCAGACTCCACACAGAAGGCATGCCACCTGAAAATTGAACCAGAGAAACTCTTGCTGTGAGGTGACAATGTTGACTGCTGCACCGCTGCACCACCCAGTTCTGAAAGATATTTCATAACTTCAGGGATATCATTATACCACATCATAACATATAGATTATTGAATGCAATACTGCATTTCTAAGCTTCAAGCAAGTCACCGAAGACAAATTCAAAATATATAACATACCGCAGTAGAAAAATTACACTCTTGGAAAACTTGCCCTATGAAAAAAATGACTTCCAGAGCTGTTAATATAATACGGGGTTTAGTTTTGTTGGCATGAATGAAACTATAAAGACTTAAAAAGTAAAAAAGGTCATGGACATTCAAAATCCATGTAGCTGAACCACTTGATGTCATGTAGGGGTCATTTGCCTATATCCGATGGGCCTCCACTTCAGGAGTTTTACGGTATCATACAGTGAAAACTATCGTCTCTGGGTTTTCCTTGCAGTTTTTACTGAATGGTTTGTCTGTGTGTCCTTTTTACCCTTTGGTTTGAAAATGATTGAATAAAGTTCAGCCATAAACTTCTTTTTACAGACAGACAGATGTATGTATATGTGTATTTATATATATATATATATATCTATATATATATCTATATATATATATATATATATATATATATATATATATATATATATATATATATATATATATATATATATCTTTATATAAATATATATAGTACCCCTTCACAATCGCAAAATACTGAAATCTCGAATTTCAGTATTTCGCGACCATAAAGGTGAATTTTTGAAATATCGAAAGTACATAATCACGAATTCAAATATTTCGAATTTATGGTTATGGCCTTACGTTACATGACGTTCACTGTTTGGTTTGGATGTTGTTCGGTGTAGTGTATGGATTTATGTGGAATCTAAGGTAAGTCAGTGTTTTGTAAGGGTTTTGAGCAGGAGTTTGAGTGTATGTGAGATTGTTTGTAAGTTGTATGTGTGGGTTAGGGTAGGAAGGTGAATGTATGAGTGTGTAATTGTTGGATGGGGTTCCTATTAGAACAACAAAAACGCATTTTGTTGAATGTGTTTTTATCGACACATACAGAGTGAACAGGTAAAACAGTGAAGCAGCTGTTCAGTAAATTCTTTCCCTGGGAAAGAAGTCACTTGACTGCTTCATTGCTTTGCCGTGTTCTGCACTATAGTGTGGTCCCTTGTCCGGTATAACGCCCAAGCGTGAATGTGCAACAGTTACTGACGTTAGGGTGCAGGTTAAGGTAAGTGCATATGTATGAAAGTGTTTACTGTTTTTTTTTTTGCATTAGATGTATGGTTGAGTTACGTGTGTATGTGTTTTCAGCTGTTTACTTTTGTTTTGGAGGGTAGAATTAGGGTTAAGGTAAGTGTGTATGTGTTTGGAACTATTTACGGAAATGTGCAAGAGTTACTGACCTTAGGGTTAGGGTACGGGTTAAATTAAGTGCATATGTTTTAAAATGTTTACTTTTTTTTTCTGTTAGATGCATGGTTGGGTTACGTGCATATGTGTATTCAGTTGTTTACTGTTTTTTGGGGGGGTAAAATTAGGGTTAGGGTACGTGTGTATTTGTTTGGAAGTGTTTAATGGTTTTTTTTTTTTTGGTTAGAACAGCGATTTCTTTCCCTAGGAAAGAAATGTCTGTTCTGTAGTTTTGACATTTTCAGCTTTCGCTGAAAATGTGTCGATGAAACATCATTCGCTGTTTTCAGTGTTCCATGTTTCAATATAGACCCATTGGATGTGTTGGTGTTTGTCTATGTGTGATGTGTGTGTGTGTGTGTGTGTGTGTGTGTGTGTGTGTGTGTGTGTGTGTGTGTGTGTGTGTGTGTGTGCGTGTGTGTGTGTGTGTGTGTGTGTGTGTGTGTGTGTGTGTGTGTGTGTGTGTGTGTGTGTGTGTGTGTTTGTGTGTGTGTGAAGGACTGTGGAATGTCTGGGTGTGAGTGTACTGTCTTTTACTGTTTGTGCGATCTTGGAGTTAGTATATATATATATATATATATATATATATATATATATATATATGTAGGGGGTGTGGGGGTGCAGCCCCACATAGGAGTGCAGGGGCTTGCCCTGCTTATGTGTAGTGTAGGTATGTGGATGTGTGGTGTTTTGTTTTTGTGTGTTTATTTGCTTTTTAGTGTAGGTGTTGTGGTTTATGTGTGGTGCGGTGTATGCTGTGTGTTCAGGTTTGTAGTTTCAGGATTGTGTAGGTTCAGTCTTTGAAGGTTTCGCATTTATGGTAGCGAAATACTGAAATTCGAGATTTCAGTATTTTGCGATTATAAAGTGGAACTATATATATATATATATATATATATATATATATATATATATATTTTTTTTTTTTTTATTTTACATTTGTTTACCGGGCTAGTCTAGCTGGATATATTTCCATTTTCAGTAGATGCCCGGGGAGAAAAGCTCCACACAGATATACAAAGTATAAAATATTGTTACATGGTGAAAAAGGATTAAAAAAACAAAATAAAAACAGGTAGTTAATACATTCTTGAGATAAAAACACTTGAGAAGAGTTACAGTAAAACAGAGTAAAGTTTAAGAGAGCTAGAACAGATATAATACAGTAAGAGTTATGTACAATAGATAAAAACACTTGAGAAACAGTACAGTGAGCAGAATATAGCTTAAGACAGCTCAAAAACAGAATAGTAAGAGTTATGTACAGTAGATCATATGAGATAGAATTATTTAAACATTAAGTTGATTAGAGTTTAAAAAGAGTCAGTCTTATTTACAAGTCAAAAGCATGTAGAAGTTTGGGAGTATGGCAAGAAGAGGAAGAAAGAGGGGTGAAGAGGATGGTTAGTCAGGGTTAGTACAAGGGCATAGCCAGTGCATTTGGAGGTGTTTTCTAAGTTTTTGTTTAAAGAGTGGCAAGGATGTAGTTAGAGTTAGTTCAGTGGGTAGTAGGTTCCAGTGTTTTCCTGCTGTGTTGGTAAACAGAGAGTCACCAGCTGCATTATTAGACTTTGTTAAGCTGGCAAGAAGTTTGCTAGAAGAACGTTGGGAGTTCAGATTATTATATGGGACTATGAGTTTTGAGAGTATAGGGGTATTATTGGGTTGGTAAAATATCTTGTGGGCAATTGTGAGTTGGGGGGTAATCAGATGGTTTTGGAATTCGAGCCGATTTAGTTGTCTAAGATTTGAACAGTGATGGGTTCTGAAGGGATTGCCAGTAGCGAATCTAGCAATGTTATTATAGGAGGTTGCTAATTTGTTAAGGTTGGTTTTCTTAAGATTGGTAAATATAGGTGAAGCATATATATATATATATATATATATATATATATATATATATATATACACACAGGTCAACTCTGCCTTTGTTCAACACCTCTTTAGCCAACAATATTTGATCAACTAAACAGATGATTGATGTGTGTGAGACTGCACAGTTCTCTGTGCATGGAAATATGCCCTTTCCCCAAGATTGTGCAGTGTCGGAGTTAGCATATATAGTTAGAAGGGGGTGTGGGGTATAAAGCGTGGCTTGCTTTTTATTATTTTTCAGTGTTAAGCTTTGCATGCACTGGGACTGCTGATCAGCGCATGTGTACTAGTATGTTGATGTTTGCAAATTCTGCTTTTTGTTGTTGGTTTTGTAAGGCTTGAGACTTTTGTGTTTCGCTCACTTTCATTACACATATATACTTATTCATATATGCAGTTTATGTTGGTTCTCATGTATGATAAATAAAGTATCATGAATTATAGGTTTGGAGAAGGTTTTCCTAAAAGGTAAAACCTCAAAGACGTAAAACAAGTTTCCTTCTTTAATAATTGTTTTACACAGAGAATAATGTATTTTATAAAGTGAAGCACATTAATCCTCTGAACACTAACTTGTGTGCTAAGTTCCCAGAGTTTCTTGATAATCTAAGTACATGTTCTATCTAAAGTGCTTTGCTTATGTGTCTACCTTACTAACAGCATCTACTTTTGTAAGTTAATTTCCTGTGTTATATTGTTCAGAAATTCCAACTGTTGTCTGTTAAATTCTTCCATCTTGCCCATTAAAACTAATCTATTATACTCACTGCTCTATAATTTTGGATTTTACTTGCAATCCTTAAAATGTGTATTTCTTGATAGTCCTAACAATTTTAGTTTTGATACAGACATCATTACTTTTAGCACACTGACACTTGTTTATTTGATGCCAAAGATGCTTCTCTACACAGCTGATGCATACATACTGTCAAAAATATATGCACCCTTCATGTCACTTTTTTGTTGAATGGCTTGTTTTATCAGGTCTATATTACATCGTTGAAGGGTCTGGTCATCAAACGCCCTTTCATCGACACATAATAATCCAAATATCAAAACCCTGAATGGCCACATAAGCAAGTTTTTTTCCAAGGAGAAAAAAAATTGTTTGGCCAACACCAAAAAAAAAAAAATTGCAGACCCTATAAAGTGGGGGGCTTTGCCCCTAACTCCCCCAACTTAATATACCAACTCCAAGATTGCACTACAGTGGAAGAAAGAGCAAATCCCGAAGACAGCAAGGCAATGTTTTCCCCTGAGAAAAAATTCACGTATATTGTGAATATCTGTCATTTTCTTACTTCACTTCTTGTCATGTTGAGTTTTCAGGTTTGATCCACTATTTAAAATAGAGGTATTACTTATTTGGATTCTTTGGAATTCTGAGCCTGTGCCCTAATACTTTGATTCTAACTTGCTGCGCTGAAGAGTATGTTGCCCTGACTATGTAAGCTATTTGTCTTTTCTGTGTTTTGGCCAAAACATGTAAGTCTGTTTAAAAACCCTGCTGTGATCTCTTACTGCAACCTTGCTTATTCTGTGTACAAAATTACTTCTTAACTGAAAGTATTGGTAAGGCTTCACCTATAGATTAATTTATTCTGTCCAAAAGGTCATTTTTCTCACTTTGCTGTTCTAAACCTTAACTGGCTCACCTGAAGGTCAGTCAACTCTGAAAATTCCTTAAAGTCAGCCTGTCATGCAGTTGATAGTACCAACTCCTTGCATACCAACACATACACTGGTCTCAATACCGGTTCGCAGGTATTTACTTGGCTGTTGATCTGTGAGGATCTTCAGAAGCTTGCCATTCATTCCCGAGGTTTATTACCCCTAGTATTATAACCATGATTAACCCAGAGTACTTTGTATGTTAACCCAAATCCCTTTAAGTATAATTAACCAGATCTGGCAGTCATTTAGATGGTACCATTTGTGGTTTACTTAAATATAGAGCAAAACTTCCAAACCAAAGACTTGTGGTTTAAGTGTGCAGTAGCAACCTCTGACTCAATCTTAAACTGCTGGAAACAGTCTCTGTTAGTATTTTTCTTGTACTGGCTCATCTGACTGGTAAGATTTCTTGCCTGCTTCTTCTCAAGGCCCCTCTTCAGCATTGTTGAATATCTTACCCAGAACTATTCTGGATTCCCAGCCCATTTTCCACAAAGCTCAAATGTTTTCAAATTAAGCTTTTCTCACCCTTCTTTTTATTGATTCATTGATTCATTGATTATTACTAGGCTAGCTGCCCTCATGGACATTTTTTAAGCGTAGCCAATTACCCCCTGTGAGAACTGTGAGAATCAAGCCCTGCACCTTGTGCTTCTAAGGTAAACACCTTAACCATTATGCCACCCTCCCACCCTATACTACATCCAACAACTCATTTAATAAATCGAATCTTACTAGTACAACCAAGTATCTATCTAGACTTAAACAAGTCAACTTAGCAAAACACTTAATTAGAGAATTATAAAGGCAAAGTGGTGTGTGAAGAAAGATCAACATATCAGATCAGGAAAAGGAATAATAGATTCAACTTGGCTCCAACATTTACAACAACTGAGAAGGCCTCGGCTCAAAGATTTGTAGAAAGAATAATACAACAGACTCATTTAGGCCCAAATCACAAACCTGTTCAATTGGAAACCACATAGAGCAATCATGTGACCAAGAACAACAACAAAGTGAGGATGTTTTACAACAGAGATTCTGTGAGAGGAGAGGAAGAGGCCACTAAAGGGGTCTCTGGAACTGATAAATTATTTTTTTTCATATGATGCTTTTTTAGTTTAACAGAGAAACATCTGTCAAAGGATGCACTGAGTGTTTTAAATAAGAGTTTTTTTCCTATGTGCCATCAGGTAGGAGTTCTATTACAAGAATTTTAGTTGTTTTCAAACTATGTGTAAGATGCCTACATATAAAATATACCTTTTAAGATTTCAACATGGGTAATACTGTTGAGAGCTCTATTTTAAGGGAAAGGAATACTCTCCATCCAACCGTAAATAGTACTCGAGCAACATCTGACAACATTTTCTGCTATGATATAAGAAATTTGTGTAACCAACTTTAGATAGTACAATGTGATACCAGGAGAAAAATGAGGCTTTGAAGTCCCCTCAGAATGATAAAACAACCAGACTATTAAGGCAGATGAGAGGAATGGAAATATAATAAAGTATCAGAAGAATTATGTTAACATTTTAAGATAAATGTTATTCATTGAAATTGATTATAAGGAGGCGTCATTATCTCAAATATTTATAGGTTGCAAATTAATAGGCAAAATTTAAAGGGATTTTTTTTTTTTTTATTTAATAGTGACATTACGTCTGAAACATACAATTTTTTTGAATGTTTCAGCAGCTAGTTTGGCCTTTGTGGGGGGTGTAAATGTATAAAAGTCGGCTTATGTCTTATTTCTGCCCTGTGGTGTCAGTGTCTACAGCAGGTTCTAAAACAGAAGCACTGGCTATGCACGTTGATGAAAACTTAAAAGAATAAATACTTCACATTTTTTCTTTAATTAGGGATTCTAGGCACTTCAGCTTTTTTGTTCAAATGGAAATTAAGCATTGCATTTTTGTAATAGTGAATATGATTTCTCTTTCTAGATGCATTCTATACATAGAATATATAGAATTACTAAGACTTTTTTTAGTAAAATATCCAGTAGTGCCTATTGAGAAGTTAATGTGATTGATAAGCTAATGGAACTGATTCTCAAAAACAATTTGGGTACTCAGAAAGAACCCCTGGCAATGAGAGGGATTGTTTCCATGATGTAGTAATAAGCAGTTCAGAGAAATGTCAGTCACAATGAGGAAAAAAGTCATTATCAGCTAGTCTGTATATCTCTGAATCTCCTTTAACTACTTAAGTGCAAATCAGCACTTCCTGTGGCAGACAACACTGGTGACCCATGCATCATGTTGACACAGGCTCCCCCATTCACTCTGCCACACACATGAGCACCATGAACACATTCAAATACACACAGCATCACACACGTGCATATGAACACACACACGCTTTATCTGTCCCTGAGTTGATAGAATGTACCTGACATATCATTATATGTACATCACAGTCAATCAATAATGCCTTTATAAAGTGCATTGTTTTCTAGACCTGCTGCTGTGTTAACATTTTTACTTTTCTCCAAGTAATACTTTAAAAAGTCTCCCTGGTGTTGTTGAATGTTCCTCCAAGCATTGTCTCAAAGCCTTCAGATACCACAGAAACATGCCCGTCCCTCTCAATTGTCCTTGGTTTTACAGACTGATCCAGCTGTTGCCACTTATTTGTGACCTGTCCCTCATAACTCAAAGACCATTGTAATCAGTGAACATTGTCAGATATTAGAGTTTCATATTTATTATTAAATAAAAAATACCCTCATAGACTGATTCTTTGGTTAGTGTAGCGGGTGAAGACTTCTGTTTGCTGTGTCAAGCATGCATAATTTGTATCTCCCTCCCTTTTACTTTAACTTTTTTTTGTTTTCAAAGACTGTAGGTAATATATAAAACTATTCTTGGTGTCTAGTTATGGGGCAAAGAGCTAACTCTCTGCTAAAGAGCTGTGCATGAGTACCAAGTTTACAGGGTTTGAATGTGTCTAGATGCCTTTACAACACAATATGTAGAGTCATGCCTGGTGTCTCATATCCCCCCTGCCCCACATCATTTGTACTGCAATATGTAGAGTCATGTCTGGTATCTCATATCCCTCTGCCCCACATCACTTGTACTACAATATATAGAGTCATGCCTGGTGTCTCATATCCCCCTGCCCCACATCATTTGTACTACAATATGTAGAGTCATGCCTGGTGTCTCATATCCACCTGACCCACATCACTTGTACTACAATATGTAGAGTCATGCCTGGTGTCTCATATCCCCCAACCCACATCACTTGTACTACAATATGTAGAGTCATGCCTGGTGTCTCATATCCCCCTGCCCCACATCACTTGTACTACAATATGTAGAGTCATGCCTGGTGTCTCATATCCCCCGACCCACATCACTTGTACTACAATATGTAGAGTCATGCCTGGTGTCTCATATCCCCCTGCCCCACATCACTTGTACTACAATATGTAGAGTCACACCTGGTGTCTCATATCCCCCGACCCACATCACTTGTACTACAATATGTAGAGTCACACCTGGTGTCTCATATCCCCCGACCCACATCACTTGTACTACAATATGTAGAGTCATGCCTGGTGTCTCATATCCCCCGACCCACATCACTTGTACTACAATATGTAGAGTCATGCCTGGTGTCTCATATCCCCCTGCCCCACATCACTTGTACTACAATATGTAGAGTCATGCCTGGTGTCTCATATCCCCCGACCCACATCACTTGTACTACAATATGTAGAGTCATGCCTGGTGTCTCATATCCCCCGACCCACATCACTTGTACTACAATATGTAGAGTCATGCCTGGTGTCTCATATCCACCTGACCCACATCATTTGTACTACAATATGTAGAGTCATGCCTGGTGTCTCATATCCCCCTGCCCCACATCACTTGTACTACAATATGTAGAGTCACACCTGGTGTCTCATATCCCCCTGCCCCACATCACTTGTACTACAATATGTAGAGTCACACCTGGTGTCTCATATCCCCCGACCCACATCACTTGTACTACAATATGTAGAGTCACACCTGGTGTCTCATATCCCCCGACCCACATCACTTGTACTACAATATGTAGAGTCATGCCTGGTGTCTCATATCCCCCTGCCCCACATCACTTGTACTACAATATGTAGAGTCACACCTGGTGTCTCATATCCCCCGACCCACATCACTTGTACTACAATATGTAGAGTCACACCTGGTGTCTCATATCCCCCGACCCACATCACTTGTACTACAATATGTAGAGTCATGCCTGGTGTCTCATATCCCCCGACCCACATCACTTGTACTACAATATGTAGAGTCATGCCTGGTGTCTCATATCCCCCTGCCCCACATCACTTGTACTACAATATGTAGAGTCACACCTGGTGTCTCATATCCACCTGACCCACATCACTTGTACTACAATATGTAGAGTCACACCTGGTGTCTCATATCCCCCGACCCACATCACTTGTACTACAATATGTAGAGTCACACCTGGTGTCTCATATCCCCCGACCCACATCACTTGTACTACAATATGTAGAGTCATGCCTGGTGTCTCATATCCCCTGACCCACATCACTTGTACTACAATATGTAGAGTCATGCCTGGTGTCTCATATCCCCTGCCCCACATCACTTGTACTACAATATGTAGAGTCATGCCTGGTGTCTCATATCCCCCTGCCCCACATCACTTGTACTACAATATGTAGAGTCATGCCTGGTGTCTCATATCCCCCGACCCACATCACTTGTACTACAATATGTAGAGTCATGCCTGGTGTCTCATATCCCCCGACCCACATCACTTGTACTACAATATGTAGAGTCATGCCTGGTGTCTCATATCCCCCTGCCCCACATCACTTGTACTACAATATGTAGAGTCACACCTGGTGTCTCATATCCCCCTGCCCCACATCACTTGTACTACAATATGTAGAGTCACACCTGGTGTCTCATATCCCCCGACCCACATCACTTGTACTACAATATGTAGAGTCATGCCTGGTGTCTCATATCCCCCTGCCCCACATCACTTGTACTACAATATGTAGAGTCACACCTGGTATCTCATATCCCCCTGCCCCACATCACTTGTACTACAATATGTAGAGTCATGCCTGGTGTCTCATATCCCCCTGCCCCACATCACTTGTACTACAATATGTAGAGTCACACCTGGTGTCTCATATCCACCTGACCCACATCACTTGTACTACAATATGTAGAGTCACACCTGGTGTCTCATATCCCCCGACCCACATCACTTGTACTACAATATGTAGAGTCACACCTGGTGTCTCATATCCCCCGACCCACATCACTTGTACTACAATATGTAGAGTCATGCCTGGTGTCTCATATCCCCCTGCCCCACATCACTTCTACTACAATATGTAGAGTCATGCCTGGTATCTCGTGTCCCCCTGCCCCACATCACTTGTACTACAATATGTAGAGTCATGCCTGGTGTCTCATATCCCCCTGCCCCACATCACTTGTACTACAATATGTAGAGTCATGCCTGGTGTCTCATATCCCCCTGCCCCACATCACTTGTACTACAATATGTAGAGTCACACCTGGTGTCTCATATCCCCCTGCCCCACATCACTTGTACTACAATATGTAGAGTCACACCTGGTGTCTCATATCCCCCTGCCCCACATCACTTGTACTACAATATGTAGAGTCACACCTGGTATCTCATATCCCCCTGCCCCACATCACTTGTACTACAATATGTAGAGTTATGCCTGGTGTCTCATATCCCCCGACCCACATCACTTGTACTACAATATGTAGAGTCACACCTGGTGTCTCATATCCCCCTGCCCCACATCACTTGTACTACAATATGTAGAGTCACACCTGGTGTCTCATATCCCCCTGCCCCACATCACTTGTACTACAATATGTAGAGTCACACCTGGTATCTCATATCCCCCTGCCCCACATCACTTGTACTACAATATGTAGAGTTATGCCTGGTGTCTCATATCCCCCAACCCACATCATTTGTACTACAATATGCAGAGTCATGCCTGGTATCTTGTGTCGGTTTCATATGAAACCATCGAAAGTTCATTCCATTGAAAGTTCATTACATCGAAAAGCATTTTAGGTGGGGGGCTTCACCCCCCACACCCCCCAATGTGGGGGGCTGTACCCCCCACACCCCCCCCCTAACTATATATATCAACTCCAGGGTCGCACAACATTGGGGAAGGGGGCAAATGCTTTTCGATGTAATGAACTTTCAATGGAATGAACTTTCAATGGAATGAACTTTTGATGGTTTCATATGAAACCCTTGTGTCCCCCTGCCCCACATCATTTATACTACAATATGTGGAGTCATGCCTGGTGTCTCATATCCCCCTGCCCCACATCATTTGTATTACAATATGTAGAGTCATGCCTGGTATCTCGTGTCCCCCTGCCCCACATCATTTGTACTACAATATATAGAGTCATGCCTGGTATCTCATGTCCCCCTGCCCCACATAATTTGTACTACAATATGTAAAGTCATGCCTGATGTCTCATGTTCCCCCTGCCTCACATTATTTGTACTGCAAATGTTGTTCTATTTCCTTTTAAGTGCCTTTAAACCATGTTAAACTGCTACCCCCGCTATCTAATGCTACACCTGGCCCACATCTTTCATGCTGCAGAATGCTATTCTAATATACTTTTAAGGGCCTTTAAGGCACAATTTAAAAGAGTACCCCTTGTGTCTAGTGTCTCCACAGTAATGTTGCATATCTTGCTCATTATTCAAGAGGGAGTGTGGAGGTACGATAGCCCGCCCCAACACACATTCATGTATATGCATGCACACAAACAGACACACACAACTTACACTACTCATACCTCTACATACACTCACACATGCCCCACATCATTTGTACGGAAAATGTTGTTCTATTTCCTTTTAAGTGCCTTTAAAGCACGATAAAGTGTTATCCCTGATATCTAGTGCTACACCTGGCCCACATCTTTCATGCTGCAGAATGCTGTTCTAATATATTTCTAAGGGCCTTTAAGGAACAATTTAAAAAAAGAGTATCCCTGATCTCTAGTGTCTCCACACTAATGTTGCAGAACTTGCTCATTCTTCAAGAGGGAGTGTGGAGGTATGATAGCCCCCCACACACACACAGACACACACACACACACACACACATATTCATGTATATGCAAGCAAACACACACCTACCCTACCTAACCCATAACTAATCCCCTACTGTGACCTCCCATACAGAGATGCACACACAGACACACACACACACACACACACACACACACACACACACACACACACACACACACACACACATCTTACACTACTCTTACCTCTACATACACTCACACATGCAGCCACTTACATATATACAAACATACATGAACACATACCCCAACACTACCTGTCCTCCAAATTCCCCAACACTTACCACTAACATGATTCAGTGAGTGCAACATTTTGACCAAGTTCATTAACACGGGTTACTGAGATAACTTACTTAGCCAAGTGAGTCTCTGAATCGCTCATCTGCATAAATGCCTTACTACAGATATTTCTGGTGGAGAGTACATGGCTAATTAGCATAGGCTGTTCCACCAAAATGCTTCATTAATATTTGCAATAGGCAACAAAGACAGCCAAAGAAGCACAAACAGAACAGGATACTGTGACCAGAGATGGAGTCTAAAACAAAGTCAAACGTAAAATCAGAAAGAGTCTCCAATACACCAGCTAATAAACTTAAATAAAGCATAAAATAACACAATTTTCCACAGTGATAAATTTCAAAATATGAAAACAGCAGCTTAAATGTTCTAATATAATTATGTGAATCAGATAATTAATCACCTAATATAAATTAATTAATGTAGAAATCTGTTTGCTTCTAATCCTTCATATACTTTAATGTAGCTCAAAAACTATCAAAACATTCTTACAAAAATACTAAAAATGTACTAATGTATTAATGCACATGTATAAAATAATGACAATTCACAGCTGATCTCTTTTCTGTTTTAGTACTGGCTTAATAATAACAACATCATCTAAGCCATGATAATTCCCACTCTTAAAATGATTTATACACTTATATTCAGTAAGATCAGTATCTAACAATATATCACTTCCTCTCTTACAACAAAACAATCTTTGAATGACCCTAAAACTAAATTCATGTGGGAATACTACTTACTAATGTTTGCAAAGTGCATTTGTTCTAATCTTCCTTCTTATGTTTGATAGGATGATGTGCCCCATCTTTTCACCTTCTACTACTTTTACCAAGATAAAACAATTACAGTTATTACGTGTACCTAAGAAAATAATATCCTCTGTATTGCAAGTTGCAAAGCAAAGCATGGAAACTTTGTTTTTGTCATTCAGTGAATAAATATTTTGTCCTTTCATATGGCTTTATAAAAAGTACAGCTATAACATGGAACTGTTCCCTTCAACGTCCAGCAGTGTTCTGAGGCCCAAAGCCACAGACAGATGGCCTCTACAGCCCAGAAGTGCATTATTTCCACAATAACACAAATGCTGCAGGGTATTATTGCACTTAGACAATGGGCTGTCTGTAAAATTGTTGTGTTTTACTTACTTATTTGTTTTTATTACTATATTATTTTGTTTTATATATTTTTGATATAAAATAGTTACTCCACCTAATGTTTCAAATTTGCTGTAATATATGTTAATGGTGTTGGAGGAAGCACTTTGCATCGAAAATATTACACTTTAGAAAAAAATATCCAAGTATTTATTTTATTTTTTGGTCCTTTACTCCTAAAACAATTAGTCTGTTGCCAGTCATTGGAGACTGAAGTTACTAAATAATGACATACATTGGAGTTTGAGACTTTCATTTCCTTCA
>NC_056741.1:230695486-230707986 GCF_019279795.1 Protopterus annectens
TTTGGTTGTCCCCTTGAATGTTAAGACTAGTTAAGGAATGGTGTTTTCTTGAAGTTTCCTGGTATATTCCAATTCACATAGTCAAGGATCTTAAACTGAGTCAAATGGGGTGACTGGAGATTCCTGTAAGTGGTCATCCTGAAATTCATGTTGACGGTAAACTAGTTTTTGACAGGATTGGCTGAACAAAGGAATCTGTTTTCTTTTGCAGCTTGTTATACCTTTTGTAAAAGGCTGTTGTGTGAAAGCCTTTGAAGAACTGCAGTTGGGCTTTAGTCTAGTAAATTTGTACAGATGAATATATTGTCAGTTATGTTATGTCATCTCACATTCACCATTGGCCAAATTAATAACATTTAACCCCTTGTCTCTAAAGCAGCTAGTGATGTCTGATCACAAGGATTTGTCCTTGATTAAGACTTCCTGTATAGTGAAATGTTTGACTAAGGGCTACTAGTAATTCACTACAAGGGGTGTGGAAGGATTTGCAGAGTAATTTGGGGCAGATCATTGTGCAGAGTTGTGGACTGTTAATATAAATTCCTTTGTTTCCGTCAGCCCTTTCCTAGTTTACTGGCGCACTGAATTAGGTTCATTTACAAAGGGTATTGGACTCCCCATAGTATTAAACACTTTGGATACAAGCACATAGACAAGTCTGATGGATGTAGGCAGGAAGCAATGGACACAGTTGTTAAATTCTGGAACTGAAAATTTGTCCAAGTTTTTGTCGTTTCTTCTTCTGCAGGTTAAAAAAATTCCTTAAGATGGTTATAGAGTTAAATTTTGAAAATGTGACTGTATTGCATTCAGAGTTTACTGTGTCTTTATTAGGTGAAGACTGGCCTTGTTTTTTTTTTTTTTTTTTTTTTTTTTTTTGCATACGTTAATAATTTGTCATAAGGTAATTGCTTTCTTTTGGAGATCCACAGACATGCTCTAAAGAAATCCTTACTGGTTCATACAACTTCCATTTGTAGATGATTGGCATTGTTTATAAGGTCAATTACATGAAGAGATGGACTCTGAAATCCAAGTAGACCTTTGGGATTACACAGTTAAAGCTGTAAAGATCTAAACTTTTGAACTGTTATTTGATGGGTTAATTTGTAC
This sequence comes from Protopterus annectens, assembly GCF_019279795.1. Taxonomy (NCBI): domain Eukaryota; kingdom Metazoa; phylum Chordata; order Ceratodontiformes; family Protopteridae; genus Protopterus; species Protopterus annectens. Next base: position 230,696,600 of record NC_056741.1, read on the forward strand.
AAATGAAGGGATGGACCTTGGCTGACATAATTTTGTTATGTCTAGGTAACCTTTATCAGTAGTAATTTCTGGTACTCCTGCTGTTAGCCGAACATTTAACAGGTTTATTTTGATACAGATCAGTCAATGAGCGGCCATGGTGGTGCAGCGGTTAGCGTTGCCGCCTCACAGCAAGAGGTTTTCCGGTTCGATCCTCGGCTGGGGTGCTTTCTGTGCAGAGTCTGCATGTCCTCCCTGTGGTTGTGTGGGTTTCCTCCGGGTGCTCTGGTTTCCTCCCACATCCCAAAAACATGCAGTAGGTGGACTGGACACACTAAATTGGCCCTAGGTGTCAGTGTGTGCATGTGTGTGCCTTCTGTGGAAGGTTGGGCGCCGGGCTGGCAACTCGACACTGTAAAACTCCACTGCCAATCATGAGCGGACAGTGATCCACTGTGGTGACCCCTAACCGGGAAAAGCCGAAAGAAGAAGATTTTGATACAGATCATTATTGGTAAACATTGATTTTGACAAAAATGTTATTTGATATATATATATATATATATATATATATATATATATATATATATATATATGTATCAAACCAAGACCAAAATATAACTAGTCACACTCTTCCCTCTCTAAAATATCAGTTCAAAAAATTAGCAGATATTTTCACCTGAACCCTGGTCCCATCGTTCATATAACCAGAACTTGTAACCCCAAAATAAACCAGTTACCTAATACACCTCAGAAGAAAACAACATCCAAACTCACCTTACTAAATATGAACCTAAGAAGTATGTGCCATAACATCCATGACATACATGCCTATCCTGCCACATACACTCCTGATGTAGTCATGGCTACTGAAACCTGGTTAAAAAAGAAACAAAGGATAATGAGATATCACCCCCCCCCCCCAAGGATACAATATACTCATGTAAGACAAAACAAGATTGCAGGTGGTGTAGCAGACAAATTTATAAAAAATTCCTAACCATTACCTTACTTCCACACGAAGTACCCAGTAATTACACTCCTGAAAATTAGCAATAGGAAAACTATATCTTTAGCAGCAATGCATATACCACCGAGGAATAACATTGATCCTGCTGAAAGCATCCTGTATTGGATATCCTAAAAAGTTAACCCTGAAACTATAATACTTGGAGACTTAAGTATAGACTGGCAACTCATAAATTCCACTACCCGCACTGAATCCATAAACTTGTGCAACTGCAGACAATTAATAACCACACCTACTAGAATCAATAAACCTTCAGGGAGACACTCAACATTAGATTGTGTTCTTACAAACAAACTTGACAAACTGACAAAAGTAGGCTGCCTCTCAGATAGCATAAGTGGCCACATACTAGTATAGGTTATTAGAACTCACCATAACCTAGGTGGACATATTATCTGTAATCAAATATAAAATACAACCAATTTCAGCAAAGATATTTTCAATGAAACACTGAAAAACTATAACTGGAATGTACTTAGAACAATGCCACTAGATACTGCTGTAGAACACTTTAATAATATATTATTACAGACCTTAAATAATCTAGCACCAGCACATAATAAAAGAGTAAATTTCAAACCTGCACTATGGATGACAAAGGAAACAAAAAAATCCTGATAAAAAGGGATAAAGCCTGGAAAAACTGGTATAAATATAGAACTCAAAATGCCCTCCAACAATTCAGACATCTTAGAAACCTTGTAAAACTCCATGTCAAACAGGATACGCAAACATACTATACTAATCTACAAGACAAACATTTAAGCAACCCAAAACTTTTTGGTCATAAATAAATAAACTACTCCACCATGGCAAGACCCTGGTCTCTCTCCAAAAACAGGCAATATGACAAATGCTATCCTCACAAAGTTTAACTCCTCCTTTATACAATCAATATTGTCTCTCTTAGACACTAATACATATGCCCCCCTCTTACTCTACCCCTGTCCACTCAAAACCACCTACAGCTCTTCAATTTTAGTCCAGTACCTACTTCACTTGTAAGGAAGTTGCTCCTTAAACTAAAACTAATTCTGTAGCTGTAAACCAACTGCCATCAGACTACCTAAATGTGGATGTAGAGTCATAATCTTCCCTGTGTCCATACTAATGAATAGATCCATAGCAGAAAGATTCATCCCATCAGTATGGAAAAAATCCTACATCATACCACTGCACAAAGATGGCACATTTACAGAGCTTAATAACTACAGACCAATAACAATTTCGCCCCTCTCCAAAATATTAGAGAAATGCACCCATATGCACCTGATGCAATACCTAACCTCAAGTAACCTGCTCTCAGAAACACAGCATGGTGTTAGGCCCCAGCACAACACCACTACTGCTATACTACATTTTACCAATATAATAAACCGACATAGAAATGATGGTCTATTTGTGTCCACCATGTTCTTAGACTTGTCAAAGGCATTTGATACTATCTCACACCAGCAACTGCTCATTTGACAATCCTCAGTAGGACTTTCACAATACTTCTTGTTGTGGTTCCCTAGTTACCTATCTGGAAGGCAACAAGCCATGAAATGGCAACAAACCTACTCATCCTTTCAACCAGTTACTACAGGTGTCCCTCAGGGATCTATCCTGAGTCTTGTACTATTTAATATATTTATTAATGACCTCCACAACTGCGGTGGTGGTGCTGCGGTAGCATTGTCACCTCACAGTAAGATGTCTCGTTCGATTCTCAGCTAGAGTGTCTTCTGTCTAGAGGCATACATGAATGGGGCGTGCCTTTGTTGAAGGTTGTACATCAGGGCTGGTAACCCGGTACGTAAAAATCCACTACCAAACATTAGCAGACCAGAGTTCCGCTGTGGCGACCCCTAACCGGGAAAAGTCGAAAGACACAAACAAACATTAATGACCTCCATACCTCCACTCACCATGCTAGTTTAGCTCATTATGCAGATGACTCAACATTAATGTGTGCAGCCTCACCAATAAGCAAGCTCCAAGACATTACCCTAAAAATCTTTCTCCTCTGTAGACACGTGGTTCAAAGAATCCAACCTCCTACTCAGCCCCAAGAAAGCTAAGTTAATACTTTTCACATCAAAAAGTTGCCAAAATCAAAAGCAAAAAGTCAGCAAATAATACTGTCACTGAAACTGTAACTCACAGTAAACTTCTAGGCATTATAATGGATGACAGTCTCAAATATGTCCACCATCTACTGATCACCATTAAGTCTACACACACCGGAAACTAGACTTCCTTACAGATACTGCAAGAAAAACTCTAGCCACCATCTTCTTATACACCTCTCTTATGCACCACTCCTACCTTAACAAACATAAACAATATTCAAAGAAAAAAACTTGCCTCTTGCTACAATAAAATAGTTAAATTTGCCACTAATCTCTCCCACAAGACCCACCATTGTGCTAGTTTAAAGCAATTAAACTGATTTGAACTGCACAACTGTCTAACATATTCACAACTGACTACAACACACAAACTCATTCATCATCCAGAAAAATGCCCTGCACTACAAAACTTACTACCCTGCTGTCCAGCAAGGGACCTCCATTCTAGTAACAAATTCTTATTACTTGCAAATAAGTCAAATAATATTGCAGGAAACTCACTCTACTCCCAATGCATTGCTAAACTCTGAAATAGTATCCCCATGTGAGTAAAACTCTCTGACAAGCTCAGTAGTTTTAAACCACTGCTTAAACTACATCTTAAATCCTGGTCTTATACATGCTCATCACAGGGTTGAAATATTTTCACTGTACAATGCTATCCAAATATTCTCCTTAAATATAATATTCTCCACCTCTTACTGAAATGACTAAACAATTTTATACATAAATGCTGCCTGTACAATCCATTAAGGTGCATGTGTGCTTTCTCTTTAGTAACTTCCACCTCTGTAAAATCTTATAATCTATATGTATAAATGGAACTACTGCTTGTGTATAAATGTAAATAGAAATGTAACTACTCTGTGTTGCACTGGAACTTAGTATAATGCAATGTAAGCAAATCTAGCTTTTCTCTCTGGGCCTCCACTGAAAATGGATATTACCCAGTCAGTCTTTCCCAGTAAACAACGATGAATAAATAAATACATATAAATAATTTAGTGGAGTAGCAGTGGGGACACTCTTCACACTGTCATATATAAGTTTAGTTTTAATAGAATGAAAGAATGGGATTTTGTTGAAAAATTACAGAATGTAAAAAGGTTGTTTCTTATTGTAATTGTAATGATGGCTTTTTAAAAATTGATTTGGTGAGGGAATGTTGATAAATTTAAGAGACTTACTGAAAAAAATGAATTCTAGTAAGAAATTTGTTTTAGTTTACTTACAACGTTCATGAACAAATGATAACCATATTTGAATAATCAACTACATTTAGATTTACCTCACACAGAACAATATTCTAGAATTTTTCAAAAGGCAAGATTTGAAAACAATTGGCATGTTTTTGCTTTCCATCCATTGTTTATAAAAAAAGAACGCTAACATATCCCAGATAGTAAAGGAATCCAGACTAACATCTAAAGATAACCAAACAACTTAAGTGGTATTTTTGGAATATAGTGATTTTTTTTAATTTTATTTCATTTATGTATTTATTTATTTACTGATGATATAGCTAAAGAAGTTTGTGAATATAGGTTGGATAAATACATAGTATTTCTTTAAAGCAGTCAATCTGAGCAATCTGAGAAAAGAACTTAATGCACAAGAAGCTTTGCTTTGAAAAAAAAGGTAACATTTTGACTTGCTACAAATGCAAGAAATATAAAAAGAAAAACACCATAAGAAATAATTGGAAAGTTTTAGTGGGGGAAGACAAACGAACTACATGCTTAGGAGATGAATCATCTTTTGTGTTTAAACACTTTCAAAATATCAAAATGTCAGTTGAAAGTGAACAAGAGAATTATAAGATTTGCTCCACAAATAAACCTAAAGGAATGTTTAGGTGCAGAAGGTACGCCTCATGTAAATCCAAAAATGAAGGACCCTATATTAGTGCAATGGACAATTACTTTATTATTGAGCTGAAATGACATACAGCTCCTTTGTTGTTTATATTGCTACATACATTGATTGTATTTATTTTTATACTGATAAGACTAGTGGGAGATTGGAAAAGAGGATCTACAAAGATAATTATGCCACTAGGGCGAAAGTCCCTGAGCTACCAAGACAGGATGGAAACTCAATTCTTTTATTCAATGTCATAAAGACATATGAAAGGAGATCTGTGTCTACCTTACATTGCCATTAGAGACATGATGGCCCTGAACTTCCTGTTTTTCTGCAAGTTTAATATCTCTACCAATACTAGAACCAGGGACCTAGATCTTCTCAAATATGATGGCAATAGGATGATAAATAAAATATGATGGAAGGACAGGATTAAAACCCATTGCCTCCCACACCTCTGGAATAAACTTCACTTGTACGTTAAGCAGTATTATTTACTATATTATTTTAAATATAAAGTTTATAACTGGATGGGTATCCACAAATTTACTCCAGGATTGACTAATACAATCCTCCTGGGCAAAGAAAGCTCTATTTTGGGGAGAGTGCAGGCAAGGTATTAATGGTTATGAGATTCAGTAGCATTATTTATATATATATATATATATATATATATATATATATATATATATATATATATATATATATGTGTGTGTGTGTGTGTGTGTGTGTGTCTATAAAACAACAAATGCAGCAATAATTCAGTTTACAAATATTCGCGTCATGTACAAATTTTAAAAAGATTTGCTTTTTCATTGGACCATGTCCATATGTCTTTAAGAGGGGGAGATTATGAAGTAATGTTGGATGAACGTGAAAATGAATGGCAGCTTAATCTGAGTACAGCAATGGTAACTGGTGTCAATGAAAACATTAGTATCTAGGGTATTTTAAAAATTAAACCATGAAGGTAAATACATTTAAGCTTTGCATACATTTTATATAGCGTCATTTGTATTGTTATTGTATGTCATGTGGCTATGTAGAGTCATATGAGTGTTTTGACTGAATATAAATTGATGATAATAATGAATGTTGTCAGCTCTGTGGAAGTCTCAGTAATACTGAAGAAGATAAAAGTGCTTCACTTATTTAATATACAGCTTCTTCTGGTCTGTCAAGTCACATTTTTTATTTCTTTGTTTACTGTGGTATTGGCTTGCTCTGCATGGATCCATTTCAGCCCTAGCCCTAAAGTCCTCCCCAGTTAATTCCCTTACTCAAAATCATACTTTAGGCAGATGGAAGCTTAGGGAAACAAACCCTGAAATGCATAATGAAACTTTCTAACAACTCATAGTCATACTACTCTGCACTGTTAGATAACATATTTAAATAGAGAGGTACACTTACTGTCATAATTCACTGCAGGATGTTGCCTGGGTCTTCTTGCGAAACTTCAGATAAATTATCCAGAAAAAAATTATCCCTGATTTTTTTTTAAATAAGGGCATATATGTGTACATTTTACAGTCACCATGAAACAAGTTAAATTTAGTTGAGTATGGAATGGTTTATACAAAAATTCCAGTTACAAAATAAAAAAAAACAAAGAAGAAGCCTAATAGTTGAGTTATGAATAACCTACTCCACACTGAGGTGTTATGATATAATAGTTAAAAGTTTGTAAGATTAAGGAGAAAGGCCTTAAATTGTTGTTGTAAGAACTTTGGTCTCAATGTGAATGATGGTTTCACATTTCAATAGTAACAGACATTTCCTATGTAAGGTATTTGTATTTTATGAGATTTGTTTTCATTTTGACACCTATAAAATACTGGAGTTCATATAGTACAGATAATGAAACTCACTGATACAGGCGAGATAAAGTCACTGTGATTCTTGGTATTCATTTAATTCAGGTAGCATTAATCATTTCAGTATCTAAGAAAATTAGTACTGTGTAAGCTTGCTTTGCACAAGATGTTTTCATCGTTAATGTATTTATTTGGGGGTTGGCTTAATGGTTAAGGTGTTTTAGCTTATAGACATAAGGTACAGGGTTTGATTCTCACCTTTGGGAAGTATGGCTAGGTTTAAGATGTTCCTTGGGGTCATTAGCCTAGCAATTGCCCATGAACCTAAGTGGGTGGGTTGGTGCCAGACTCTTTTCAGCCACACCCAGTGGTGCAAAATTTATAACACAACTCTACACAACTGGTATGATGCATGTTTTTTTTCAGTACTTTGTGGTTTAGATTCCATTATTAACACAGTGTAGATACTAATGTTTAAGATATACACAGCATATATAAGAGCAGCATAACAGACAATCAGGACAGAGTCTCGGTTATTAGTTCAAGAAGTTGATGTCAGAAATTGCAATTCAAGACGATCCCAGTTAAGTATTAAAGGCCACAGGTGATACTTTTAAATGAATCGTTTACTTCTTAAATAAAAAAACAGGAAATAGACTATACAAAGTATAATATATGGGGTAAAGGCTCTGTGATGAAGATGTCAGATCTTGACTTTCTTCTGGGAATTCTTTATTTACTTTCATTTCTAGCCTGGATAAAAAGTCTTGGAGCTATTTGCTTGCCAGGTTGTTAAAAGAAAACATTAATACAAGCACTTCTTTCTTAAGCATGCATTAAGTAAGACAGGAATATGAGAATTTAAATATCAGTCAGATTGAAATAAATGCTAATTACATGCCCCATACTTTTGAAGGTGGTTGCCACGACTGTTTTGCTGGAACGCAAAATGCCAAAATTCCTATGGCCACGGACTGGGATTTGTGGTAAAGAGTATGGCTTAGGAGATCACTGGTATCTGAGGTAAGAGAAATGCTTTTATTTCCTAATACTACTGTTAATAATAATAATTAATTTATAGACTTTATGTGTGTTTAGTAACAAATGATTTCTTATCAGGGGCTTGGTTATACTGTTGGTTTTCTTTGATTTTGACAGATACGAGAAAGTGCATTTATTCCATTGGTGCCAGATTAGAAGAAAAATGTTTTCAAAAGGATCAGCTGAACCAGGCATTTATTTATTTATTAACATTTGTTGACCAGAAAGTCCACTGGGTCAGAGACCCATTTTCAGTGGAGGCCCAGGGAGAAAAACTCCACAAGCAAAATACAAAGAAAGACAATATTTAAAATACAGTTTAACAGTATTACAGATATAACAGGGAGAAAAAAAAACATATTACAATTTAGATTTAATCTGAAAGTAGACAGAATTTTACAATTGGTAGTAATGTTTAGTACCATGTGCTTTGTTTTCAGCATGAGGAGATGCTTTCTGTATAATCTTTTATCGAAATCGATTCACTTCCACTAGCAGAATGATGTAACCTTTGGAGGGGTGGAATCTTCCTTAGGGAACATTTCAACTGTCACATCTCATAGGAATGCACATTCTCATTTCATAAACAAATGATTTTTTTCAGACAAAGATAAGACATAAAACAAAAAATATATATACAACATACATCAAAACACAATCAACAAATATAAGCACTGTTACCAGTTTATAAGCACAATAATGACCTCCAGCTCAGGAACTATAGGGAAAATGGATTTCTGTGACAAGGACATCATCTGCTATGGATTCAAGCCTCACAACACTCCTGGATGTTCCATTATTTCCCTATAATACTCAACTTCTTGAGCATTATTTCTTATATATGGTCACATGGATATGGAGTGATTGCATGCAATTTATATTGCAGAGCAGCATGTGTGGCAGATGTTTCTGTCTGTAATGCAGAAACAGCAAAAAACAAAGGGTAACAGACAAATTATAAATTGATCAGCAGTTATGCAATATGTGTCACTACCTATTTGAACTAATACAAAAATTCTATATGACAAACTCACATCAATGATTGCATTAAGGTTCACCTTCTCCAACTCTGTTTACAAATCCCATTGACAACCATTGCTAGAATGAGGTTAACAGTAATAAGGAGGCTGCTCCAAGTGACAGCTCTCCTTAAAACATGCAGGCCTTTCTAGCACAGATAAAAAAATAGATGAAATACTTATCCTCACCAAAATTTGCTTGTGGTATGAGATAAAACGTATATGTAACAGCAAAATTAAAACTGAAATCAAAAGCAAATGTATGATTGCTTTGCTGGGACCTGACTGAATTCCACTCCCAGCAAAATTAAAACTACAATAAAAGGCAGACTAATGGCTGCTTTAGTGGGGCCTAAATGCACCCCCACACACATATCCCTCCTCCCACTTTTCCTTAGTGGCCAATCTACTATTTTAATATCCCACTTCTTCTCCAGCACTCGCACCAGATCAATTGCCTTTTCATTTCCCTTTCATTTTGTATATTCCTATTTTTCTTTTTGCATATATTTTTTCTCACACCACTCCCTTTTCTACATGGTATAGATCACTGCTCCTACTTTTATTTATTCACACCTTCCATCTGTTATATATTGGTTCTAATTACCTGGCTCATGCAAGAATCCAGAGGTTTAGCTAACTATCCTGGCATCCAGTGCCATCTCCCAATCTGGTGCCCCCCTTAACTGGTGCTCTGGTGATCCATATCAAAGACACAAGTCCCATTCTTCCCGATTTATACTCAACTTAGAGTTGAGGAGCAAAAAAAGTCTGTTCACAATCCGATAACCCAAACTTAAACAGCAAGACAAAAAAATAAAAGCTGTAGCTCTTCTGCTATTTTAAACTGTAGAAAACTGCTTGCTACATCTGTAATAAGCAGCTGCTGCAGTTTATGCTACAAATGAACCATTAAAGTGCTTCATTTCTGACTTCTGAATGAAAATGCACAAATGCAACACCAGCATAATGCCAGTAATGCACTTAATATTGATTGGCATCAGCATATCTCTCTGTATAACAATTTGCACCTGAGTAGTTGACCCCTACACCCTACCCTAGCTACGCCTCTTGTTTCCATCTTTCAAATGAGCAGTTCCATCTTATTTTCTAATACAATGATCATACTGTTCCCTTATTTTGAACAACTTTCGTGTTCTGACATAATGCTTACATCACATTAAATTATTTTATGACAAGCTGTTAAACACTCTGTTCTTGTTCACACATATTAAAAACTAGTTCAACTCAATTTCTGCCACATGCATTTATTTCTGTCTATCACTATACTCTTTGTTAAAGAATATCCTTCTGTAGGTGTCTATGAATGCTTGCTCCTTTAGCTTTTTTTTCTGACAAGCAAAAGCTATTTCTGCTGTCTGTACGAGTGTAAATAAAGCACATAATATTTCAAGTAACACAATTTTATTATATATGGTTTGAAGTAAAATGTCTTTCTGTGCCACATTTATACCCCTCTATCATCCGTTCCAAGAATGTATTATATGTTACTCTTGGATAATACAGATAACTGATCATATATGAATTGCAAAACAGAACATTTTTATTTTTAATTATAGCTTCATCACATAGCTTCATCACATCCCTACACCATGACAGGGATTAAGAAATACAATGCATACTGCATTCTGCAATCCTACATTGCAAGTATTTCATAGCCATGCAATCCAAATCCCCAACAATTCCATTTATCCATATTTTATGATTTTCATAGTTTAGATTGCTGTTCTTGTGTTTCAGTGAAATGTAGTAAATTGTTATTTACATGTTTCCACTAGAAAATGCATAGTGTTGTGTAGGGATTATTCTTCTGATGTATGTTTTACTTTTTAAATAGTTGAATTAGTTTTAAAGCAACTTTGTGATATAGTGTTTGTTTTATTTTTTTATTGTATTTATTTAACCCATTAAATCCAACTAGATACAGATGCTTCTCTTCAGTGAGAAATTGGATGTATTGCTTAGTTAAGTTACAGCCTTTGAGTCACACATTAGGCTGAAGGTGATTTGGGGGATCAAACCGCTTCCTACAAGATGAAGCTTGTAAGCAGCTGATGGCTTTAAACCTGTAGTGGAGTGCCGGGTGGGAAGTATATCCTTATATATATTTTTTCCATTGGCATTGTTTTTAAGTTTAAGACAGACCTCCCAGCTGCTGCAGGTTTGCCGTTTGCTCCTCTGTTCTGCTTTGATTGTAGATACCATTCGTTTCTGCTTTTTCATTGGCTCAGCTTTAGAGTAAATAAAAAATTGACTTCACAGTCAAAGGAACTTTTAGCAGGTGGTGCTCAATGGTTTGTTCTACTATAATTGTGTTCAAAATGATACTGCAGGGTGCTTAGGGTCTACCTTAGAGTAATGCTCAAAAACTGTCTCTGACTGTCCTTATGATGGACTTTTGCAGCTCTTTATGTTTAGATTTCTCCTTGGTTATTGAGCAAAGAAGATGAGAGCTGATGTTCATTCAGTTGGCTGCTGTTGTGCATTTTGTTGAAACACACTG
>NC_056741.1:230710486-230797755 GCF_019279795.1 Protopterus annectens
ACGAGGATTTTGTGTATATTGTTGGGCCGTTTGTGAGTTTTTTAAATATATATATATATATTTATATGGGTATTAGTCTAGTAACCCATATATCACCCCCCTAAACATTGACTGCAAAAGGTCACCAAACCAATCCTCAACACACTACCATGCATGCTCCAAAGAACAACCCCAGCACATTTTATTCTTAACCTGAAAATAAAAACAAAAAATATTGTTTTTTTGCAGGGGGGGGCCCTCCTGCACATTCCTCTCACCCCTGCTAATTATGTATACTAACTCCAAGATCACACAGTTTAGAGGAAAGGGTATATTCACCAAACTCCAAGAGTTGGGCAGTCTTGCACTCCTGTCAATCATTTGTTTAGTCAACCAAATGTGGTCCATTAAATAAGTTTTGACCAAGGGTAATTTAGAACAAACGCAGGACACCCCTATATATATATATATATGGTTCTAGGTCATAAGATCGACAGCCACTTTCACCGACAACAGAAACATCGACACCACATTATCGACAAACCATAAACACGACACCTCACATGCCCGACAAACAAGTAACCGACGGTCCACAAACACGAAACCCCATACACTGCACACACCACAATAACAACAATCAACTAACAAAACACATCCCCTTATCCAAAAACCACACACAAAACACAAGCACACCAAAATCCTCACAAACCCACACTAAACCTCACACACACAACTATGTACAACCCTAACCCAAACCCTTACCCTAAGGTCCGTCACTATCGCACACTCAGCTAACCCGCACCCTAACCCTAACTCACTTAACCCACCTTAACCCAAAAAATACCACTACCGCACACTTACCTAACCCGCGCCCTAACCCTAACTCACTTAACCCGCCCCAAACCCAAAAAACTGCCACTACCGCACACTTACCTAACCCGCGCCCTAACCCTAACTCACTTAACCCGCCCCTAACCCAAAAAATACTACTACCGCACACTTACCTAACCCGCGCCCTAACCCTAACTCACTTAACCCACCCCTATCCCCACAGACTGTCACTATCCACACTTACCTTACTCGCACCCTAACGTCCGTCACCACCGCATACTCACACAGCCTTCTTTCCAACTCACTATCCCTGGCGTCGGCGTGTTCATCCGTAGCGTCGGTCTTCCGAGTGTCGATCATCTGGCGCCCGCTAATCCGTTGTCGGTTATATCGGCTGTCGATCTTCTAACCTAGACCCATATATATATATATATATATATATATATATATATATATATATATATATGGGTCTACTGCTTTACATCGAAAATACACTTCTTTGAAATAGAACAGTAGACCATACACTTCAGCGAAAGAAAGTGCACTTTCGCTGAAGTCTAGTTCCTGGGCTACCCAAGAAAAAAACACTAAAACATGTTTTTGCAGGGGGGCAAGCCCCCCTGCACCTCCCAGCTCCCCACACCCCCGTACTTAAAGATCCCAACTCTGAGATCGCACTACAGTGGGGAAAAGAGAATATTCCCATTCTGCACTGTAGTGTGACTGCCGAAGTCAATGTTCGAAGTTTCACTACTTCGAACAAGTGGACTCGGTGAAGTGGGGTTCAAAGTAGTGAAACTTCGAACATATTGATGGATCCCATATACATATATATATATATATATATATATATATATATGTGTGTGTGTGTGTGTGTGTGTGTGTGTGTGTGTGTGTGTGTGTATATATATATATATATATATATATATATATATATATTTTTATATATATATATATATATATATATATATATATATATTTTATATATATACACACACACACACACACACACACACACACACACACACACACACAGATATATGATATATATAGGGTCTTTGCCTACCATGCACAAGTTACAAGGTTTGATCCTGACCTCTGGCCAGTGCCTGTTTGGTGTCTGTATGTTCTCCCTGTGTCTCTGTGGAGTCCTTCCCACCTCTATAGAAACATGCTGAGTGTTCCTAACTCACCAAAGAAAGGAGATTTGGTCATGTTGATTAATGTCACCAAATGGGCATGGGTATTTGCCGGTGATAAGTAGGTTGAGGACCTGGCTTACTCTGACCTAATGGTGTGAGTGGTATATATGCCCCTTTTGTTAAGTGTGTGCCCATCATAAAGAACAGCAGCTCTGGGTAAATAAGCTACTCGCTGGCTGGTGTCCAGTTGCCCAGCTTTAGTTAGCTGTTATAGCTCTTTTGAGCAAAAGCTGGACATAAAATCAATCAACCTGCCAAACATGAACTATGAATTGCTAAACTCAATGTAGGTTCACTGACAGGATGCAGCTTGGAAGTGGATGACATGATGGTACAAAGGAGGATCAACATCATATGTATCCGAGAGACAAGAGGATATGGCAGTGCAGCAAAGGCACTTGCCTTGGGCTCCACAGTCTACTACTCAGGAAGAGGACAGAATAGAAATGGTGTATGAATTGTGGTGAGACAGAGGCTTCAGAAGGCAGTGAGGGATGTCATCAGAATTAGTGACATACTCATGGCAATCAAACTCCAACCAAATGATAAGGCAGTATTCATAATCTCAGCCTATGCCCCATAGCAGGGTTGTTATAAAGAAGAAAACAGTGCATTCAGACAGCAGTTGTAGGACCTACTAGATAAAGCAGGACAACATGAATTGGTGTTGATAGTGGGTGACTTTGGTGCACATATTGGTGCAGACAGAACAGGATATGAGGACTGTCTGGGTCCACATGGGTGAGGCAACAGGAATAAAGAAGGCGAGGCCATTCCTGACATTTGTCTGACAAATGGCTTGATAGTAGCCAATGCATGATTCAGAAAGAGTCAGTCACAAGATCACATAGAAGAGTGGCCAACATGCAACTCAGATAGACTTCCTACTAGTAAGCAAAGGGCATTCGGGTAGAATCAGTAATTGCAAAGTCATTCCCAGTGAAACAATCAGCACACAGCATAAACCACTGGTTGTCAGAATCAGCTGCAAGCAGTGGTCAGAGAAGGCGCTAAGGTCAACAGAGATCAGGCTGAAGGCCTGAAAGTTGACTGGAGAGAAGGCATGACAGTTCAAGAAATTACTCAGGGCTCTAGCACCCCAAGAAGATGAAGAAGAGGAGATAGGTTGAGCTGAAGAAGAATGCCAGCACCTCAAAACAGCATGTGTGATGACTACAGTTATGGAAATAAGGTTTATAGGGAAAGCTGGTGATGGAATGCAGAATGTTAGGAAGTCTTCAAAAGAAAGAAGGAGTGCAGGAAAAGCTTGGAGATAGAAAAGATGGACCTGGCTAGGAAGGAATACTGGGTGGGTAACAAAGAGGCTAAGAAAGGGGTTGCAATAGCAAAGTAGAAGACATCATAGGCACTGTACCAATTTCTGGAAAGTAAGTCACTACATGGCACAAAGAAACTATATCAAGTTGCAAGGCAAAGACAGAAAGTTAAAGAAGATAGTCAGGTACCCTTCATAAGGGATACCAGCAACAACCTGCTCACAAGTCCACAGGACATCAAAAGCAAATAGAAGGAGTACTCCCAGCAGCTTCTGAATGAAACAAAAAACACATAAGCTGTACTACCCCAGACACAGCCTACAATGAAAGAAGAGGAGGAGCCCACCCTAGAAGAAGTTAGAGCAGCACTAAGGAAAATGAAGTCAGGGAAAGCAGCAGGCTCAGATGAGGTCACAGCAGAATGATATCAGGGAAAGCAGCAGGCTCAGATGAGGTCACAGTAGAATGATATCAGGGAAAGCAGCAGGCTCAGATGAGGTCACAGCAGAATGATATCAGGGAAAGCAGCAGGCTCAGATGAGGTCACAGCAGAATGATATCAGGGAAAGCAGCAGGCTCATATGAGGTCACAGCAGAATGATATCAGGGAAAGCATAGGCTCAGGTGAGGTCACAGCAGAATGATATCAGGGAAAGCAGCAGGCTCAGATGATGTCACAGCATAATGATATCAGGGAAAGCAGCAGGCTCAGATGAGGTCACAGCAGAATGATATCAGGGAAAGCAGCAGGCTCAGGTGAAGTCACAGCAGAATGATATCAGGGAAAGTAGCAGGCTCAGATGAGGTCACAGCAGAATTATATCAGGGAAAGCAGCAGGCTCAGATGAGGTCACAGCAGAATGATAAAGACGCTGGATGAGATAGGGAAGAAATGGCTCCTGAGGGTACTCATAGCAGTGTAGAGAGAAAGGCGTATCCCAGATGACTGGAGAATAAGCATATTACTACCAGTGTTCAAGAACAAAAGGGACATTCACAACTGTGAGCAGTACAGAGGTATGAAACTCCTATCACATTGCATGAAAGTTCTGGAGAAGGTGATTAATAAATTAATATGCAAAGTATTAGAAAGTAAGATGGGGAATGAGCAGGATGCAGTACAACTGGCCCAATGTTTGCAGTGAGACAGATAGTTAAGAAGAAGCTGGAGGTGCAGAAAGAGTTTAAATGGGCATTCCTAGAAGTGGAGAAAGTCCTGTGGTGGTGTGAAGTCCCAGAAACATTGTTAGAATTGGCTCAAGCTATGTACAGGGACCTAATGACTCATGTATGAATAGTGTTCAGTCTCACAGAGGGGTTCCCAGTGTGCAACAGGGTTCATCTCTGAGCCCACTGCTGTTCATACTGGTGATAGACTACATTAGCAAGCAGGTTGGAGGGAACAGATCAACAAATGCACTGTGTGCAGATGATGTGGCATTACTGGCAGACTCGGAGCAAGAACTTCAGCAAAGGATAGGGGAATGGAATGCAAAACTGAAGGCACATTGGATGAAACTGAGTACAGATAAGACAATGGTAATTGCAGGAAATAGGGGAACTCAGAAGAAGCTGAGAAATGAGATAGAAGGGCCAATAGTGGAACAGGTTAACATCTTCAAGTATCTGGGAGGGGTGGTAGAGGAGAAGGGAGGTCTGACTGAAGAGGTCATAACTAGAATCAGAGGGGCTGCAGCCATGTGCATAGAAGTCAGGTGTAATGTATGACAGAAGAATGCCAAACAAGCTGAAGAGCAAAGTGTACAAAACAATGGTGCAACTGGTATTACTATATGGTAAAGAAACCAATGCAGTAAAGGCAGAGCAGCTGAGAAAGCTAGAGGTGATGGAAATGAAGTGCCCGAGACAGGTGGTAGGATGAACACTGTGGGACAGATGAAGAAATGAGAACATAAGAGCAGAAGCCAAATTAGCTCCAGTAGCAGAAAAAATCAAAGAGACCAGATTATGGTGATTCGAACACATATGCCACAAGCAGAAGACAATCTGGTGAAGAAGGTTTGGGACAGACAGGAAGAAGGCAAGAGGAAATGAGGGTGCCCAGCAAAGAGATGGCTGTATTGTGACAGTCAGACATGAGTGTCAAAGAAGTCAGGAGACTGGCATTGAATCGAGAGAGAGAGAGAGAGAGAGAGAGAGAGAGAGATGGCAACAGTTGACACAACAACCTGACCACATGTAGAAATGGGGAAAAGGGGGGCTGATAACAATGACAATATATATTGACAGAGAGACAGAGAGAGAGAGAGAGAGAGAGATACAGAAGCAGATATATATATGTGTGTGTGTGTGTGTGTGTGTGTGTGTGTGTGTGTGTGTGTGTGTGTGTGTGTGTGTGTGTGTGTGTGTGCATGTGTTTGTGTGTGTGCATGTGTGTGTGTGTGTGTGTGTGTGTGTGTGTGTGTGTGTGTGTGTGTGTGTGTGTGTGTGCATGTGTGTATATATGTATGTATACACCGACAGACAGATAGAGATATATTTCAAAGTTTAAAAAATCAGTGAAAGACCTGAAGACATATGTGAACCAAAAACAGAAAAAAAAAACACAACAATAGCTTTGAAAACAGAGCACTTCAATAGGTAAAAATGAATGAAACGGTGTTTATCCCACCAAACACTTTTGTTTAATTTCAGGGTTTTTTCAGACTGTAGCAGTTTTTAATAACTAAATTAAAAATTAACCATAATTAAAGTAATAAAATAAAAAGAACTGCAAAGCTTGGTTATCATGAGGAATGTTTGTCCAGCAAAGAGCTAATTATCTCATTAACTCAGTCCTTTGGTAGAACCCCCTCGTCTCCTGTGTGGAAAATAAATTAAAGCATTATCTGTTTGTGGGCAGGGGTTTAAGTTATTGCAATATGGCCAAGCGTGTTTCTGTATTAACCAGGCTAGTACATGTCATGCGCATGTGTTTTTGTAAACTTAACCCTAAAGAAGGCTATAATTTGTTTGGTGATAGCAATAGGCTAATATGGCAGCAACATGCTAATTAAATGCCACCATGCATAAAAACAGAGGTGCAGTATAAAAGCACTTTCCTTCCTCACAAAATAGAACTTCAACAGACTGTTCTTCGAAATGTGGGAAAAATGAAAAGCATTAAAAGGGTGAAAGTGCTATCAAAATACATGACAATGAAAAACACAGTTTCGGCCATATTATCAATATAGCATTAAGAATGCAAGATCAATATTACTCACACGAGCCAAGGGACACAATAGAACTGCATAAAAATCATGATGGCTGTCATGCAATGCAAACTTGTTTTTTCACTTCTTGCCCCACTGCCTGTCAGTCATCAGTCATTCATTCCCTCATTACTGAGACTGAAAGTCAGTCAAGAGGGTTTATCATTTAAACAGTCAACAGTAGTGGATCACCCTGTCCACTATACCTGCCCAGTAACAAACCATTTGTGGGCCACATAGTGGGCATCAGCACTGTACTACCTCTCTCTTCTATAAGGGGCAGTATTAATGAATTTGTACTCATTCTGGGGGAAAGTTGCTCATAACTTTGACAAATTTCAGTATTTTGTCTTACAGGCTTCAGTTCATAAAAATGCCTCTTGATAATTTTATTTACAATGC
Source organism: Protopterus annectens (assembly GCF_019279795.1). Taxonomy (NCBI): domain Eukaryota; kingdom Metazoa; phylum Chordata; order Ceratodontiformes; family Protopteridae; genus Protopterus; species Protopterus annectens. Next base: position 230,717,390 of record NC_056741.1, read on the forward strand.
TCATGTTGCTCATCAAAGCCATTAACCATTTTATGATATGATTTTGCAGTAACAATGGCATACATCTAAATTATCAATCCTAATATGATTTTGCTAAAGAATATCCAAGAATTAATAACACCTGATGAAGCCATGAATCAGCACCCACTTTGGCAAACATTCAGTCATTAATTTTTTTTCAGAAAATGACCTAAATGTATTTTCTATCTTATCTGAAATTAAGACATAAGCTCCTTTTAGCAATTGCAAAGTCCATTTGCCTACTGAATATAAATTCTCTCTTCATTTATTACTATAATGACTACACACAATTCATGAAGTAGAGCCCAAAAATAACTGTACTTTAAAATGGGATCAATATGGCAGTCAGTCTATGGCATACAATGGACAGCAACAAAAGCTCTTATCAGACGTATTTTCATTCAGAAAGCTTAATGGTTTAAAAAATGAGACAATGATACAAAAACTAAATTGGAGAAGCAATTAAAAGAAATAGAAAAAGAACTCCAAAACCAGTACTCCATACAACTAGAAGAAAATATGTTAAATCTACAAAAACAAATATATAATTTACATAAAAAAAACAATCTTTAATTGAACTCTGATTGCTTCACAAATATTCAGAATGGGCACAAATAACCTCCAAAATGCTTGCCAGACTAATAAATGCAACAAATGGATCCCCCCCAAAAAAAATTACTGAACTAAACTGCAAAGGGAAATCATTGCATAAAGACTCTGACATAATAAATTCCTTTGAAGAAATATACAATATTTATAACTCTCATAATCATGTATGCTGTGAACAATATGAAGATTTTATAAAATACTTACTATTCCCTCAGTTAAATGAATCCCAACAAAATTTCTTAAAAACACTCCTCAAACTAGAAGAGATAAAACTAGCTATAAACGAACTTAAGGTGAGCAAAGACCCGGGCCCAGACAGGCTCACTGCCGAATTTTATAAAATGTTCTCTATACCAGTCTCCAATGTCTTGCTAACAGTTTTTAATTATATCATTACATATGGGGATCTATGACAATGGATCGAATACACTAAATATCGAATGGCCGGAAAATCGAAAACACAGGTGGGAGAAACCTGTTTTTGTGGGGGGCTCTGCCCCCACACACCCAGCTAAATATATATACTAACTCCGAGATCGCACTACAGTGAGGAAAGGGCAAATTTCCAATTTTCACTGTACCGTGAGCTCATAAAACAGGTTTCTATTGCCAGAGTTTTCGGTTTTCCAGCTGTAGGATATTTAGTGTATTCAATCCGTTGTCATAGAGCCTACATATGGTATAACAGATGTATATATGAATAACTCAAAGACTATCCTAATTCCCAAACCTAATTCTGATCCAACGAACCCATATACAGTGGATGTAAAAAGTGTACACACCCCTGTTAAAATGACATGTTTTTGTGATATAAAAAATGAGACCACAATAAATCATGTCAAACTTTTCCCAACTTTAATGTGACCTATAACCTGTACAATTCAATTGAAAAGCAAACAAATCTGTTGGGGAAAAAATATAAAAAATAAAAAAAGTACAATAAGCTGGTTGCATAAGTGTGCACACCCTTAAACTAATACTTTGTAAAATTACCTTTTGATTTAATTACAGCATTCATTCTTCTTGGGTAGGAGTCTATCAGCATGGCACATCTTGACTTGGCAATATTTGCCCCCTCTTCTTTGCAAAATCACTCCAAATCTGTCAGATTGTGAGGGCATCTTTTGTGCACAGCCCTCTTCAGGCCACCCCACAGATTTTCTATTGGATTAAGGTATGGGCTCTGGCTAGGCCATTCCAAAACTTTAATTTTCTAATGGTGAAGCCATTCTTTTGTTGATTTGGAGATATGCTTGAGGTCATTGTCATGTTGAAAGGTGAAATTCCTCTTCATTTTCAGCTTTCTAGCAGATGCCTAAAGGTTTTGAGCCAAATGTGACTGGTATTTGGAACTGTCCATAATTCCCTCCACCTTGACTAAAGCCCCAGTTCCAGCTGAAGAAAAGCAACCCCAAAGCATGATACTGCCACCACCATGCTTCACCGTGGGGATGGTGTTCTTTTGGTGATGCAAAGTGTTATTTTTGTGACAAATGTACCATCTGATGTTAATGTTCTTTACATTCATCACTGATGGGTTTGGTTCCAAGCCCTCGGAACCGAGGCAGCCTAATACCAAGGTCGCACCAGCCAAAACCTCTCGAGCTAAGCTTCTACCCACAATGCCCTTCTCCCTGTTACCTCATATCTCGTTTGCCGCATAGCCATAAAGCCGTGATTCAGCCAAGCTCTCAGCTAAGTAGAAAACCTTTTGATATTTCTTAGGATTTTTTGTCACCTTTCCACTCCTTGTGGTATATATTGATAATTATATATTTGTACAGTTATATTTAGTGCTTTCACTCCTGCTTCTACCCGTTTGGTAAACGTTTAAGTACCATTGGTGGTACGACCTTCTCTCTCTACCCTGGTGATATTCCTTGAATACCATCATTGGTATTTTCCTTTCTCTTTCCCTTTTAACTGAATAGTTGGGTGTTTTTGACATATTTATTAGTTGTTCTGTGTAGGTTTATACATAGAGATAGTAGAGCTTAAAATTTTCATATAATATTCTATCTTGGTTGTTGTGTGTGTAAATTTCATGATGTCTGATAAAAAGGGCACATCAGGTTTCAAATATTGTGCTTCTTGTAAGGGAAAACTTCCAAATAGTGACTCTCATGACAATTGTGTTTATTGTTTGGGGGTGCCTCATCTTTCGGTGCAACCTCCCTGTGTGATTGTCAAAGTTTCAGTCAGTGCACTTTGAACAAGCAAAGAATAAAGAATAAGTTGATCCTGAAAGGCCTACTTGTCACCTTTTTCAGAGGCACATTCTGTGATGGAGGTCTCACCCCCTCTTATTAAAGACAAGAAAAGGTCCCATTTGGTTCCCTCTTCACCATCTGGTGACCAGAGCAAATGTGTGGAATCTAAAGTGCCAAAACTATCTTTAGAGCATAAGTCTACCTCGTCAGCACCAACATCTTCTGCTCCAGCTATGACCACTATATCGGCACCAGCTCCAGGTCCGATACTGTCTCCAGCACCAACTATCAACCTTACAATGACTGCTATGACCTCAGCACTGAGCGCCACTTTGACACAGTGCACACCTTTGATGGCTGTCTCTACGATTATGACTGAACCTTCTGTGTCGGCTCCAAGTGCCCCTTCGGCACCGAGCCCTTTTACGGTCCCGATAACTACGATGTTCACTCTTACTACTTCTGGTCTCCAAACTTGAGGCATTGGTGCTAGCAGATTCCACACCACGGACCCGATACTCTCCATCCATAGACCCATTTCAAGGGCAGGTGTACAGTTCATTCCTAGAATGACCTGACTCCCCGTCGAGAGTATCCACTAGATCCACCAGGAACTTTTCAGAACTTGATGTGGTGCACCTTGTGGACCAACTGTTGACAGCCAGTGGGATACCCAGTCCTTCCAGGACCCATCCCCCTACGGGACTTGGGTTGACTTCTCCACAGACTCCATCCTATTCTCCTCCTTTGACCATACCAGTTCCAAAGCCTTCTGCTCCAATGTCGTTTTTGGAATTCCCCATCTCGGTACCTGTAGTAGACCTCACTGGGGCTGCGGGACTGTCCCTCTGGTCTTTGGTTCCCGCTGAACCAGTCCTTCCTCAAGCCTGTGATTAGGCTGCAGGCTCCTCAGTTCTCTCTGCACCAAGCTGCTTGGCATTCAATAACCACCGATCATTGGGTGCAGAAGATCATAACCAAAGGCTAAACAATCCCCCTCATTGCTTATCCAAGGATTCCATCAAAACTTCCCAATGTTTTACCCAGTCAAAGGTATGAAGCAGCTGCAGAAATAAACAAGCTATATCAAAAAGGAGTCATCCAATTAGTCCCACCAGACCAATGTGGATCCAGATTTTACTCAAGATTCTTTCTGGTGCCAAAAAAGACAGGGGACTGGAAACCCATTCTGGATCTCAGCAATTTAAACAAATTGTTGCCCAAACCAAATTCCAGATGGTCACGGTTCAGTCCATTCTCCCTTTTTTAAGGGAAGGTGATTGGATATGCTCGATAGATCTCTGGGATGCGTATTACCACATGAAAATGAACAAATGCTCCAGGAGTCTCCTTCACTTCTGGCTGGGAGCCAATCATTACCAGTTTTGTGCCCTGCCGTTTGAACTCTCTACAGCCCCCAGAGTGTTCACAAAGTGCATGGCAGTGGTTACAGCTCACTTGAGACTACAAGGATGCCAGGTGTTTCCATATTTGGATGATTGGCTCCTTAGTTCCCTCATCAAGCATCTTCTGGTAACAGCCCTGCATTACACCCTTACACTGGCAAAGTTTTGGGGGATAACTGTAAACTGGGAGAAATCCAATCTGGCTCCCGCCCAGAAGATAGAATTTATTGGAGCAGTCTTCAACACCCGCTCTTGTCTGGTGTCGGTCCCAGCTCACAGACTTTAGAGATTGAGGCTTCAGCTCCGGTTGATCCTCTGTCAAAACTATGTCTCACCAAGAGAGGTTCTTCAGGTTCTAGGCTCCATGGCAGCTTTCATACCAATAGTGCTTCTTGTGAAACTGCACATGTGAATACTTCAATGGCTTATTCTCTCTCAATGGTTTCCAAATTACCATCCTCTATGCTTTCAGATTCAGATAGCCAATTCTTGCAAACAGGACCTCTTTTGGTGGATGAGGCTAGAGATAGAACTTTGGAGCCATCCATTCCAAACCCCTCAGCCCAAAGCTATTGTGACCACGGATGCTTTCCTGATAGGATGGGGGGGCCATTTCCATGGAAAGACAGTCCAAGGCACATGGTCCATATTGGAGGCCAACTTGCATATCAACATTCTAGAACTGAGAGCAGTGCTGTAAGCATTGCAAGCATTCCAACCTGTTCTTCCTTCTAGAACAATTGCAATTTAGTAAGGCAACGTGTCAGTTGTCTGGTATATCAACAAGCAAGGAGGAACCAAGTCCTATCCCCTGTGTCGAGAGGCCATGAGAATTTGGCAGTGTCCAAAAGCTTCCAACCGCTTTCTGATAGCAATGCATATCCTGGGGATTTCCAACATGATTGCAGACAAGTTGAGCAGATGTATCCTCTTGCCTCATGAGTGGTCTCTCAATCCCAAAGTAGCGGCAGAAATCTTCAGCCATTGGGGACAGCCTTGCTGTGACCTATTCGTCTCCCTGTCACCAACAAATGCAGCAGCTATTTTGTCCTATTTTCCCCAGAGGAGGAGTGCCCAAGGTATGCAGTGATCCACGATTGGTCCACAGGACTACTATATGCCTTTCCCCCCATTCCTCTTATACCCCAATTCATAAAGAAAGCCATTCGGTTGAAATGCAAAGTGATCCTCATAGCCCATTTTGGCCTCGACAAGTTCGGTTCCCCTTCCTTCAGCCTCATCTGTTATGTCAACCATGGATTCTGGACCCTCTTCCAGACCTAATTTCTCACCTCCAAGGGTTGAGTCATCCAAACCTGTCCAGTCTCAAGCTGACAACTTGGTTTCTCCACGTCTGTTAATTGCCAGGCAGGATGACCTCTCCTCATCTGTTCATAACATTATTCTGGCCTCTCATAAACCATCCACCAGAAGACTATAACTAGACAAATGGAAAAGATTCACTGTTTGGTCTAAGGAAAAGATGCTAGATCTGTATTCAGCTCCAGTCAAAGAGGTTTTACAATACATGTCTACGTTTTTCGAAGATGGAGCTGCAGCCTCTATCATAGGAGTACACCTAGCGGCTATTTCAAACTATCATAATGGATTGGATGGTACTCCCCTAATTTTACTGTGTTCATGTAAAACCTTTCTCAAAGGAGTTTCTCATATTAGGCCTCCAATCAGACAGCCTATAGAGCTATGGAACCTCACGTTAGTTCTCCAGTCCTTGACTCAACTTCTTTTTGAGCCCGTGAAATGTGATCTCAAATTCTTGCCATGGAAGTCCCTCTTCCTGGTAGCCATCATGTCAGCCAGAAGAATTTCTGAGCTTCAGGCATTATGCACCAAAAGACCCTATCTAATCTTCCATATATTACTCTGAACAAACCCATCTTTCCTAGATTCAAAGATAAAACCAAATCCAGAAAGATTCACAGCCTTGCACAAATTTTTCACTTTATTTAGTGCTTTCGTCAGTGTGTAACAAATGACTTCTTCAGAATAAATCTATTCTAAAAAAACATGTTTAAATAATGCTTAAAATTATCATGTGATTAAAATATCCAATGAATACCCAGCTTCAATTAATCTACTCACAAGTATTAACTCACAAGTACAAAACACTATATTGCCTTTCCCAACCTACATACAAAATGTAAAATGCTATGTACAGCAAACATATTGTATTATATATATATTACATAAGATAAAAACCATACACTGATATATAATTCATGAAACTTGCTCTTATATAACATAAGAATGCAGTTTAAACAACTGCTAAGACTGATACCATCATTTAATCCAAGTTTATATGTGCGTTCAGCCTGGTTTGCCAACAAAGTTCTTTAAAGTCTAATGTGTCTACTTATGGTCCATCTCTGGGGTCTTGGGGTACTTTTTCTATAACAACAAACTTGAAACTTTGTGTAGGATATTTTTCTATATGTTTAAATAAAGCACTATTAGTGTTGTAATTTTTTATGTCCATTGCATGCTCATGCATTCTTTCCTTGAGCTTCCTTTTGGTTTTTCCAATGTAAAAACCTTTGCATTCTGAGCATAATGCAGCATAGATTACTCCTAGAGTGTTAGATGTATATTTCCCAGTTATTCTTATATGGGTATTGTTCATTTTAATTTTGTCTGTGTGTTTCACCAGATGACATTGAGCACAAAACCCACACTTTTTCATAACTGGAACCCCATTTTGTAGGGGAACAATACCCTTTTCTAACAGATTTTTAAAAGTAATTCCTCTCCTAAACACCATCCATGGGCTAGATCCTATTTTTTCTATTATAACATCATACCCCTGGAAAATTGGCCCGTTTTTATTCAAAATATCTAATATATTTTGATGGTCCACTGTAAATCTAGTGACAAAAGAAAATTTATAATCCTTATTTTGTAGATTGTCCTGAGTTGAGGGAGTTTCAGTTGTACAAATAGAAAGAACTCCATTATTATAACTTAATGGTGTAATAATTCCCTTATCTCTCTTAGTGTGAATCTCACTGAGGGAGTTCTTTAATAAATCTGATGGATATTCTCTGCCCCTAAACATCTCTATAAGCTCATTGCATCGAAAAGGGAATTCATCATTTTTAGTGACCATATGGGCAAGTCTAACTAACTGGCCCTTAACTAAGCCCTTTTTCACATGTATAGGATGGTTACTGTGATAATGCAGTAAACTCTTTCTATAGGTAGGCTTCCTATAGAGGTCACTAATAAAGTGTGAATTGGATTCCTTTTTTATCACAACATCTAAATATTTGATGCTGTCAAAACTGTATGAATACGTAAACTTGAAAAAATCAGTAGTGCTGTTAATGTAAGACAAAATCTTGAATGTCTTTAACATCACCAGTCCGTAAAAAAAACAAATCATCTATATAATGTACATATAAACTTAATTTAAGTATATAGGGAGAGTTGAACAAAAACTTCCTTGCCCACATACAATATTTGCCAAAACAGGGCACATATGGCCTCCATTGCTACCCCTGTTTTCTGACGGAAATACTGTCCCTCAAAAAAAAAAATGAAGTTTTTTTTAACATAACTTCCATAACTGTAACAAGTATAACCAACTGGTCATTGTGGTATAGCAAACTTTCATATAAAAATTCTTCGAATCATTCAATACCTACAGAATGTGGAATGAAGTTAGATAGACTGACAACATCAACAGTTAAAAACATAGTTTTTTTCATCATGTTGCAAGTTGTTGAATTTACTAAGAAAATAACAAGCGTCTATGCATATATGTTCTTCCCCTTTCAACACTTCCTTTAAGACACAGTGTATGTATTTTCCCATAAACTGTGTTTTTGAACTATTGGCACTGACAATTGGTCTAATGGGAGGGTCTGTTTTATCCTTGTGTATCTTTGGAATACCAAAGATACATGGCACTTTAGGAAATTTCACTTGTAGAAACTAACAAACCAACATCAATAAGCCCTTGGTCATGCAAATCTTGTAACATAAGATCAATTTTATGATATGAAAGATTAAGAAAACTCTTGGATACTTTTTCATACACCATATCATCTAGTAACAAAGCATTTATTCTATTATTGCAGTCTTGCTTAAACATCACAATAACCCCTCCCCTTTGTCGGGTTTCATAACCCATATAAGCTTGTCACTAACAAGTTTCATAAGTAAATCCCTTTAATTTTTAGATAGATTATAAGTAAAATTATCATTGCCATTAAATAAGGCTCGAATGTCAAAATCAAACATTTTCTCAAAAAAAGCTAAACAATTAACAAGGGGAGTGTTGTATAAACTTTTTTTACGTAAAGTCAAGTTGCTCTCCATGTTCGTCATTTGGCCAAACATCACTTTAAAATTTAATCTCCTAACACAAATTTTCAAATCTAAGATGACTTCTACCAGGCTAGAACACCTAGCAGGTACAAAGTTAAACGCCTTACTCAAGAAGTTTGCAATGTCTGCTTCAAAAACTTGTGTGGTAAAATTATAAACAATAAAGTCACCTTTGTCATTAGACATGCTGATAGTAAGTTCTTGTAAAGTCTCCACTCATTCACTGTGTTCTTGTATTGGAAAAAAGTCAAATCCATTTTCTCCATGCTCAGGGGACCCCCAAATCAGTTCTGTCTGACTTGCTGCCTCCTCATATGTCGGTACTGTTGATTCTGATAGCCCTGGTCTTGGCAAAACCATGGAAGTCTGTAATTCACTTGCTGGGTCTGATTGCGTATCCTAGTAGACCTCCTTGGAATGTCCCGTCCTAAAGGGACCTGATTGGTTGAACCATTCTCTGATACATCGCTACCTCTCACAGTTTCATTGGTAACTGCCTGGTTAGAGGAATGTCCTGATGAAATGGGTGGGTTGTTTTGGATACGCTGACCCCGAAGCATAAGCTGTTTTGTCTCTAAACAGCTTTTTTTCCTTTTGAGTTTTTATGTCAACTGCCAATTTTTCCATTTTATCAAAAATACCTTTATAGGTTGAAATATGATGTTCAAACAACAAATCTTCACTAAGTATCTTGTCTAAATCTGACAGTTCCTTGTGTAGAACTTCTATAGTTTTATGATTGTTTTTAATTAAGACATCCAGTAGCTCTAACCCCTGCCAATCAAACAGGGCAATAAGCTCTTGATGTAAAGGGGAATCTGCTAAGAGCCCCGTTGGATTTTTCCAATGTCTAAGTCTTTTGGGTACAGTCTTATTTTTAATGCATTTCATGAAATATGCATTGATTTCCTACATTTAAGCATTTTGTTTTCAAAGATAGTTAAAGATTGTTGGAACATACACGTACCTTGTGCATTACTACCAGTGTTGTTGAAACTGAAATCCTTTTGAAATCAGTCATTTAAGTTATAATTTGAAACAAGTTGAGCAGATGAGCTCTGATGAAAATGAACAGTTGAAGAGTTACTACCTGCATGCATCCTAGGTCCTGCAAAGATGTTAGTGGCTTGAGTACCATCCAAAAGGCCATCTTCCCTGTTCCCATTTGGGACATCCCGGGAAATTTGTTGAATCAGCTGGGTTAAAAGACCAATATTTTCCATTGGGTCATCCCCCAAAGTGATTGTCCACAAGGGAGAATTCATATCCAGATTCTTGTTTGGAAATCCCTCTTCCTGGTAGCCATCACGTCAGCCAGAATAATTTCTGAGCTTCAGACATTATACACCAAATGACCCTATCTAATCTTCCATAAAGACAGAGTATCATTCCGGACAAACCCAGCTTTCCTCCCCAAAGTGGTTTCTGACTTTTTCATCAATCAGACTATTGACTTTCCAGTATTTTTCCCAAAATTTTCTAATAAAGGGGAATACTGCCTGCATTCTTTGGATGTGCACAGACAAACTGAGATTTTATTTAGACAGGACCAAAGCAATTTGTAAAACTGACCAACTTTTCATTTCCTTTTCTGGGCCTAGAATGGGAAATTCTATCTCCAAGGTCACTTTATCTAAATGGTTTCCCTTAACCATATGTTTCATTTATTCATTTGCAAAAGAACCTATGCCAAAGAATATTAAAGCCCATTCTACTAGATCTATAGCAACATCTGTAGCTTTCCATTCCAGAGCATATATGGATGATATCTGTGCAGCAGCCACTTGGGCTAAACCCCATACTTTTATCAATCATAAGAAAAAGAAATTATGTCTTTACCATAACGTTCCATCTGTGTTGTTCATCTTCTTTCATTCATTACTTCCCACTCTCCTTCCCCCGCCAAAGGCTCCGGGCAGATACTTTGGGTTCAAGTGGTGTCTTAGGGTATTTGCACAGAAATGGCCTTTCTTTACTTATACAATGTGGACAAACTCGATCTGAGGGGGAGAAGGGAATTGTGGGTAGAAGCTTAGCTCGAGAGTTTTTGGCTGGCGCGAGATTGGTATTAGGCTGACTTGGTTCCGAGGGCTCGGAACCGAACCCATCAGTGATGAATGACAGAAGTTGAGCAACACAGATGAAATGTTATGGTAAGAAAAAACTTCTTTTTTTGGAATTGTGGCCAAAAAGTTCAACCTTGGTCTCATCAGACCATAACACATTATCCCACATGCTTTTGGGAGACGATGTATTATTTTGCAAATTTTAGCTGGGTCTGTATATTTTTCTGTGTAAGAAAAGGCTTCTGTCTTGCAACCCTACCCCATAGGCCAGACATATGGAGAATATGGGAGATTGTTGTCACATGTAGTACACAACCAGTACTTGCAAAATAATTCCTGCAGCTCCTTCAGTGTTGCTGTATGTCTCTTGGCAGCCTCCCTGACCAGTTTTCATCTTGTCTTTTCATCAATTTTGAAGAGATGTCCAGTTCTTTAAAATGTCACTGATATCCCATATTTTCTCCACTTTTTGATGACTGTCTTCACTGTGTTCCATGGTATATCCAATGCTGTGGAAATTTTTTTTACCCTTCTCCTGACTGATACCTGTCAACAATGAGATCCCTTTGATGCTTTGTAAGTTCTCTGCGAACCATGGCTTTTGCTGTAGCAGGCAACTGAGTAAATGTCAGGAAAATCCTACTAGGACAGATGAACTTTATTTGGGGTTAATCAGAGTCTTTTTAATTGATGGCAGGTGTGTACCCAAGAAGACCGAATGCTGTAATTAAAGCAAAAGGCGCTTCAACAAAGCATTCATTTAAAGGTGTGCACAGTTATGCAACCAGCTTATTGTGTGTTTTTTATTTTTTATATTTTTTCCCCTAATAGATTTGTTTGTTTTTCAATTGAATTGTACAGGTTATAGGTCACATTAAAGGTGGGGAACGTTTTGAAATGATTTATTGTGGTCTCATTTTTTTATGTCACAAAACCCTGGCATTTTAATAGGGGTGTGGACACTTTTTTATATCCACTGTAACTATAGACCAATTGCCCTTATAAATACAGATATTAAAATGCTAGCTCATGTATTAGCAAACAGACTGAAAAAGATACTACCATGTGTAATATCCCAAGAGCAACTTGGATTTATGCAAAGTAGACAGATAAGTGACAACACCCTAGCTCTCGATACCATGATTAAACTCTTGACAAAAGATAAACACCCTAACTATGTGTTAACTGTAGATGCTTGCACAGCCTTTGATAAGGTGGACTTAAACTTTTTATCATCTATACTACCCTGCTTCAGTATACCACAAGATTTTATAAACATAATTAAAACCCTTTATCAAAATGCATCTACAACATTATGTTTAAATAAAATTAAATCCAGTCCTTTGAAAATATCCAATGGAATGAGGCAAGGATGTCCACTATCCCCCTACCTCTTTAATCTCTGCCTTGAACTTTTACTCCTCTGCCTAGCCCAAAAGACATATCATACTATGCCTAAGCTACTAAATATTGATCTCAAGCTTGCAGTCTTTGCAGATGATCTCAATATCTACTTTGAGCTCCAAAATACCAATTTTTTGCAAAATACTGAAAGCAATAGAAAAATTCTGCAATATATCAAACGTAAGAAATCATATATTTTCCCAATAAACCCCATTGGCCACAAAGAATTTTACTTTTCCAAAAGTGAAATAAAACTCAAATACCACTAAGATACCTAGGCATAAATTACACCCATACATATAGTGAAATGCTGAAAGCAAATCTTCAAAATTCATGGGGAAACATTGAATGAGATATATCTAGGTGGAAGAATATAAATGTCCCTCTCCTATCTAGAGCAAGCATCATTAAAATGAATATTCTACCTAGAATTCTGTATCAGTTCAATGTCCTAAATCTGAACATTTCACAAATTGTTTTCCAAAAAATGAAAACTGTCCTTTCTAGGTTCATTGGGCATCCGAAATCTACAAGAATTAGCTTTGACAAACTTGTATTAACAAAAGAAAAGGGAGGCTTGGGACTATTTAAACTCTATTATATTATCATAAGTACCAGTAGAATAATACAAATAGTTAATCCTGACCCTAATATCCAAACTTGGTCTTCCCTATGGACAGAAATCTGGTACAATCAGATAACCTCTCTTAACATTAACCCAAAATGTCTCCCTTTTATAAACCTAAAAAACTGTAATACACTAAATCTCCACTCCATGATTAAAAATAAAATTAATCTATTCCCACCTCAACCCAAATTTGAAGCTCAATAACCAAACAATAAACTTAACAAAGTATCCTTTAATTAAAACTATCACGATCTGGGAAATATATAAACTAAGCAAATGTAACAGTCGAAATAAGAACTAAATTGGGAATACCAAAAAATATGATATTATACTCAGATTGCTTATTTTGTTCATAAATGCCAAAATTTTTCACAAAAACTATAAAAGAACAAGATATTAAAATAACCCAATCAATAATAAAAATCTTATCTTATCAAAATAAAATGATCACAAAAGCCTACAAATTAATAGTAGCAATAAAAATCCAAAATGCTCTTTTGTATTCAACCTATTGGCAAGAGCAAAACCAAAGTATCACCTCAGAGGATAAATTACTAGCTATAAAAAACATGCTCAAATTAACCCCCTTTAAAAGCTCAATATATACCCAGCTTATGATAAAAAGCAATGCTTATTACACACCCACTGCTCTAAACAATTTTAATTCTAAATATTCACCATTATTCCCCTTCTGCCCTAAGGAAAAAGTTGACTTGTTACATCATTTGCAGCTGCAAGAAAGTATATGAACTGTGGTGCTCTTTAAAAGTTAAACTTGATAAAATGGGATATATGAGAAAAATACATTCTCATGGGAAACAGCAATGATGCACATTACATCACAAAGCTTACCTAGCATAATCAAACATGTCCTTATTACAATATGTGCACTAATCAAATCATAGCCAAAAATTGTCTAGATAAATCTAGGATCTGTTGGGAAAACTTTAAGGCTATGGCTATAAAATTCATATCCTCACATAAACTAGCAAACAAAAACCCAAACAGAATTACATATTTCCAGAAATACTGGAGCTATATTTTAGAAACAATACTAAAAGGCTAAAGCTAAATGTTTTTTTTTCTCTTTTACTCACTTCATGAATCTATAGTTCATATAACCCCAAACTCCATCTCCTAAAAACTAGCATCCCCCCCCCACAAAAACATTTTTTTTTCTTTTCTTTATACCCTGACAGTATATCATCATCACAATAGGAAGGCTATGCGCAAACCCAATTATTCTGCCTGTTTTGTTTTTCTTTTATTCTCCAATCACTCTATCTTTAGCTTCTTAAGCAAACTATTTATTTTGGAAAATTCACCTATTGATTCCTATACTCACGTTATCTGCTCAGTAGTGGCACAAAATAAGGAGTGGTATCTAAATGTAAATAGATGTACATAGTTTATTTCAGGGTTCATTTTTTTATTATTATTAACTTCTTTATATGTGTTACATCATATTGGCACCAATATGGATACTTGCAGGATGTCCAGGGACTATCAGTATTGAGGATAGCCTACCAGATCTCAGTGTTTAGAGAGACAGCATATGTTAGTTTCTTTTTTTTTTACACCATCTTCTCAACAATCAAAATATTCTGTATATCTTAAAACTTATTTTTTCCATGTTTAGTAGTTAAATGTAGCAAATCTTATGATTAGGACACTGTGTACTCCTGATGGTGTTTTTAATGTATTTTACTTAAATGGTTATTTTTGTCTCTTATCTAACTGTACTGCAACTATTTTCAATTGTATTCATATCTTACTGTATGACACAATGTTTTCTAGTTTTTTTTTCTCCTTACACTGTATATATGTTTGGCCTTTCTGTTTTCTTTCTTTTGTTTTTTTTTTTGAATTGATAATTATCAAAATCAATAAATATTATATTGAAAAAATATGGCAGTCAGTGTTCCAGTGTTAGCACTGTATACCAGCTCTAGACCTGTGGTAGTAGCATCTATGAATCAACTTATGAAAGGAATAATTACCCTTCCCCTTCCATCAGGCTACAGCAGCTTCTTATTAACAAATAATAAATCCTCATCAATTATTCAAAATCACCTTTATGTCATCCCATCAGTGCTATTTCTCTCAATCTTCTTATTTGTAACTATTTGCTCATTCCTGATAAATGCCTGCTATGTTTATAACTGCTTGCAGACTTATAGGTTTATAGCTGTTTACTAGGCTAATGACCACAAGCACCTTTTTAAGCATCCCAAATCTCTGACAAGTTCTTGTACTCTTGAAAAGTGTAAGCAGGGGCTTGGGAGATGAAATATTTATAGTCAGAGGCCTGGGAGATGAACCATTTACAGACTGTCTCTGTCCATTAGAGGCATATGTGCCAAACCAGGAATGAATTTCCTGTTCCCCATCCAACTGTCCAAGTTACACTTGAATTGGGTTAGGGAGGAACTCTGCTTCACATGGATGGGGATCCTCTTCCAGAGAAGGGATAGTCTCTGGGATACATACCTGTCTCTCCAGCAGGCCCTATTTACATCACAGGCAAGGTTTACGTCTTTAGAATGGGTAATTTTAGTGCAGGAGGTCCATTACAGTGGGCCTGACAATGCTTTGTATGCTAGGCATAGATCTCCCCTTAACAGTCTGTAGGAGACAGAATACAGGGATAGGGCCTTGAGGTGGTCTACATAGGACATGTTACTTACACCCCGTATTCTCTTAGTGAGGACCCTCTGTGGACGTTGTAATTGTTGGATATTATTTTCACCCATTAACAATAAGAAATGATGTTACTTTAGACATAGTGTGCTCATTACGGAAACTGAATTCAGTTATTGTGAAAGATTTATTGTGATAAATGAAAAGATAAATGCTCATCTCATCCATTACTTTAGTAATTACCTAAGTCAGCCAACTGAGCAATTAAACAAAAACTAATTATTGCTGCTTAAATTATTTACTGTGTAAATTCAATTTTAGGGCTTACCCACAGACAAAAATAATGTTTTAGGAAAATAGTAATATGTGCTATTATTGCTTGTGCTGCATTCACAACAAATACATTTCTTTCTTTCTTTCTTTCTGGTTGGTGGGAAAGACTTGTTTTGCTTTAAGACCAGTATGGTGAAGAAACAACATACTTTTAAAATTTTAATCCTTCATACTGCTATTCAATGAGGCATTATATTATGACAGACTGATTTTTGAATATGTTATGCTCTTTGGCATTTGCAAATGTTTGTAAATGCAATTTGCATATTTAATAATATGTGTTTCCAATTTTTATTACAGGATAGAAGAAAAGAAAGATTTATCAGTGAATAACATTCGTCCATATGTTGAAGCAATTTCCAACTCTCAAAGCAGCATTAAGGCAAAAGAAAAACTGTCTGAGTCTCCGAGTCAAAACTCACAGTTGTCAAAAACGTTCAGCATATCACAATCTGGTAATGGTAATGTTCCGGAGTCACAGAGTGTAACCATTCCAGACTGTCAAGGCACAAGTGAACTAAAAGTTACAAACTTAAATTATTCACAGCCACCAAATGTGAATTTAAAAGTTCCACAAAACTTAACCAGAAAAGGAGCTAAGCGTAATTTTTCCCGTGGCTGGGAAGTTATCCGTCTTGCTACTGTGAATAAGACATTGTGGGAATCAAATTCCAAAAATGAAGAAGTAGTGTATCACATCTGAACAATTCTGTGGTGATATCACATGTTTTATTTCATGTTTAATATGGAACTCAGGGAGCAATTGCACTTTTTACTGTAAGTCTTCAAAACAATTCAGATGTTCAACCATGCCAGCAAGCAACGCAAGGCACTGTTACATTTGTGTTGCTGTACTACATAGACATGGGCTACAGATGTTGTTAGTCATGTTATTAAAATACAAACAGAAATAAGCTGAAGCAAAAGATACTTATATGAAGAATACCTTTGCAAAAATGTGTGCTTTAACCAACTACTCATAGGCATACAAATCCATTGTTAATAAATCAGTTTAAAACATGTCATCTGGTAGAGAAGCATTGCTCTTATTAAGATAGTAACAAAAACTGTGCATTACAGGTTCTTGCACAGAGGGATGAAGACCTGAGTCCAAACCAGTTGACTCGATGTCATCTAGTATCCAGGGCACTAAAGAAGCTGTCAGGTAGGGTTGGAGTAAGTAGCTTATGGCACCTCACCCACTACATGACACAGGAAGCAGAGAGATGCAAATGAGGGCCTGGATGTGGAAGACCAGCAAACAACATGGTTCATAGGTTCATAGGTTCATAGGTTCATACTAGGCTATCTGCCCAAGGGCATTTATAAGCCTAGCCCATAGTTATGTGGCTTTCGCCACCCCTTTAGTTTGAATAAAAACTATGCCTATCATTTTGCTGTGCCTCTGTCAAGCAGTGACACTGAAGTAATCCCTGGGGTATATCTGCAATCTCCCATCCATTGGTCAAGATTCCTCTTGAACAAGGCCTTGTAGCCAGAAACTGAAACGTGCATATGTGTACAGGTCTGGCATTGAGTAATACTGGTGTCAGGCTATCATGGGGACATACGAAAATATGGCCAGCAAAAATACCCTAACATTTGCCTCTATAATGGCCTTGCACCAGCAGTGGAAAGGACCTGATTAAGTTATGGGAAGGCTGACCATCAGTAAACAACAAATGCAAAAAGTATAAGAAGAAAAGAAAGTAAACTGTGCACTTATAAAAGAGGAGGATGATCCTCTCAGTTATATTTCATATAAATTGTCTCACAAAACAAAAATGACAGTTACATTTCTTTGGCAGAGTATGAGTTAAGAGAATAATAACATAAGTCAAAATAAAGCTGTCAATGCACATGTCAAGCAGGACTGACACTTGCAATGACACAGCATTTTTATACCCACTGCAGTAGGATTTGGGTTTTAAAAGCATATTCTGATGTAGTATATTAAAATGTAAAATAGCTTGCACCTGTGTAATGTAATATATAATATAAATGCTTTGAATACTAGTTTATGTACATATATAATCTGTTTTAAAATATCTCACTTGTCTGTTTATTTTGACTTACAATACATCCTGCATTTCTCAAACCATAACAGTTTGTCTTGTTTTAATAGTAATAACTGTCTCCTTTCTATGAATATTAGCTATATTCAGTCATGTGGCACTGCTGTCTCAAATTCTGTTTCCTAGATAGTAATTTTGAGCCAGATTCCAAAAGACTCACTCTCAGTGTAAGTGACTTACTCCTGTGTAAGCCTGTCAGGAGTCTGAAGGACTAGTTTGCAGTGTAAGTAACTTATTACTTACTTCAGTGTAAGGATGATTTACAGAGCAGACTTACACAGGGTCAGATTCCAGAAGGCTTCTTCCCAGTGTAAATGACTTACTCTGGTATGTTGTTGTCTTTCGGCTTCCCTGTTAGGGGTCGCCACGGCGGAACTCCAGTCCGCTAATGATTGGCAGTAGATTTTCAAGAACGTCGAGGTGCCAGCTCGACGTTCAACCTTCAACAAAGGCACGCCCATTTATGCATGTCTTTCAAACACCCACCCAACCACAGGGAGGACATGCAGACTGCACACAGAAGGCACTCCCCACACTCCAGCCGAGAATCGAATGGGAGAACCTCTTGCTGTGAGGCAACAACGCTACCGCTGCACCACCGTGGAACTTACTCTGGTATGATACACCAAAATAAGTCACTTATACCAACACTATTTCTCCTGGAATCTGTCCACTTGTCTTGAGTTCTTAGTTTTTAATTTTACTGGGAAATAAACCTTAATTATACTTTTGTGGTGACAGACCCATGAGAAAGATGG
The DNA here is from genome assembly GCF_019279795.1 of Protopterus annectens. Lineage (NCBI taxonomy): Eukaryota > Metazoa > Chordata > Ceratodontiformes > Protopteridae > Protopterus > Protopterus annectens. The sequence continues at coordinate 230,735,887 of NC_056741.1, forward strand.
AATACTAAGCGTGCTGATTCTCTACATAACTGATCTCATGTAAACAATGCTGTTAGGAAGAAACACCACTTGTTTATGCTGCCTTACCTTTCTTCATATTAATTTTGAAAAGAATAAGCAACTCATTTGTGCAGACTAAATTTCTTCTGTATGACTGACTGCTGGGATGTTCAAGTCTGGTAAAACTATCCGCCCAACAATTTTAATTCTACAATATAAATCCACAGACATGCAATAAATAGTTATATTAGAAGGTTTCCATTTTTACATTGCAAAATTTTTCATTTGAAGTAACATCTAAGTGTAAAATTCATTAGTGCTAACAAAATGAAGTGGTATGGCATTTAGCATTACTGTTTCAGCATTCATGATTTTCTGGTTTATTTCCTGTCTGATGTGTTTCCTGTGTCTGTGTAAGTGCCCACCCATATTCCAAAGATATGTTAGCAAGTGAATTGACAATCCTCTAAACTTTCCATAGTTGTGAGTGTGAGTCCATATGTATGCATTGTGCATTCGACTGGCATCTCATCCAGCACTAGGTCTCTCCCTTATGCCTGTTGCTTGCAGGATTATGTTGTAGCTCCCCCATTACCACAAGCAAGAATACAGTGTGCATATGATACACAAAGATGGCATATGCTAGGTTCTACTATGAAACACCGACTTCCTGAAAGCTGATGTTCCAAAACAATAAAAAAAAATGTCTGCAGTACAACAGGGTGAAAAATCCTTTTTTTCCTGATTTTGCAAGGGGCAAGCCCCCACCACATTCCCATGTGGGGATAAGTTATCCACGCCCTAGAAATTATTTATATATATATATATATATATATATATATATATATATATATATATATATATATATATATGTGTGTGTGTGTGTCTGTGTGTGTGTGTGTGTGTGTGTGTGTGTGTGTGTATACAGACACACACACACACACACACACACACACATATATATATATATATATATATATATATATATATATATATATGTATAATGACATACACACACACACACACACACACACACACACACACACACACACATATATATATATATATATATATATATATATATATATATACAAACTCCATGGTCGCACGAACTCGAAGAAGGGAAAAAAATCTCCCTAAAGAAGCAAATCTTTGCCAGCACACAATTAGAAATCACACCAGTAATGATTTCCTATAGGAAAAAGTGTTGGGTGTTATGCTGTTCATCTTTTTTCTGCAGGCTACTAATGTTCAAGCAATTTCCTTTCAAACATGTAGGAAAGCCTTTATGCCACCATTTGTATTTTAGACAACCCTTTTCATCCTTCTGGTAGGTAAATTAATTTACAAATCCAAATACATGCTGATAAATGAAATTTTACTAGGTCTGCAGTACAAATTTCAGATGTTTTATAGTCTAAGACATTGTATGTTGTCAGGAATGAGTGACTCTGTTATCTGAATTAAAGAAGACTATTAATTTTGTGTTTAACCCACAGATGGGGTTTGGGTTTCATTTTATGCAATAACTCTCCTTATTCTCTGGCTGTTGCACCCGACACCAAACCAGACATATAAACAATTTAATCCTACACAGGCCCTGTCTCACAGTGTCAGCTGTCCCATTTCTGGCCTCCATTGATGTCTGATACTGCAAGTTGAAACATAAGCTCACACTGCTTTGTTTCTCAATGAAAATGTATGTGTTCAACTGTCTCCCCCTTCCCCTCACTAAATATTATACAACCTGTATAACCACCAAACTTGTCTAAGTGTTGACATATCTGTTGCATGTCTTGTGTTTCCAAATGAGACACTGAGGCACAGAATGCATTTAAGTTGTTTATTATACAAACACACATCAGGAGCTGTAACTTGTACATATACTTCAAACTTCATATGCTTACTGACTGACTCGTTACTTCTAACACACTCACATGTGCATCTCCATTCAAGATTACACTCACACTGGCTGACTGCACAAAATGGCACTGATCCTGCACGTGCTCAGTAACTTATATGCACGTGCCATCTAGCTACAGTGGCTGACTAGGTTCAATATACACACTGATCTAAATCCTCCGACTTTAATTTTGTTTGACATTGCAAATATGAGAACAGACATATTTTGAGCTAAACATTATTTCAACATTTCAACAAAACAAACTGACTTCAAGTCCAAGTCACTGCATATTTAGAATTCGGTTTGGAAATTCTACCCAGTCTGGTTACACTGAAATTCTGACTGGGTTTAACAACAGAGACAGTCTCTGGGGATTCTTTCAAAGCTGGAACATCAGAGTTTATATCAAAGTTGTTTGAAGAAAGCACACTGTCCTTTTGAATTTGAACAGTTGAGGAGTCATTCTGTGAATTAGAGTGGTCGGCACGGGCAATCTGCTGCATCACTGGTTCAGAGACAGGTAACACATGTCTATGATTCCTTCTGCAATCCATTCCTTCAGACTGTATGATGTAAGATCTTGGTTCCTCATAAATGTTCTTCACAATTCCCACTCGGTCATATCCTTTGGATGTTTGCATTCTCACAACTTCTCTTTGTAGTAATGGTCTAAGGGGGTTTACTGTTCTTATCATAGTAGTTTTGTAACTGACATTTTCTCAAAAGTTGAGTCTTGACTACTCGGTTCTTCTTTGCATTTGATACTAACAACTGTTTGCTGATTGTAGGAGTTGTTCTAGTCTGCCCAGACATCAGTCTCTGAGCTGGTGACCCAAGCAGCTTGTCTCGAGAAATGTTTCTGAGACTAAGTTAAGGAAAACATTGTTACCATCTCTTTTTGATTTCTCCAACAAGTGCTTTGCACTCTGAACTGCATGTTCAGCTAAACCATTGGCTTGTGGATACTCAGGACTACTGGTAACATGAACGAAAAGTCCCATGTCTCTGCAAATTTCTTGAACTATTGACTAGTAAACTGTGCACCATTGTCGGACAAGACTTTGTGCAGACTACCAAGGACAGAAAAATGTCTTTTCAATTTTGTAATGGCTGTGCTGGATGTCAAGTTAGGAAGTAGGCCAGTTTCAAACCAATTTGAGTAAGTCTAGTAACACCAAGTAATGTTAACAATTCCATCTGAAAATGTCTGTGGCAACCATTGACTGTGGTATTTCAGGAATTTGGTGCAGCTGAAGTGGTTCTTTTTGTTGATGCAGTTTGGTGCTGTTGCAAATTGAATTTGCCAGAGTTTCCTTCTCGATATCTTTGGACATAGAAGGCCAAAATACAATGCCTTTTGCCCTTCTTTTGGTCGAATTAGTACCTGGGTGACCACAGTGCAAGAATTTGATATATTCCTGTTGTAAGGCTTCTTAGGAATTACTACTTTTGGATCTTTCATGATTTTTACTTTTTTTTATTTTTATTTATTTAACATTTGTTGACCAGGAAAGTCTGACTAGGTTCCACAGAGCCTGTTTTCAGTGGTGGCCCGGGGAGAAATGCTCCAGATGGGAGATGGGAAATGCTTATCTTTGCTTTGCAAAAATTTGCTTGTGATCTTGTGTGTTATCTTGTTATTATCTTGTTGTTGTTATCTTGTGTTATCATCTTGTGTTGTTATCCTGTTATTATCTTGTTGTTGTTATCTTGTGTGTGATCTTGTGTGTTATCTTGTGATACAAGATATTACAGTGCTAAAAACTTACATGTGAGCATAAGCAGATGACAAACAGATGGGAAATGCCCAAGATGGGTGGAACAAATCAATGTAGTACAAACCATAATGCTTTACAAAGCAAATGCAGCCTATTATATTTGCTCAAGCCACTTTGTTCAAATACAAAATGCAATTTCAGTCTTCTAATAACCAATTTTCAGCATCACAATATAAATTCTATGAAGATGGTAGGTAGAGAGAAAAAAATATATATGCAATGTGACTGCTGCAAAAATCATCTTTTTCGAGTTAAAACGGATACTATGCCACAGAAAATGGAAACAAAGTCATCACACATTCAGGAAGAAATGATCAGTCATATGTTTTGCACAAGCAAAGGTGATGCTGAACTGACTGCATTAAAATGAAGTCAGTTTACAAACATGAGGAAAAAAATCAATACGGATCAGTATTAAATACAAACGTGCTACAACTTGGCTAGCTCCTTTTCTGCTCCCCTTAAACATCAAAACAGTAGTTTATTTATTTATTTATTTATTTTACATTTGTTGACTGGGATAGTCCGACTGGATGCATGTCCATTTTCAGCGGAGGCCTGGGGAGAAAAGCTACAAAGGTAAGCAGATACAGCATTACATAATACCAGCATTACATATTACAAACAGACTATTTACAGAGATTACATAAGTAAGCAAGTTAGTTTTCTGTACTTTTACAGACTTATCACTCCAGTTTCTTTTGCCATTTGTGTGTGTGATAGAGGAGATAACATACTAGATCTCATCATCACAAACATGGGGTCACAATGTTCAACACCGGAAGTATACCCTTCACTGGTGAGATCAGACCATAAACTAATCTCACTGGAAGTCCACATCCCGCCCCCACCTGAGATAAAAAAGACCACAGTGAAGAACTTCTCAAAAGCCAACTTCACACTTCTAAAGGCTAGTGTGGTCTCTTTTATGGCCCCCGAGACTGCTGAAACCATTACTCAAGCCGCTGAATCACTTACAAATGCCTTCTACCAGCACCTACAGGACTGCATGGATCAGACAATCCCAAACAAAACAAAGACCCTTTCTACCAAAGGCAAGCGTCCAGTTTGGTGGACCCCAGCCATAAACAAGCTCTACAACAAAAGGAGGAAGCTACTACAAGATAGAGCAAAATCCTTAAAAGGGAAAACACCCTTGATCATTATAAGTAAAAAATTAAGATCTCTCATAAAATTATCCAAGGCAAATTTTGAGAGAAAAGTCGCCAAGGACTCAAAGGACAATCATAAGGCCTTCTTTAGCTATGTTAGAAACCTGGGAGGAAACTCCCAGATATGCTCAGAATTAGTTCAAAATGATGTAAAAATTACTGAACCTACAGACATTGCCAACATACTGTCTGACAGGTTCAGTGCAAACTCCCAAAGGTGAGATATCTATACCAGAGAATTATAGCCCCCCAAACATCTCAAACGCTCAGGTGAGAACTGCTCTCTCCAAGGCAAAAAACACAGCATCCATGGGACCAGATGGTGTCCCCGGATGTGTGCTCCACGAACTCAATGAGGAATTAAACCCGCAGTTAGGGCAGCTGTTTCATCTTAGCCTCACCTCAGGATACGTGCCTAAGGAGTGGCGCATGGCAACTGTGGTCCCACTTCACAAAGGAGGTGCCTCCACCAACCCGGGAAATTACCATCCCATCAGCTTGACAAGCTTGATCTGCAAAGCTATGGAGAGGATCATAATGGAACTCATAAATAAAGACATAGGAGACTTGCAGACTTTGGATCCGACCCAGTTTGGCTTTGTCAAGGGCAGATCATGCCTTTCAAACCTGGTGGACTTTTTCGAAACAGTCACCAAGGCCATTGATGAGGGAAAGGCAGTCCACACAGCCTACCTCGACCTGGCAAAGGCCTTCGACACAATATCCCACTCAGGTATCATTGAAAAACTCATCAGCTTAAATGTAAACCCATACGTCACAAGATGGGTTGCAAATTGGCTAAGTGACAGAATCCACAGGGTCAGAGTTGCTGGCGCCATGTCAGACTCAAAGCCTGTCACAAGTGGTGTCCCACAGGGCTCAGTCCTGGGCCCTCTCCTGTTCGGCATCTACTTTTTAGAAGTACAAGCAAACACAGGAGGATTATGGCTGACAAAATTTGCAGATGACTGCAAACTGGGCGCCATAGTTGAGAACACATCTGACACAGATATCCTTCAGAAGGGTCTTATAGAAATGGAAAACTGGTGCCAGAACCATGGCCTAAAGTTAAACGCCAAAAAATGCATAGTCATACCCTTCGGGAAAAACAAGGTTACCCCTAGCTACCATATAGGTGGCAACCCACTAAGCACAGAAGAGGTTATCAGGGATCTGGGTACCCAGGTTGACAGTAACCTTTCATTTGATACTCACATTGCCAGAGTAGTTAGGAAGACCTTCTACATTACCCACCTGATCATGAAGGGATTCACATCTAGATCAAGGGAAGTCATCGTCCCCCTGTACTCATCGCTCATCAGGCCAATGATTGAGTACAATGCCCCATTTGGAATGTATCTGACACGACACCTGCAGCAACTGAAAAGGCCCCAAAAGTTCCTCACCAAAAGGATAAAGGGTCTCAAAAATATGTCCTAAGCTGCCCGACTGAAGGAACTTCAGCTCTACTCAGTCGCTTACCGTCTGCTCAGAGGTGACCTGTGCCTGACATACAAGGCCATGTCCAACCCAGAATTGATGAACATGCTTCACCTAAAAAAATCTAGATCCCTCAGAACTACAAGGGCGGGAGACTTAAACCTTGACACGGTTATTAATAGGACGTGCTGGAGGGACAGTTTCATCACCCAGAGACTCCCTATGCTATGGAACAAAATCCCAGTACATGTGAGGCAGAGCGCCTCGCTGGCTTTGTTCAAGAGAAATCTTGACCAATGGATGGGAGATCACAGATATACCCCAGGGATTATCTCAGTGTCACTGCTTGACAGAGGCACAGCAAAATAATGGGCATAGTATCCTCCAAACTAAAGGGGTGGCGAAAGCCACAAAACTCTGGCTAGGCTTATAAATGCCCTTGGGCAGATAGCCTAGTATGAACCTATGAACCTATGAATGGAGATTAATCACTAAACTCAGGAAAAAAGTCATTTGAAGGTCATTTCTGCAAATTCCTCTCCCACTCCAAGAATCTTCGCGACAGGGCCCGAGACACTCTGACAACAAATCTTTCCTGTCATTATACTCTGCTCTAAACCAAATGCAGTAAAAATGATTCTCTCTCAAATAGCTGGTAAGAATCTTTAACTTCTCATCATCAGTTAAAAATTTTGTGTCCATTCCTTTAGCCTTTAAAGTACTGCCACTGCATTCATTATCACTGTCGTCCTCATCATCTGAGATTATCAATTTTGGCCAGAACCATGGTTCTTTTGGTGTCAATTTACCCTGCTGCTTGTCTAAACGAACGCAAGCACACTGACTTTCTTGAAATTCACTAAGTACCTTGAGCTCTTCCTGTTTCCCAAACAATATCTTCTGGCTGAATTCTTCCTCTTCCTTTATCTTTCTGATGTTGAGTGATGGCTTGTCTTTAGTCTTCTGCGTCGTTTCATTATCATCCTCATCCTCACTTAGAGCATTACTAGCACTGAGGGGTGAATAACTCTGCTCCCTATTCACATTTGAAAAGAGTACTTCTGTTCACTTCTAGAACTTGTATGTTGTGAATTAGAGGGGTCTGTGGAGGCATCCGAAGCTTCCCTCCTTGATCTCTTTTCTTCTGACAGACGATCTGTGCTACGATCTTGTTCAGATGTCCTTTTACGGGAATCAGATGCACCTGAAGAACAAGAAGTGTGACTAAAGCTTCTCCAGAAGTTACCCTCTTCTCTGTACTCATTTACTATTGTACAAAATGTGACTCTTGCTGCATTGCTTCTCTTTTCGAAGACCCCAAAACATCCTCGAATTCTCTGTCACCAAGCTTCCACTTACAAAATTATTGTGTTTCATCAGAAGCATCTTTAACAGAATCAATATAATCTTCCTTCAAACCCATTTTCTTTGCATTCTTGTACAGCAAATTCTCAACATTTTCTTGAAAGAACGAGGTGCTTAACAAAGATGCTGACTTAGTAGAAAATGCGTTAATTTTAACCTTTTCAATAAATTCATTTATTAATGCGGAGTAAGCAACACGTGCAGCATTCTGCTTTACTCTACGTCTAATGGATCCACTGACTTCTTCAAATACTCTGTCTTCAATTCTCCACCTAATAGTATATCAGCCTGCATAAGGCGCACGTTCAAGACACTTGATCTTTAATTTCCTTTTCTGTGCAAAATCCTGCAACATAAAAATGCAGTATGAGCTTCGAGAAGACTGGCTAGAAGGGCAGTTCAAAGATTCAGCTCCATCACTGGATTTGTCCAGAGTTGAGGAATGCTGGTTTTCCAATTTATCAGATGACACGTCACTTTGTTTCTGCATACAGCTCATGAGGGACGGGTCATCAAGGGCTATTCTGGCTGCATCACCCTGTGCTTCCTTCTTATTGCCACCTCTGCCTTGAGGAAACTGTTTCCCACTAATCACTGCTCTATAGAAAAATGTTGGTTTATGAGCTGGACCACTTGTAGAAATCAGATTATATTTCACAGAAGCTCCTTTCTTATAGCAAAGCATATTAAGTACAGCAGTGTACTTGCACTTTCCTCCACGAACAGCTGGTTTACCACCAGAAGTCTTTACAGGCTTGCAGGCTTGGAACGAATACGATTATGTACATGATGATTCCATTTTCCATCATGATGAGCTTGTCTCTATAAGGCAACACAGGTTGGCAGGGTGGCCTAATGGCTAAGGTGTTTGCCTTACAAACACAAAGTGCAGGGTTTGAATCTCACAAGGGATAATTCGCTAACTTAAAATGGCTCGCAAGTGTAGTTAGCTTAGTACTAATCTATGAACCTATACTGCTGAATGTCAAGTGGTAAACTGGTTTATCATGTTGGCCATCCTTGACTGATAATGTTTTTTTGCTTCTGTAGAACTGGCTCTGAAGCTGTGTGATTTCTTAGTTCATCAAGGCTTGATGATGAAAATTTCTGACTTCCATGACTTCGGTCTGCTGGTTCATTTTCATGCTGCTTTGTCATTTGTCTGGGTGCACATGCAAAGCATCAGCAAGGTACAAGTGTTTGCCCTGTTTGTAAACAATATTGAAATTGTACTTTTGCAATTTTAACATCATGCATTGCAATCGAGCTGGGAAAGTATGCACTGGCCTTTTCAAAACTGTCACTAGTGGTTGGTGATCAGTCTCTGTTTGGATAGGTCTGCCATAAATATAATCACTGACCTTCAAGCATGCGAACACTAGTGCCAAATGTTCTTTCTGTGTTTCTGCATAATGCTTCTCTGTTTGGGTTAAAGTTCTTGACAAATAGGCTACTGGTCTTCTTGAAGACATGCTACACTAAGGCCATACTTTGAAGAATCACTAGAAAGAGTTACAGGTTTGTGAACATCATAATATCTCAGTGTGGGTGGACTGGCAATTTTCTGCTTCAGAATATCAAATGGTCTTTGCCGTTATTCCAACCAGGACCAGTTTACATTTTTGCTTGTCATCTCACATAATAGTCCAGAAAGCTCACTCAAGTCTGGGATGAACATTCCCAAATAGTTAACCATACCTAGAAAACATTGTAAAGATGTGACATTCTCTGGAACTGGCATTTCCACAATTGCTGTTTGCTTGGATGGATCTGGTTGTAAGCCAGAACTGGTCAACAAATGACCCACATATTCACTAAAAATATTCTGTGTAAAACTATTGTTGGTACTCACACTTACATGTGAACCTTTTTATTAAATGAAATCAGTCCCATTCTCAAACTGTCTTTGAGGCCTAACAGTGACTGCACATGTCTTTTGACTACGTAAAACTGCAAGTCATAGCTATTTCCAGCAGAATGGCATGAAAGAACTAGTGTGCCATCAGTCTGAATCTCTTCACCACATAAGCAACTACTTTAAGTGCTCGAAAGCTGAAAAACCCGAATCCGAATAGCACGACATGTAAAGAGCAAACCGCGAATACATCAAACGAACGAAATCGCAAAAGTGGAAATATTGAATTTGCATAGTTGGCCCATCTGCGGTATAGCTCCGTAAGGTAAGTGTGCGATAGTTATGGACCTTAGGGTTAGGGAGGGGTTAAGGTAAGTGCATAGGTAGGTAATGTATGTAAGGTTTTGTGTAGGTAATATATGTAAGGTTTAGTGTAGGGTTTTATTAAGTGTTTGCATGTAGAATATAGGTTCATAGGTTCATAGGTTCATAGGTTAGTACTAGGCTATCAGCCCTAGGGCCTATACAAGCCTAGCCATAACAATTCCCTGAATATTTATTCCCACATTATTTACTTTCCTGGACCCCTGTCTAGCAGGGCGACTGACGTGATCCCTGGGGTGAATTTCCTTTCTCCCATCCAATCGTCAAGGTTCCTCTTGAAGAGGTCCAAAGAGGCACTCTGCTTGACATGTATGGGCAATCTGTTCCAGAGTCTGGGGAGTCTCTGGGTCAGGAACCTATCCCTCCAACATGTTTTGTTTATTGTGATGACAAGGTTTAGATCCCTGGAGCGTGTAGCTCTGAGGGATTGGGATTTCTTTAAGTGTAGCATGTCCAACAGCTCTGGGTTTGACATGGCCTTGTATGCTAAGCAGAGATCGCCTCTGAGTAGACGATATGCGACAGAGTATAGCTGGAGTTTTTTAAGGCGGTCAGCATAGGCTATCTGCTTTAGGCCTGTGATTCTTTTAGTGAGGTATTTCTGAGGCCTTTCCAGTTGTTGCAGATGTCTTGAGAGGTACATACCAAATGGGGCATTGTATTCTATAATGGGTCTAATGAGGGATGAGTACAGTGGGACAATGACCTCCTTTTTTCTGGATGAAAAGCCCTTCGTGATGAGGTGTGCCACATAGAAGGATTTCCTGACTGTTGTGGCGATGTGGTTATCGAAGGTGAGACCACTGTCCACCTGTGTCCCTAAGTCTCTTATCACACTTTCTGTGATTAGTGTACTGCCACCTATATGGTAATTCATGGATACATGTTTTTTCCCAAAGGGGATAACAATACATTTCTTGGCATTGAGCTTGAGCCCATGGCTCTGGCACCAAGCATCTGTTTCTGTAGTTTTTAGTTTGTTTGGGTATAGCTCCATAGGGGAAGTGTGCGGTAGTTACGGACCTTAGGGTTAGGAAGGGGTTAAGGATAGTGCATAGATAGTTGTGTATATGGGGTTAGTGTAGGGTTAGCAGTAGGGTATTGGTGCTTTAATTTAGGGTTAGAAGTAGGGTTTTGGTTAGTGTATGTATGTGTTTTTTTTATTGTGTTTGGGTAGGCAGTGTATTGCGGGTGGTGGGTTGGCCGACTATGACAGTTCCAGGTTTTAAATTTCACATTTTAGTGCATTCGACGTATTCCCGGTTCACTCTTTATGTGTCATGCTATTCGGATTCGGGTTTTTCGTGTTTCGAGCGCATAAAGTAGACCCATAAGCAACTAGTTTTGCACATTTTGCTAAATCAAGTTTCTCACCAGCTTTTACTCTAGAAAACATTTGTGCTGACTGCTAACATAATGTTGTACATAGTTCCAGAATCTGCTTTAAGCTATACATGTTTCCCATTAATTTGTACAGTACAGAATATCCCACTCTTTGCTGACAACTGATAGTCTACTGCATTAACAGTTTCATCAATGACAGAGACACCATCAACATAGAAAGTTTGCTCACAGTTCTCGGAGTTTGCTACAGTCTCTAGCTGATTTACTCATTTTTTCAAATACTCTCTTTTAGTATGTCTGCAACACTTTCGACTTGGAATGCATTTTGAAATTATTCCACTTTTTACACTTGTGACATTGCTGATCAAAATCTAAACACTTTTTCTATTTAGATTCATGACTGCCTCCACAATTGCAACAGTTAACAATGAGGTTCGGTGCAGCACCCTTCAGTTTATATATATTTTTTTTCCATTTTAATTTTCTGCTGTACACTATCAACATTAGCACTAGCAGATATTACAAACCTGCTTTTCTCACTCATAGGCATATTCGTATGCTTTTCTGTAATGTCATATATCTGGAAAATCTCAATGGCTTTGCTCAATGTTAATTCACTATGTTGAAGTAAAATCTTTCTCACTGCATCATTATTAACACCACATACAAGATGGTCTTTTATTAACTCATCTCTTAGATCACCAAATCTGCAAGTTTCTGCTTTATTTCTTAAGTTGGTAATATATGCTGCAATAATTTCACCAGGCTTTTAATTTCTTATGTAAAATGAATGTCTTTCCATTGTAATACTCATTTGAGGGTTACACATTTCTCTAAATTTATGTTTTAAGCACTCAGGGTCTTCTTGCATTTCAGCCTGTATCACAATATGGAAGTTCCCCCTACCCTGCATACATGGCAGGTGCATACACAAATGAACATTCTCGCTCAATGGCTTCTGAGACAGCTAAAAATGTTTTTGTACATGCATCTTTATCACAAAATGCAGCCTGTATGGAAATATCATATTCTTGCTCAAACACTGACCAGTTCTCAGCACTATTATCAAACACCAGTGGTTCAGGTCAATGGCCATGGTGGTACAGCGGTAGCATTGTTGCCTCACAGCAAGAGGTTTTCCTGTTTGATTCTCCGCTGGAGTGCCATCTGTGTGGAATCTGCATGTCCTCCCCATGGTCAAGTGGCCTCCGAAAGACATGCGTGAATGGGTGTGCCTTCACTGAAGACTGGGCATCAGGCTGGCAACTCAGCACCATAAAAATCGACTGCCAATCAGTAGCGGACCGGAGTTCCGCTGTGGCGACCCCTAACCGGGAAAAGACAAACAAACCAGTAGTTCAGGTCTGCGAAATCCCTCTGCCATAATAACAAATTGCTTTTAAACATAAGTATAATTCTGGTACTGTCTGAAAATGCTTTATTTTAACACTGCAAATATCTTGAACACTCTGGTCACTTTGGAAAGTCTTAGTGACTATGAAAAAGTCATCCATTGTGAAATAATTCAAACATTTTATCTTTTTCAAACATTTTAAAGACTTTGGGAATTATTTCAAACACTATAATCATTATGTCACTATTCTAGGTATTTCAAATATCTCGGAAATTATTTTGAACATTTTGAATGCTATGCCACATGTTTGGTGACTGAAAATCATTTGAAATTAATTTAAGTACCTTCGAATAATCACTGACCTGTTTGCGAGTTCACTCCTGGAAATTGCTCCACTACTAACTGCATGCCTCATGGTTTGCAAGCTGCTCAACTTCACATCCCACTTTTGACACCATGTTTCATGTATTTAAATGAGACACTGAGGCACAGAATGCATTTAAGTTATTTATTACACAAACACACATCAGGAGCTGTAACTTGTACATATATTTCAAACTTGATATGCTTTTTGACTGAGTCATTACTTCTAACACACTCACACATGCATCTCCATTCAAGCTTACCCTCACACTTGCTGACTACACAAAATGGCACTGATCTCGTATCTGCTATGCAGTTGCTGCCTAGGTTCAATACGCATGCTGATCTATAATGTCTTCACTCTATCTGCCTAAGAAACTAAATAACAAGTGTTGCAATACTTGTCAAACCCTTCCCAATTCAGTGCATTAATGTGGCTGTTTCAATTTATGCTTATCACCCTGCCAGTTTTATAAGTTTATGCTTACATGCCCAAAATTCCATCTGTTATGCACCACATCATAAACTGCAGAAATCATCCTTTAGACAGGAACTAAACCTGTACCCACTTTCTTTCATGAGGAAAGATTACAAGAAGAGACAACTACAGCAGAAACGCTAAGATACTGAACTACAAACCTCAAAACCTGCCTATTATTTAATATTCCATGTTCATCATAGTGTGTGATCTAGAACAAATTATTGATCTTTCTGATGCACCCATGTCTCACATAAACAATGTGCATCTATTATATTCAGGAGGGTCTATACTTATCACCATTTGGAACAGGGTTTGAGTCTCTCAGCCTTCATTTACCTACTGTATGACCTTAAGCAAGTTGCTTAACCAGACAGTGCTTTGGAAATTTGGGCTAGGCTCCTTAATAGTCTCCTTGACTGCATGCTTAGTACCTACTTATCTGTGAACAAAATTAAACCATTATGAAATACTGAACACTTTATACAAAAATGCTTTTTGATTGTTGAAACTGAATCTACATTTGATATTTGAACACAGCCTTGAAACTTAAGCAGTTGTCAGTAGTTTCAATCCAAGTTTGCAATATGCTCATTTATTCACAGAAAGCACTTTAATGCATAAGATGTGCTTTTTTGTTGTTTTTTTTTACAGCTCAGAATAAATGTTTGCATTCTGTATTTAACATAACATGTTATGCCAATTATCCAGGTCCACTATCATACAAGTTTTATTTCTAATTACCAAATCTCAGTAACTGGATTTTCAAACATCAAAGTAGGCTGACTGCCATAAGGTCTGCTCTATCATCAAAACTGTAGGGATGTGACTGTTGCAAGTTCAGCTCTGTGATCTCTGCTGGAGGGACTTTAAGCTATAGTACCAGCGCCTTATGATCAGTTTTCTCTATGTAAGGGTATATGAGTAACTGTCATTTCATGCAGCCAAGCTACAAGAATGCATAAATAAAATTGCTTCAGAAAATTTTTGTGATGATCCCTAGAATCTTTTCCCCTTGTTCATGACCTACAAGTTATTGTAAGTTATGGCAGAAGATGGAACTAGTCTGTTGGTTTTACAGTTGTTGTCCGGGGCTTGCAGTATACAAATAATGAAAAAGATGAAAAAAAATGTTTTTGATTTTTTAGGGCAAAAATAGTTTCCTTCCAGGCATATCACTCTCACTCTGAAAGCATGACTACATTTGGTATACCGAGTAATAATTGTTTGTTTAATTATTTTGTGACAATTTCTTTGATAACAACATGCAAATACTCCGTTGTGGGCATACAGCAGGAACAGAATAGTACAGATCCAAACATTCTCACATGCCCCGTCAATGAAAAGTGTTTATTTTGTTAATTGCACTTCATGCTTTTCTGCCAGAATTAATTCAGTTACTGTAGCCAGTTTTACTTCTACTGATAATGTGCCTTTGAAATTCAAAATTATTTTTTTCAGAGAAATCTGTAATGTGGTGTAATGTTTAACATACACTGAAAGGAAATCTGCTCACCTGGTGGTGTCACTGATATCTGAAAATATCTGAAAATTAAATCATTTTCTCCATTCTTTGACATTATTCTTGCTTGCACAACATTGTCTCATATATATTCTACACATACCGATACGCACATTTATATTTTATATATATATATATATATATATATATATATATATATATATATATATATATATATAGATAGATAGATAGATAGATAGATAGATATACTAGTCGACATGCTAGTTGGTCCACCAAAACATGTTGAATATATATTATAGTGACCATAAAGCAAATTGACACTCAGTACATCAAAAAGGGAAACAAATTTTCTTTGACTATCTGTTACCCAAATCCTGACCACATTCAGGTCTAATTTGTCTGACTAGAGGTAGTGTTATGCAAAGGGCTGTTTTAAGTTAAGACAAAAGTTAGGATTAGGGTCACTGGCAGGGTTAAGGTTAGTTTGTCTCCGTGCCTGATCTTAGTAATATCTGCTAACTCTATCCCTGCCCATGTCTCTAACTCTAATGTGCATCCCAACTTAAAAATGACCTTTCCATAACATTACCAGTTCACAGCTGAGCTTGGACACTCAGAACATGCTCTCACACACACACACACACACACACACACACACACACACACACACACACACACACACACACACACACACACACACACACACACACACACACACACACACACACACTCTCACACACACTCTCACACACACACACACACACACACACACTCACACACACACACACACACACACACACACACACACACACACACACACTAAATCTATGATCTACCCTAACCCTAAATACTCACAATCTCTCACGTATTTACTCTATCCCCTTATCTAACCCTTGCTCAAAACCTAACCCTCACATATTGGCAAACACACACACACACACACACACATACACACACACACACACACACACACACCTAGTATATCCATCTTACCTATTCTGAATCTACAAACATTTCACAAAACTTTCATTCAACAAACCAGTTTAGCCAAACAGCTCTGCACTTCCAGCTGTCAGCCAGCGGAAAGGTCAACCAAACACATGCCAATCATATACGAATATTCATGGTTCAGATGTTCACTTGTTTGAATGGCAAAAATAACAAACTGATAAAAAAAAAAACAAATAGCAAATTAATCTTTTCATGTTCATGATCACAGTATAATGGAAACTGGGAATTTGCCTTTTCCCCCACTGTAGTGCAATGTCAAAGCAGATACATAAAAGTAGCAGATGGTGGTAGTCTGCAGGTGGGTTGGTCCCCCTGAGAAAAAAATATTTTCTATTTCTTTCTTTTTTTTTTTTTTTGCTTTATTTTTGTACTTTTGCTTTATTACTGTTTACTCCGTGTTTTCTGTTTTGAGCAAGGGTAGTGGATTATATATAAATAGGTATATAAATATATATAGACATATGGATATAGATAGATATATACTGTACATATATGTGTGTATGTAAATGAGTACATTATTCATTAACAAATACAAATGTCACTGAATCACATACAAAGGAGTTTTATTGACCATACAAAACAATGAAAAAATGTAAAACACACACTGAAAATAAAGCATTAAGAAGCAAAAGAAGAAACTGAAGTAGCACTGAGGTGCTAACACAGATGTCAGGAAGATCACTGTCCAAGAAGATGTGCAGAAGCCCTCAGCCTTTCAACAGGTCTGTGTGTATATTCTAAGTTACGTAAATACAATCACAAACTTAAAGCAGAAGCCAAAGCATTAGAAAATATGTGTTAAACCTCCAGAAGTGGTTAAATGCAACAGCATAAGTAAATGGCTGTGCATTCTACTGAGCTTAAAACTGTTTGCTAAAGGAATGAAGGAATATAGTACGTATTAGTGTAGACTGTCAATCAATCAAAGTGAGTATGCAGACTGCTATTTAAACCTTAATAACAAAGAGGGGGAGAATCTGACAGGTTGAAAGCACTTTGTAAAAACAATCTCTGCCCTAAACTATTCATAAGTGAGGACTGTATTTTTATAAACAGGGAAGGAATGAGGTTTAAAAGAAGACAGGACTTAAATGAGCTATGTAATATTTGAAAATGATTGGGTAAATTATAAGTGATGTATAATGTTTGCAACTGGGAGTGTGTCAGCATGGTTTGTGAGGTAAAATGCTTGCAACTAGGATTGTATCGGTATGGTTCGTTTTCATTTATAAAAATGTGTGATTGCTTATGTGATAAGTGATGGTTTAATAAAGATTTTTTTTTTGTTTTAAAAAAGGGGCAGTAATTGAATAAATTATGTAATGTTGCTTAGGTTATATGATATATAGCAATATATGTAAAATATAATGTTTGTTAACGTTAATTTAACATAGTTTATTTACTTTTGTATAAATGTAAATTTGCATACATCATGAGTCGTAATTCATTTATTTCTTTATTTCTTATTTATTGCATTTGTTTACCGGAATGATCCACTGGGCCTAGGTAAGCCCATTTTCAGTGGAAGCCCAAGAAGAAAACTCCAACATAATATGACAGTGCATACAAGAAAAATAATATGCATTATAGAGTACAATACAGTTACAATAGAGTGAAACATTGAAGTTGATACTAATACAAAGTTTATACAGCCACACTAAATTATATACGTATTTACACACTTCTACCTTGTGTAGTATTACTAACATTAATGGTAGAATTAGATTATTGTGAAACAGCTTTGAAAGATTAATTGTTATTTGTTTGTGGGTGTTAGTAGCAAAGATTTAACAGCTAGAGTTTGAGCTCATGCAGTTGTTGTGGTAAAATAATGTGAGAGAGATTTAAGGAGTATTGAGACTGAATAGGGAGAGGTTTAAAGTGAGGAGGCAAATATTTAAGGAGGTTTTGTTTTGGCACATGAACAGTGCCAGAGGGAAGAAAAACGTTTTCTTGGGGATGACTTAAAGAGAACAAGATTTCTTATGGTTCTGATAGAAGGTGGGAGTGCATTCCAGAGTTTAGAGTCTGACAGAGTACAGCATTTGACCAGCCAATAGATTTGGTTTGTCAACTTTTAGCAATGATGTGTTTTCAGATCTAAGAGGTCTGTTGGGATGATAGGTGGACAGTAAAGAAGAGAGAGGGGGGCACATAGATGGTTTGTATATAAATTTATGTGCAGTAGTTAGTTGAATGTATTTGAGGTGTTGTGGCAGTTCAAACCAGTTTAGATGGTGTAAGGATAGACAGTGATGGGATGAATATTTTGAATTAGTTACAAATTTGGCGGTCTTATTGTAGCATGAGTCAAGTTTGGTTTTCAGAGAGGACTGTATTTTGGTGAAGATGGGGGCACTGTAAAGTAGAGATGGAACAGGAAAAAAAGAGGCTAGAGCTTTCTTGGCAGTGAAATTAAGGAAGTGCTTGTGTCTATAGATGGTACCTAGTTTCTGATGTGTTTTTTTTTTATATTGTTATGGATATTGAGATCGAAAATTAGATTTTCATCAATGATGACACCTAATAGTTTGGTACTTGGAATGACGGCAATGCTAGTATTAATTAGGGAATGGACAGAGAATTTGTTTTTGCTGAGAGGGGTATTTTTTGGGAGGGTGAATATTATAAGCTTAGTTTTACTAGGGTTAAGAGCAAGATGGTTGCTTGACATTCAAACTTCAGTTTTTGTAAAGGCCTGTTGGGTAAGTTGCTGCAGGTCAGACACAGTCTTGGCAGAGCATATGACTGTAGAGTGATTGGCATATTGGATAACCATGCCATGAGTAAGAGTAGTCTGGAAGTTATTGTTGAATATGTTAAATAGGAGGGGGCCTAGTACTGAACCCTGGGGGACACCTGTTGTTGTCTTCAGAAATGGTGAGCAAGATTTTTGCCATATGGTGGCTTGTTGGCTGTCTGAGAGATAATTAGAAAACCAGTCCAGGGTGAGGGGTAAGATACCTAAGTTGTAGTGTTTGCTAAGTAGTAGAGGAAGGAAAACTGTATCAAAGGCCTTTGAGAGATCTAGGAAGAGTGAGGAAACTAAGTGCCTGGCCTCTCAAGCCCTATTTACTGTGTCCCAAAAGGATATCAGAGCAGTACAGGTACTATGCCCTGGCCTGAAGCCATGCTAAGTAGGGGAGGTGATGTGGTTATTAACAAGATAATTGAGAAGCTGAATGAGAACACATTTTTCTAACATTTTAGAGATGGGGGAAAGGATTGCTATGGGCTGGAAATTAGAGATATCAGAATTGTAGCCCCCTTTATGTAGAGGAAGAACAAATGATTTCTTCCAAAGGTTCAGTATGGTGGCCTCCTTAATGGATCTATTGAAGAGTATACAGACCGGATAGGTAAAGGAGTTTGCAGATAATTGTAGAAATTCAGCTAGTAAGTTATCTGGAGCATTTGTGGATGGTTTGAGTTTATAAAGGAATTTTTGTATAGTGGAGATGGGTATTGGTGTGAATGATAAAGTGGATACAGAGGGGTTTGGGCAGGGAGATGATGGAGTATTAGTTGGTTTGTGATTTGTTGGTGGGAAGGTGGCGGTTAGCTTTGTTATGGTGTCAATAAAGTTAGAGTTAAAGAGAGTGGTTACCTCAGTAGGAGTCTAGTCAGGGATTGGGCAAGGATTATTTTTAGTGCCTGGGCAAAGTAGGGAGTTGAGTGCTCCCCAGAACTTTTTAGGGTTTTGTTTGTATTGGTTTTGAAGAGTTCGGAAATGTTATTTTTTTATTTTTAATCACTAGATGTTTTGCCTGGTTTTGTAGCTGTTTATAATGAGTGAGGTCAGTTGGGTTTTTGTTTTCACACCTTCGATAAAGGTGTTTAAAAAAGAAAATTTAAAGTATTTTAGTAAAATGAGTACCATCCTAAGTTTGTTTTATGTAGCTGTTATAAACTTACTTATGGACTAAAAGAAAGTTACATAAGAAGATGAACATTTTTGTTAAAGTCTAAGCCCTATGCATAAATTACCAGATCTCCAAGTCTATGCTACACAGTAATTTCACTTTAATGTGTTGAGCAGTACTTATCAAAATGTGAGATGTATGGTAAAATAAATAACATTGTCAGTGTATGAAATGCAGTAATTACAATTGTATTTGCTGGGTGAGGTAAAGTCATTGAAATATAATTGCTGCCTTCATCCATTACCCTGGAATCTTCTCTATCCAAATTTAAAAAGTCTATCAAAAGTCATCTCAACAACAAATGGTTATGTCCCTGCTCCACATCAGACTAACTTCAGTCCTACTCCACTACTGCAGTAACTCTTGCCTTAAACACATAGTCTCCTGATAGGACTGCAGAGTTTTATCAATACCACATTCAGATGTATGATGTGACTCTAAATACTTAGCATACTTTAATATTGTTTGTATATGTATTGATCATTCTATATGTCTTTGTCAATGACTTAATAATGTGTGTTCATCTATATGGTCTTGTTGTATATACTAGAAACATGTTAGAATATTTTGTTTGTATGTCTTGCATATATGTTTCTTTGGAGCTTATCTCCCCGGGCCTCCACTGAAAATGGACATGTATCCAGTTGGACTATCCCGGATTCCCGGTTAACAAATGTAAAACAAATAAATAAATAAATAAATAAATACTGAGCATGGCAAAGTGAACCCCCTATGTAAGAATGGTCAGTCTTTTAAGCCCATGTTCTGCAGTGACTTTATTTGTATGTGTCTGTGAATCAGATAAGGCAGGTTGCCTTGCACCGGATCATTACATAAATTCTAGACTATAGTGATTCTTACAGGTGAGCTTGCATTTTATAAAATGTAGAGGAATTAATTCTGAAATGCAATGTGCAAAGACTTTATACTAAGGAAAAATGTTATCCAAATAAATGCTATAAGAAAGTGTGTTTCAGATCCTGTTGTATTTTATTTGCTATTCTACTGATGCCCTTTTTGTGGTTTATCTAGTTTATGTTGCAATGGTATAACTATTGGGGAAGTGGGTATTTACCAAATATAAATATTAAAGTGAATGCTGTTTTAATGACATTCCTTTATAAGTACTGAAAGAAATGTGTTAATGTTGATTAGAGGTGTACAGATATAAATGGCGATTTGTGACTGGAAAGAGGAATGAGGCAGCCTGCTTAGTATAGTCGAAAATGGAGTGGGAGGGAAAATATGCTTGTGCAGAGTGATTGCAACTCTTGCACCATCCAGGGCTTTTAGAGACAATAATCTTCTGTCCACAACCCAACATGGCATCCACTCCAGTCATAGTATGACAACTGCTCTTCTTAGCTTCACCAATATTATCAAACAAAACAGAAATAATAGTAATCTAGTATCAGCACTCTTTTTGGATCTGTCAAAAGCCTTTGAGACAGTATCCCATCAAAAAACTTATCATCAAACTCATATATCTAGGTCTTAATCAATCTGCTCTCACCTGGTTTAATAGCTATTTCACAAGTAGACAACAATCAGTAAAATGGAAAAATAAATTGTTCTCCTTCCTCCCAGTTACAGTCGGAGATCCACAAGGCTTCATTTTGGAACCACTACTATTTTACATATTCATTAATAACTTCCATATTGCCACCAAACAGGCAAACATAGTTCAGTATGCAGATGATGCAAGCATAATCTGTTCTGCTCCAACTCTAAAAATGATCAGGAAAAAGAAGTCCCACATTGTCTCATCTGGCAATAAAATAATAGAAACTGTAACAGAAGCCAAATGCTTGGAGTAATCATAGATGACACACTCAGATATGACAACATATTCATCAAGCTATCAAAAAAAGAACACACTAGGGTCCCTATATAGAGCAAAGCAGTATCTTACAGTATCCACAAGATGATGCATAGCATCCACTTACCTACTCCCAAATCTTTTGTACGCATCCCCCATTTTCACAAATCTTAACAGTACTCTCATATTCAAACTTGAAGCATGCTATAATAACATAGCAAAATTTTCCACATAATCACCCACCAAAATCCAACACTGCACAGCCCTGAAGGAGTTAAACTGTCTGCAACTCCCAAACCAGCTGACCGTCTCTCAACTCACTACAGTCCACAAACTTATCCATATACCAGACAGCTGACCCTCTTCAAAAACATACTGAAAACATGCAGTAGTAGCAGAACACTATACTTCAATAATAAGTCCCTCCTAGCAGTAAGTAAATTAAAAAGCTCTGCAGGAAACTCACTGTACTCTTACTTTGTTACAAAACTATGAAGCTTCATTCTACTACAGCCAAAACATTCAGAAAATGACAAAAGCTTCAAAAGCTGACTAAAACAGTGCCTACAAAACTCCTGGTTCTGCTTTTGAATTTCACCAGGTTAATACCTACCAAAGTAACCTACTGTATCTCCAATGAAACCATACCTCACCTTCATTACTCATCACATATGGAACTTATCATGACGGTGAGCTTAGTACAATTTCACATCTGATGTTGTAAATCTTTGTTCATACATTACAGATAGGACCTCGGTTCCATCCTTGGAACCGATACGACTGTTTTCCAGCTCGCCCAAGCCAAAAACTCTCAGCTAAGAACCTACCCACAATGCCCCTCTCCTAGATACTCCAGATCTCATTTGTCATGTTCCTAGTCAGACGTGTTAGCCATCTCTCTCAAAGCTAAGTAGTAAATTGTTTTTATGACAGTTTTTCTTCTAAATTACTAAATTTTTAGTCAAGTTAGCCTTTTCTCACTGTTGCCTATAACCTAGGCCTATTTCCTACCCTTTTCCTTGGTAATTTAATTTTGCACCCTTTTTGTTACTGTCCTTCTCTCTTGTCTTTGACAGGCCTTCCCTTTTTACTAGTGGTATTCCTTAACATAACATCACTGGTATTTTCTTCCTTATTTTTTTCTATAGGATGACCTTGTTTCCCTACCATGTCAGACAAAGCTAAGAAGGGTTTTAAACAGTGTGACAAGTGTGGATGTAAGATGCCTAACTCAGATACACATGTCCTTTGTGTCTACTGTTTGGGTGTGGATAATATTAAAGCTGATTGTGACATTTGTGCTAGTTTTAGTAATCAGACACTAGCCGAATGTAAGAATAAACTTATTTTAAAAGGCTTACTCAAGACACCTTTCTCGGAGGCTCTATCTAGGTCAGAGGTCTCACCCCCTCCTAAGACCAAAAAATGTAAAGACAAATGGAGTTTCGGAATCAAGTCGGTTCTGTGCTTAGCCGGCACCCTCGGCGCAGACCTCCTCAGCACCAAGATCTGTGTGGTTAATTTTTCTCGGCATCTACCAGCCTGGCATCTTATTAGTACCGATGTTTGGGTGCAGAGAATAATATCCAGAGTCTACCAAATACCATTCGACTTAACGCCCAGACCCGTCAAACGAATCCCCGATGTACCACCCAATCAGAGGGAATTGGCAGCCTTAGAAATAGAAAAACTGCTAAGAAAAAGAGTCATCCAACCAGTCCCACCAGAACAGACAGGATCCAGGTTTTACTCGAGGTTCTTTTTAGTGCCAAAAAAGACAGGGGACTGGAGACCAATCCTGGATCTCAGCCTACTGAACAAATTTATCAAACCTCAGAAATTCCGGATGGTCATAGTACAGTCCATTCTTCCCTTCCTAGGGAGGGACAATTGGATGTGCTCTATAGACCTATAGGATGTGTACTACCACAAAAAGATGGATCACTGCTCCTGGAGGTTTCTCCTCTTCTGGCTGGGAGCAAATCACTACCAGTTCAGGGCACTGCCATTCGGTCTCCCGACAGCCCCTTGAGTGTTCACCAAATGTATGACAGTTGTGTTAGCCCATCTTCGACAACAAGGATTCCAGGTGTTTCCCTATCTAGACAAATGGCTCCTTACCGCTCCAACCAGGAATCTCCTAGTTTGCAGCCTCTCTTACAATGAAGGTCTCACTCTCTGCTTGAGGATTACAATCAACAAAGACAAATCTCAGATGTCCCCAATGAAGACACTGGAATTTATTGGCGTGGTCTTCAGCACTACATCCTGTCAAGATTCTGTCCCCCCTCACAGGTTTTTGAAAATAAGACACCAAATTCAAGACCTTCTTCCTCGCACGTTTGTACCAGCACATCTTGTACTGCAACTCTTGGGCTCCATGGCAGCTGCCATTACTTCAGTACCACTGGTGAGACTGTATATGAGAATCCTGCAGTGCCTCCTTTCCGCACAATGTTTGTCATTAAAATACCCACTCAACCACATGATATGCCTTACAAACCGTTGCAATAAAGAAATGCTATGGTGGATGGAGCCACAAAAAAATCTTTGGTGTTGACCATTCTGTCTTCCCCAACCCATGGCCACGGTGACCACGGACGTTTCACTGTTAGGGTGGGGGGGCATTTTCAGGGAAAGACTGTCCAAGGCACCTGGAGCCCCATCGAGGCCAACTTGCACATAAATGTCCTGGAACTGAGGGCAGTTTTCTTAGCGTTGCAAGCGTTCCATGCATCCCTACCCTCAGGGACCATTGCAATTTAAGCAGACAACATGTCAGTCCTCTGGTATATCAACAAGCAAGGTGGAACCAGATCTTACCCCCTGTGTTGGGAAGCCATGAGGATTTGGCACTGGGTGATAGCTTCCAATCGCTTTCTTATAGCAATGCACATTCCTGGGAGTTCCAACCTTATTGCGGACAATCTGAGCAGGAACATCCTGATGCCTCATGAGTGGTCCCTCAACCCTGTAATAGCAGATCGGATCTTCCAACATTGGGGCAAGCCTTGCTGTGACCTGTTTGCTTCCCCTCTAAACCACAAATGCAGAAGATATTTTGCCTTGATCCCCCCTCAGGGGGAACCACTGAGGGATGCTGTAATGCACGATTGGCCCCCAGGTCTTCTGTATGCCTTTCCCTTATTTCCCATCATTCCAAAATTTCTTCAGAAAGCTCAGAGGTTGAAAAGTAAAAGTGATCCTCATTGCTCCCTACTGGCCACGTCAAGTCTGGTTCCTGTTTCTATGGCCTCATCTGATTCACAGCCCATTGATCCTGGATCATACCCAAGACCTGTTATCTAATCCTCAAGGACTGATTCATCTGAACCTGCACATTCTCATGCTCACAGCTTGGTTCCTCCACTTCCAATGATTGCCAGGCTGCCTGACATCCCATCTCCTGTTCGTGAAATTCTTATGGCCTCACACAAACCTTCCACTAGAAAGGTTTATTCTAGTAAATGGACTAGGTTCTCTATTTGGGCCAAAGTCCAGAACTTATACCCTTTCTCTATGCCTATTCAGAATACTCTACAATACCTGACTACTCTACATGCAGAAGCCTCAGCTTCAACGATCACTGTACATTTAGCAGCTATCACCAATTTTCATAATGGTCTTGATAATTCTTCAATTATGTCACACCGCCTATGCAAGACCTTTTTGAAGGGAGTATTACATGTTAAACCTCCAGTCAAGCCTCCCTTAAAACCCTGGGACTTGACTCTGGTGCTACAGTCTCTCACAGGCTCTCCCTTCGAGCCCTTTACTTCATGTGATTTGAAATTTTTGCCATAGAAAACCATATTTCTAGTAGCACTCACCTCAGCGAGAAGAGTATCTGAGCTGTAGGCCTTGAGTGTCAAGAGTCCTTACTTGATCTTCCACGTGGATAGGGTGTCCCTTCATATGGCTTTTTCATTAGCCAATCTATTGGCCTGCCAGTTTCTTCCCAAGGCATTCTAATAGAGGGGAGTACCTTTTGCACGCCCTTGATGTGCCCCGGCAGCTTTGTTGTTATTTGGACAGGACTAAATCTTTCAGGAAAACAGACCAATTGTTTGTGGCCTTTGCAGGACCCAGACTGGGTAAACCTGTTTCCAAAGTGACTTTATCCTCTTGGCATAGAAACATCATTACCTTTGTCTACCAACAGAGTAAGCTACCCTTACCTTCCAGAATAAAGGCTCATTCTACCAGATCTATGGCTACCTCTGTAGCTTTTCATTCCAGAGCCTCTATGGATAATATATGAGCAGCAGCCACTTGGGCAAAACCTCATACCTTCATATCTCATTACAAATTGGATTTGGCCTCCAGAGAACGAGCATCTTTTGGTTCTATGGTTCTCAGGAATATCATTCCATAGGGCCACCCAGGACTCAAGTAGCTGGGGACTCGGTCCTAATGGTAATGAATAAACAAAGATTTACAACATCAGATAAAGAAGTTATGTCTTACCATAATGTTCCATCTGTGTTGTAGATCTTTGTTCATTCATTACTTCCCGCCCTCCTTCCCCCTGCCTGGATTCCTGGTGGACTTTACAAACTCCTGGTTAGGGTATTTGCTCAGTCAGAGCCTCCTACTTTTTTTCCTATTACTACATCTTTTATCTAGGGAGTGAAAACTTGATCTGGAGTATCTAGGAGAGGGGCATTGTGAGTAGGTTCTTAGCTGAGAGTTTTTGGCTTGCGCGAGCTGGAAAATGGCCATATCGGTTCTGAGGATGAAACCAATGTCCTATCTGTAATAAATGAACAAAGATCTACAAACACAGATGGAACGTTATGGTAAGACATAACTTCCTTTTTTCTCTCCTACTGTAAACAATCAATAATTCTCTATTGTTTCTTCCTGTCTTCTCTGAAACTAACTTATTTTTCTCTCTCATTTTTGCCTCCACTTTGTAACTGCAAAACTAAATGCAAATGTAAATAAATGCTTTTTCCATTTGTTTTATTTTTTCTTTCTGGACATAGCATTTTTCTAAACAACTAACTACCATGTTTACATGCACTCTATAGCAATCCAAGACACAATCCTGTCTATGATGTAAAATTATGTAATAAAAATGTCTATCTAATGCGAATACTTGTAAGGTATGAATTTTGATGTGGAGCTTTTCTCCCTGGGCCTCCGCTGAAAAGGGGCATTTCTATCCCAGTCAGATTTTGCCAGTCAAAAAAAAACAAACAAATAAATAATAAATAAATGCCAGGTGTTAGATAAAAATAAATTAGGACAACACAGGAGGCTCAGATACAAGAAAACTTTACTAGTGTACACCAGGAGGCAAAAAACCATACAGTACAAGTATAGAATTCTGTCTAACATGATACAGGAAGTAAGTCTTATTTTATACATTATACATCCAAGCTGTGCCCACCTTACTGACGTGGTCAGTCACAGGGCACCTACATCACTATAGTCTACAATATTCTATTCATAAGAAAGTGCTGAGGTTATATTTTTTAAAAGTTTTCCCATGAGAATAATACAGCCTTGAAAAGCACCTGGTCAGTTATAATGTCTTTCTGTAAATGTTATTCTTTCAAGGTTTCAGTCCCGCTCGAATACAATAGTCAGTTCAGTTCTTAATATGCTTCTTTGTTCTTCTCGCAACATTAACTTTTAGCAGCTGTGCTGATAATATTCACAAGGCCAACTATCTCAGAGGAAGGAAGAAAAGATTCAATGCCTTATACATTCATTTTCCTGACCCAGCAGATAATCATTTGTGAAAAACATAAGCTTGCTGAGCTGGCTACTGCCAGGGTCAGAGTTCAATCACACTGCAGCTCCAAAGCTTCAAGCAATTACATGTAAGATCATTCTTACTGCCATATTGTAAAATAGAATAAAATGCATTAAATACTATTTGCTTTTGAACTAGCACTTCATATATGTTTAAGTACATATTTTTCTAACATTCTCCCTCCTTTTAATACTTTTTATTCTATTCAGAAACATGAACAATATCATTTCGTTCCCTAGCCTTCTCCTCACAGGGACTTTTAACTAGGCAAGTCATTTGTTTTATATTTCAGAAAGAATTTCATTTGGAACTAACAGATCCAACTCGATGTTTTGGTACATAGTCTCAGTTACAGATATGTCAACAAATTCTCTAACCTATCTTTTCATACAGGGTATCCCGCAACAGACACATGCTCCTAGTATGAGCAAAACAACACAAACGGCAATCAAAATATTCATTAGGATTGAACCCCACCCACCAAATAGATTCTGGAAAAAGTTCATCAGTGGGTTTGGGCCTGGTTCAGTCTTGGCTGATACCAGCTGTATTACCTCTAGGTGGTCGTTGATTTCGTGTTTATTATCTGGTATATACGCACAGCATTCTTCTTTGATAAGCGCGCACGTACCACCTCTCGCCGCTAGGGTGAAGTCAAGAGCCATTCGGTTTTGTAGCACAACAGTTCTCATTGCATTCAGTTCATCAGTCACAAGTTCGAGAGCGGAAAAAGTTGCATTACTCATTACTTCGAGGAGTTTTGACAATTTTCTCAGCTCCCAGATCGATTTGACTGCTCCATAGGCTGGGAATATTCCAGCCCAGGATATAACACTGTCACTCAAGTCCATATGAGTCAATTTTTCTTTATCTTTCACGGATGGATGGTCCTTCCAGCCAGCCTCGATCTTACCCACTGGATTAGCGGGTTTTTCGACTGAATTCCCAGTTCTTCGGGCTACATCTCTTACGTTTCGTATCTTACCCAGAGGTAATTCTGCAGTATGCCTTATTGCTGGAACCAGGTAACCCAAAAAACAACTGCCGGACCAATTCTCAGGTAACCATTTATATGCCTTTTTCCCGCAAACAAAATAACAGTTTTCTACTTTAGTACTGATGCGGGTTAACTCTGAATGAAACATTTTTTTTGTCTATAACAGACGATTGTTTATGCAATTCAGGATTTTTCTGCACATCTTTTATCGTTGTTCTCATTAAGCTCAAATATGAATCATAATTTGTGCTACAACTAGTACTTTTATCTTTGGCCTTAATATAGCATTTGTAAGATACAGTTATGTTACAGTTACTCCAACCAACTTGGAGTGTATCATTTTTATAAAAACAAATAATTCTTTTCTGTGTAATGGGTAAATACAATGCAACTTTGTCCTGTGATCTCACAGAACCTGTGTCAAAAAGTTAATTTTCCCAAGTCTCATTTATCCCCAAGGGGACAGCGGACATCAAAAGTCCTCCATATGCTGTTGGTATAGCAGTACAAACCCAGCAGTTTGAAATGTTCAGAGTCTCTACATATACATGCTTCATGGCCACGTATGTGTTAAAGTTTGGATGCCAGTCTATAGACAGTTCATCACATTTTGTCAATTTCATTTGTGTGGTTATATGCAGGAAAAACCACAAAAAAAGGAAAGTCACCACAATCATAGTCAATAGGTGTATAATTAGCAAGATGGTTAAACAATATCTTTGGGGTTGGTTCGCGTTTCTATTCACTTTGCTCTTGGCCATCCTGCCTTTGTGGTGTATCAGTTACAAAATGTTTATCAAGCTGAAAATTCTTTACCAGTTTACAATGCGTCAGGTGGACCCAGGACAACCTCTCAGCAACCTTTATTGCAGTAGGCGTTGCCAACAGTACCTGGTATGGACCTTCCCACTTTGGACTCGACCAGTTTTTCTTCTTGATGACCTTCAACCAAACCCAGGACCCCGGGGTCAGCACCGCTTCCGGTTTCGTTTGTTCTTTATCTGAAAAAGAGTTCAACTGAAAAACAGTCTTATTGGTTAACAATTTCTTCATATGACTAGCCAATGAGCTGTCAGCCTCCAGCTCTGCAGGCATGAGAGCTTTCCACTGTGGCACATAATATGCCCTCCCAAATATTACTTCAAAGGGGTCAAGCCCTTTACATTTGGAACTGTTCTCATGCTCAGCAATGCTAAAGGTAAACAGCAAATCCAATTCTTCTGAGTCTCACTCATCAATTTCCTTAACTTATTTTTCAAAATCCCATTGTACCTCTCCACCAGTTCTGCAGACTGTGGGTGGTAAGCACAATGATTTTTCAAGGAGATCCCAAAGAATTTCCCAAGTTGTTGGATTGTCTGGTTGACAAAGTGTGTCCCATTGTCACTATAGATTCTTTCCGGTATGCCAAATCTAGGAATTATTTATTTTACTAGGGCCTTTGCCACTGTTGCTGCATCCGGATTTCTAGTTGGAAAAGCTTCTACCCATTTTGAAAACATGTCTATAATCACTAAACAGTATTTTTTCCCTTCACATTTATTCAATTCTATGAAATCCATACAGATAGTATGGAACGGATATGGTGGTGCAGGAAAACTCCCTTGCTTGGGTTTGAATGCTCCTTGCGCATGATGTTTATTACAAATGTGACATGCTGCACAAAATTTTTGTGTGTAATTTGTAAATCCGTATGTTTGGAACATTCTATTAACTAACTGTACCATCCCCCCTGTTGAGACATGGCTCTGACCATGGCTCAACAAAGCTGCATATCTAAATAAATTAGACGGCAATATTGGCTTTTTCTCCTTGGAGATATACAGTCCGTTTTCGAGGATCGCACCCCGTTTTATCCATTTTTGTTTTTCTGCTTTTGTGGTTAATGTCTGCATTGTTTTTAACATTTCCAAATCTAAAATCTCAGATGGTTGTAATTCCTCATTCAAAAGTAAAGTTTCTGAGTCTGAAGCTGCCTGCTTTGCAGCTGCATCAGCTCGTGCATTACCTTTTGAAATCGGATCCTGTTGTTTTGTATGAGCTACACATTTACAAATAGCTACTTTAGTAGGTAACTGAATGGAATCTAACAAATTTAAGATAAGTTGCGCATGATTAATTGGTTTGCCAGTGGATGTTATCATTCCCCTGTTCTTCCATTGCTGTGCAAAAACATGCACTGTAGAGAAAGCATACTGACTGTCAGTATAGATGTTCACACATCTGTCTTTTGCTAGAGTGCAAGCTCGTGTCAAGGCTATCAATTCTGCTTGAGCAGACAAGTTATGCTGCAGGGGTTGTGCTTCTAAAATCTCTGTATCTGTTACTACTGCATACCCTACTAGATTCTTCCCTGTAGGACCCTTTCTGCATGATCCATCCACATAAAATGTCACCTCTGCATCATCCAAAGGCATATCAGTAAGATCTTGTCTGGGCAAAGTTATTTGCTCAATTTCCTGCAGGCAACTGTGTGGTGTGCCATCCACAGGAGTCGGAAGTAACGTTGATGGATTTAATGTTGTACAACGTTCAATTGCCATATGAGGTTGGCTCAGCAATATGGTCATACAAGAATGATGCCTAGCAGGAGATAGGTATGCTATTTTTTCTTGCAGTAAAATTATTGCGACTGCATGGGGCACTCTCAAAGTGAGAGGGTGGAATAACACCACTGAGGCTGAAGCCTGTACCGCCATTGCAGCTGCGACTACTGCTTTTACACAATGTGGCAATGACCGTGCCACTGGGTCTAACTGTGATGAATAGTAAGCTATGGGGCGTTGCTTATTCCCATGCTGTTGTGTCAAAACTGACGTCATATATCCCTGTTTACAATCTACAGTTTGGAAAAATCTTTTGTGGTAATTTGGAAGTCCTAAATCTAATGATGAAGCTATCAATTGCTTTAGTCTGCAGAAAGCTGTTTCTGCTTCAGGTGTCCAATGTAATATATCTTGTGCTGCCATTGGTGTTTTAAATATTAAATCAGCCAATGGAGCAGATTCTAAAGCATAGTTCGGTATCCAACTTCGAAAAAAATTAGTCGTTCCCAAGAAGGACATAATTTCCTTCTTGGTAGTTGGTTTGGGTGCCTGTAAAATTGCTGTTTTTCTATCCTCATCTAGTATTCTACCTTCCTTGGATATTACATATCCTAGGTATTTAACCTGTTTCCTTCAGAGTTGTAACTTGTGTTTGTTTACTTTGTGTCCTTGTGCTAGAAATTTCAATAATGCTATTGTATCTTCCCTGCATTGCTGCTGGGTAGGGGCTGCTAGCAGGATGTCATCTACATAAAGTAGAATCTGACTACCCCCTGGTGGAGTAAATCCCGCCAGGTTGCTAGCCATTTCTTGTGCAAATATCGTTGGACTTTCACAATATCCCTGTGGTAGCCGAGTATAGGTATATCTTTTACCCTGAAATGTAAAGGCAAACCAATACTGGCTATCAGGATGTATAGGTATTGAAAAGAAAGCATTGCTTATATCTACCACAGTAAAATATTTTTGTTGTGGCTTTAAATCGTTTAATAAAGTGTGTGGGTCTGGCACCGTAGGTGCTCTAGGGATTATTGCATCATTTACGGCTTGTAAATCCTGTACCATCCGCCATTCCCCGTTTGCTTTTTTAACAGGAAATAGAGGGGTATTACATGGTGAATCCAAAGATTCTACCAGTATCCCTTCCTTGAGTAATGCTGCTATTATAGGCTTGATTCCCTGCTCTGCATCCTTCCTCAAGGGGTATTGTCTTTTTTGTGGTCTGAATGCTGATTTTGGTGTAATGGTTACTGGACCTGCTGTCCGAATAAGCCCTACATCTGATTTTCCTGTTGACCAAAGAATGCTTGGTATATCATACAAGGCTTTTTCTTCTTCTTCTAACAACAATGCCAATCAGCTGTCCTCACTATGTTGTAAGTGTACAGCCGGACGTGCTTGTGTTAACCAATTCAATTTCTGTTTTTGTACTCCCTGTTCTGATAATTCTAAATCAGTTTGTTTCTCCCATCTTGTCACTTTTTCACCCAAATCTGCCCATCTCACGTTTTTATGTTTTGTTAAACTGACGTGGCAGTCTGTTGGATTTGTACAATTTCATGAATTCCTGAGGTAGTGAACAGCTTACCACACTGTTACCCTCAGTATCCCAATATAAAGTTCGTAACACCAGTCTATTAGCCGGATTTTTGAACAATTCTTGCTCATATTCCTTATCAGGTCCTGGTGTGCTACAGTAGTATAGAGTACAATGTAACAAATGCTGCTGATCAGTGTCAAGGGAGGGTACCTTACTGATGGCTATGTTCATCAGTTCTTCGGTTACTGCCCCTGGACCAGTTGTAACTAGGTCCTGGCTGTACCAATAATAGGCCTCACCCTCCGATCGCACCACAAAAGTATCCATTTGTCTTTGTGCCTCCATACCCTGCATGGTAGGAACTACTGCTATGCCAAAAATCTGCATAAGGTCTCTTCCCAGTAGGTTTACTGGACATTTTGCAGAAACTACAATTTTACCTTTTTGGGTCATACCTGAAACAGGATCAGTTATTGCTATATCATGGGAAAGTGGTTCCCTATATAGCTGTCCATTTGCTGCTTTCACTAATATATAGTCAGGTGATGTGGAGTGTTCTGGTAACTTTGATGGATGTATCAAAGTTCGTGACACTCCTGAGTCACACAGGAATTTCACTTCCCTCCCTTCCACCAGAAGTGTAACTTCCGGTTTTGTGTCTGCCAAATAGAGCTCCAAGCTCAACAATGCTAAGTCCAAAATTTCACTTTCTTCATCCTCTGCATCTGCTTGTACTTCCTCTATTCCCTCTACTACATTTACATTTTCTTTCTGTCTATTAACCTTTCCTGATGATTTTTGATTGTTATCACTATCATATAGTCAATCCTCATCATCTTTATCTTTTTCTTCTGTAGTCGTCCTTTTATTTAGCCTGCAATCCCTTGCTAAATGTCCTTTTTTACTGCACTTAAAGCACTCACCTTTCTTTTTTCTCTCTTCAAAATCCTCTAATTTTTTGTCAGAGTGTTTATTACCCTGGGCATTTTTCTTACCCTTTTTACTCGACTGCACCACAAAGACTTCTGCTCCGTCTTCAGCTGTGAAGACCTGTGTTTTCTTTTTCTTTTTACTATTAAAGTGTCTTTCAGCATGTCTAGCATACTCAAGTAAGGCTTGTAGCCTGCTTGTTCGATGATCTATCATATGCTTAGTAATAAAGCTACTGATAGGGGCAATGCAACCTTTCAAAAATGCATTTTTCAACTGTTGTTCATATGCAGTATCATCTGTCTGACTTTCAGGAATTGTCATACCACTATGGTTATTGAAACATTCCAATAATCTACCATAGTACCCATCTACAGTTTCATTGTCTTGTTGTATGCATTGATTAATGCAAGTCCAATCTGCTCTAGGTTTCCATTTCTCAGAGATTCGGTCTGTAAGACCTTTCACTCTGGTGTCTAACTCTGCGTCACTGTGTAGGAGTGGCTTAAGTTGTGCATCACGAGCGTTCCAGGTGCCACAAATCATGTGCCAGTCTGGACCTATTATTTGTCTAACCACTTTCTCTACTTCTTCCCCATTCAAGTGGTAACAGTCTCATACCTTGTAAATCTTGTATAAACTTTTTATGATTAACTTTTGGATGAGGGATTCCCTCTGTAGCTTTCCGGATGTCTTCCGGTGTCCATGGTCTATACACTAGGAGAGTTGGGTCCTGTCCTTCCTGTCCTGCCTGAGGGTTCGGTACTTCGATTAGTGGAGAGATTTCTTCACCCTCTTCTAGTGAATCTCTCCCTATTTGATACAAATCTGTGTCCCTAAGTGTTTTACGTGTTCGGGATCTAGTTTCAATAGGTTCTCTTACGAATGGTTGTTTCAGTGCCCCTGCAATCTCAGGATAACGTGGAGGAGGACTGGCCTGTCCTCCTGCTTCATATCCTAAAAAGGGTATCGGAGGGGGCGGAGGGGGAGGGGCCATCGCTATTACTGTATTATTATCCTCTTTGTCTAAAAATAATGCTTTTGTATTTTTAATTTTTTGTTCCCTTCGGTTCACTTCCTCAATCCACCTATGTGCCTGAGGAATGCATAACTGTCGTTGTTTTTTTTGCCTGACCTTCCGCGTCAGATTTTAACTGTTTCAAGAGTTTAACTAATGAAATTTTGTTTAATTTACCGTCAAATTCATACTTATTAACCCATTTCGTATAATATCTTACATTATCTGCTCGTTGCAATTGCATATATTTTGCGTCATCAGTTAGGGGCGGATCTCGTGATTTTTTAGTGCACTGATTTCCCATGTCTTAAAAAAGACTGTTACGTAACCCTTTTCTTACCACGTGGTATCTTTAGTTCCTTTCACAGTTTATCTAGAATAACTGCCTACCTTATTCTGTTCCCCTGATCTATGACAAAATATACAGTAATTTTTTAATGTCCCTGATCTGCACAACAAATCTATGACAATAACATTTTACTGTAACCTAGTCCCTGATCTAAAACAGAAAAAAGGAAAAAACTCTTCCTACCTGAGCCTCTTGGGTCCACCAGTTTGAGACCGCTCTTCGGCCACAGATCAGAAAAGTGGCCAGCCTCTTAAAACGACAATTCAGTCGGAGGTCTTTGTGCTTTAAGAAGAACCATTTCGGTAGCTTCTCCTGCGCAGTATTCGACCACCGATAGACTCTGATCTGCAGCTGTCGAGGGCTTCCGTCACGAAAGGCCCAAACTGTTAGATAAAAATAAATTAGGACAACACAGGAGGCTCAGATACAAGAAAACTTTACTAGTGTACACCAGGAGGCAAAAAACCATACAGTGCAAGTATAGAATTCTGTCTAACATGATACAGGAAGTAAGTCTTATTTTATACATTATACATCCAAGCTGTGCCCACCTTACTGACGTGGCCAGTCACAGGGCACCTACATCACTATAGTCTACAATATTCTATTCATAAGAAAGTGCTGAGGTTATACTTTTTAAAAGTTTTCCCATGAGAATAATGCAGCCTTGCAAAGCACCTGGTCAGTTATAATGTCTTTCTGTAAATGTTATTCTTTAAAGGTTTCAGTCCCGCTCGAATACAATAGTCAGTTCAGTTCTTAATACGCTTCTTTGTTCTTCTCGCAACATTAACTTTTAGCAGCTGTGCTGATAATATTCACAAGGCCAACTATCTCAGAGGAAGGAAGAAAAGATTCAATGCCTTATACATTCATTTTCCTGACCCAGCAGATAATCATTAGTGAAAAACATAAGCTTGCTGAGCTGGCTACTGCCAGGGTCAGAGTTCAATCACACTGCAGCTCCAAAGCTTCAAGCAATTACATGTAAGATCATTCTTACTGCCATATTGTAAAATAAAATAAAATGCATTACATACTATTTGCTTTTAAACTAACACTTCATATATGTTTAAGTACATATTTTTCTAACACCAGGTATAGACCAAATGTGATCCAAGGGTAACTGGAAATATAGCCCTGACAGAGTTGTTAGAGGAAACCTTTGAATATGGAAGGTGAGGAGAGTAATACTTAAATGTATCATCTAAAACATCAGTGGTGTAGGCCATCTGCTGTAAAGATAAAGGACCTTAAGTAAAATGGCTAAGGGGAGATGTAATGTAATGTTTCTTAAGGAAATAATACAATTAAAGAAATCTGAAATGCCTAAGCTGGGAAGAAAGAATTGGACAGTGACAAGATTTAGCTAGCTCAGTTAAGGGATGGGGGGCACTTTAATAAGAGTAAGGAAATGCTCGATTCAAATTAAAAACAAATCATACTAGGCAGAATTGAGTCGGGAAGGTGCAAGATAGTTGGGATAGATTTAAAGGGATTCACTGGAAAGGTGCATGTAGTTATGGACTCAATTTCAATACAACTGTCTACTTTAAATTTTTGTAGGCAATAGTAATGGAATACTTCACAGGGGGAATGAGAGATAATTGCAGGGGATTTTAAGGTGACAATGGACCACTTTCTATGCAGTAAATGTGTATATAATGATTTTTCCTAAGGATTCTTTTTTGTTTAGATGTTTACCTCTAAGGAGTTAAGATAAGACGACGCAGAAACTGCAAATGATTTAAGACAAATTCATATAGGGGAAGCTACATACCAAAACAGATACTTTGTTTAACTGGAGAAAGTAGGAGACTGGGGAAATCCAACATTTAATTTGTATTCCCTGACCAGTCTAGGTTCAGATTTGCTTAGGGTGGGAGCACTTGAAGAGGGTGAGTCTGAAAGTGAGGATGGGATATTGTAACATAAATAAGGCACAGGAAAATAAAAGACCAAGGGCACTATTGATTTATTTATTTATTTATTCATTTATTTGACACTTGTTGACTGGGATAGTCCAACTGAGCAAGAGACCCTTTTCAGTGGAGGCCTGGGGAGAAAAGCTCCACTGTACAACTTAGCAAGAAAGATTACAAGATTAAAGTAGAATACAGTAAAAAATATTTAATAAAACAAATGAATGAGTGTCCAAGAGGCTGCACAGTGCAACAAAGCAAGAACAATTAAAAATTTGTATAAAATGTACAATAAAACACTTTAGTGAATGTTTGTAACAATGTAAGTGAAATAAGCAGCAACAGAGACATTTAATGTGAGTAGTAGGTATATAAATTAGGTAATAACTGAACACTGGGAAAAGACACACCGGTATTTCATCGGTGGACATCTGTACAATTCAATGTGGTTTATAAGAGAGTTAGCAGTAAGGAAGGGAGGAATAGAGAGGACAGTTAAAGGAGAAAGGGGTGGGTTCAAGTGGGATGATTACAGTGACAGGTCCAGGTGCTGTTGAGATACCCTTTGAGAGTTTTCTTGAATTCCTGGATATAGGTAATATTTCTGAGGGTCATGGGAAGCTTGTTCCATGAAAGAGCAAAGAAGTAGCTGTAGAGATTATGTCCAATAGATTTTTTAGGTTTGTGAATCTGTAATAGACTTAGGTCTGAGCTTCTGAGGGATTGAGTGGGCTTATAGAGGGAGATAAGTGAGGAGATGCTAAGGCTGGAAGAGGGCTTATTCAGGATATAATGGATAATGATAAGTTGTGTAAATAACAATTGGTTAGGAAACTCAAGCCAGCTGAGTATCTGGAGAGCATGAAAGTGGTGAGATCTGGAGGGCAGAGTAGCTGCAAATCTAGCAACTTTGTTGTAGGTGGTTTCAAGTTTGGAAAGTAGTGAGGATGGTAAGATGGTTAAGATTTGGGAGCTGTAGAAGAGGTTAGGGAGAAGGTATGCTTGGGCAAGTGAGATCCTGGAGCTGGGTGTGAAGAACCTTTTTTTTCTTTACAGTAGGCCAAGCGTTTGGTGGCTTTTCTTTATATTGTGAAGTAAATGAAGGTCAAAGTTAAGTTGGTCATGTATTATTACTCCAAGGAGCTTAGTGTGGGTTTCAGCACTGATGGTGGTGTTGTTAAAGGAAGAGATGGTAAATGAGGACTTAAGATGATAAAGTGATTTTGGGAGGAAGAGAAGTTTTGTCTTTTTAGGGTTAAGTATGAGTTGATTGTTATTAAGCCATGTTTCAGTGAGGTTGAAGGATGTTTGTGTCAGGATTATGAGGTTGGGAGGGTTGGCAGCACTAGAGATGATTGTGGAGTCCTCTGCATACTGTATGAGGGATGACTGAGGACAGGATGTGTGAAGTTGGTTAGTAAAGATGCTAAGAAAGATGCTAAAAAAGGAGGGGGCCTAAAATTGAACCTTGTGGAATGCCCATTTTGATGGGAAGAAAAGGAAATAGAGCAGAGAGCCATTTTATGAATTGTTGTCTGTCAGTGAGGTAGCTGTTGAACCAGGAGATAGTAGCTGAAGAGAGGTTAAGTTGAGAGAGTTTGGAGAGAAGGATGGGGAGAGGGACACTGTCGATGGCTTTTGATAGATCTAAGAAGAGGCAGGGCACTAGATTGTTATTGTCTCTGGCTATGGAGATGGAGTTAGTAAAGGAAATAAGTGCAGTAGTGGTAGTTTGGTGGGAGCGGAAGCCATGCCGGGTAGGGGTGATCAGTTTTTTTGTGTGTGAGAAAAGCTGAGATTTGTTTATGAACACAGTCCTCGAGAATTTTTGAAAGAGGAGAGAGCATGGCAATGGGCTGATAATTAGAGAGCTCTACAGAATTTCCACCTTTGTGGATTGGTATGGTGTGGATTTTTTTTCCAGAGAGTAGGGACAGTGGATTCAGTGATTGAGTTAATGAGGATGGAGACAGGATATGCTATGGAGTTTGCAGCAGCCTTTAGGAAGACAGAGGCAGGTTGTCAGTTGATGGGGAACATGGTTTAAGTTTGAGAAGTTTTTTGATGTAGGTGGATGGAATGGGATTCAGTGGGAATGGGTTGTTTTGTAGTATGGGGGAGCTGAGAGGTGTGGGGTTGGTTGGATGGGAACTGTGCATATGTTTGCTGATGGTACCTATGAAGTTTGAATTTGAAAATGGATGCAGTTTCTTGGAGTGTGTTATTTGGGGTGATTAGGGGTGGGGTTGGGAGTTGAGGGATTTTCTGAGTGGAGAATTTGGTTGACAGTATTCCAGAATTTTTTTAGGATTTCTGGGTTCTGTAGTTTGGGGTGAGAGGTAGAAGTTATTTTTATCAATTGTATGTGTTTTTTGGTTAGATTTCTGAGTTCCCTACATTTTTGGTAGTGCGTGGGAGATTATTTAAGAATAGAGTCTGGAATACAATTACAAGAGAGATAGTGTCAGAGCTTTGGAGAAAGAGTTGAACTAAAGAGAATAGTACAAATGGTTTAATTATATCAGTAATATAGAATATCAAAGAAGTAAAGGTGGAAGGGAAGAAGATGTCCTGCAGAAAATGGAAATATGATGTATGGGAACCTTAAAAGATTTTTGGGAAGGAGGGGACGGAAATGAAGGGAGCTGATACACTCTGATTTCAGAAGAGTTTAGTTTGGGCAAGTGAAATTAGCTATTAAGGGGTGGTTGCTCAGACAGGGAATTATATTGAATAGTCAGGAGTCAAAGCATACAATGGGAGAGATATTGTGTTGAACAGAAAATATAAAAGGAGCTTAGATACGGTAGGCTTTCTAGGATGTTAAATAAACAGAATTGTTTCAAAGAGACTGAGAAACTCTGGCTGAAATTGAATACATGTGACAAAATAAATGTTAACCTGTGAATGGCATGCCATATTTAGAAGTATGAAAAGCTGAAGGGGATCTGCAAGATATGGGATCAGTGCATGAGAACAGTGTGCACGTGGTTTAGAACTACACAGCAGGTTAGTGGGGTATAGATTGCTGGTACAAGACAGTGTTGTGCATTTGAGAAACTTCAGTATGAACTGCACATATGTTTAGGAGTTGTTCAGTAGTGAGGGATATATGAGAATGCTGCATGGAGCTATAGAAAGAACTTTTGGAGAAGCAAATTCTAAGAATGTGGAGGTATCTATAACTAATCATAGGAGGCAAACCTCAAGGACGGAGTGAAACAGAAAAGTATCAGCTTTTATCCTTGGGATCTGGTTTAAAAGCCTTGTTGTAAGACACAGAGAAATGATATAAGATGGGATAACAAATTTATGAGGGAGAGTAACATCAGGACCTACAGAAGGCTGATAGCAGCACAGACTAACAAAAGGCAAAAGAAAACCATCCCAAGTAAATTGAAGAAAGTGTGCCAAATACATATAAGTAAAGAATCATTTTTGAGAATTAACTCATTCCCTCCAGTACTCCTAGTAGGTGTGGCCTGAGCCTTTAGAAATTAAGTTATCACCTTATAATTCTAACAAATACTGATTGACATAGGTCAAATATTAATACAATTGTGTTTGCCATAATGTATGCTTCAAAATAAAATATTCTGATGCCTTGTATGTAGCGTGGTTTTGGAATTATTAATGCAAGTATGAACAAGTAATATGTGACGCCTAGAGGAGCAGTAGGAGGTAACTGTAGATGCACCTGGAGGTGTCACTCAGATGTAATGAGTTAAGAAGGGTAGCTCCTCTCAAGATGACCAGAAATGTAAAGATGGAAAGACAAGTAAGGAAACCATTCCAGGGTAATATCTTTCTTTACTGGTCTTTTTATTCTTAAAGATAGTTCTCAATGTTGCTATTGTAAATTCATTCTCACCTTTACTCAAACAGGAAATGCAACTGTACTCTTCACTCTATACCTCTCAAGGTCTCCTCCACTTTTACTCCTGGTTAACCTCTCACCTAGCTAACCTTGCTCATTTGTATTATGTATATATAACTATACTGTAAAATTTAGCCTCAAGGCCATTTGCCTGTTTTTTACACCTAAACAAAATTGTAATTGTCTGCTTCTTTATGAATGCTACCTGTTTATTTGTCAGTAATGCAAAGTTTCTTAGTAATTATTCATGTAACTATGTATTGTTGGAGCTTTTCTCCCCGGGCCTTCACTGAAAACGGGCTCCCCGAGCCCAGTGGACCTCCCCGGTCATCAAACTGGAATAAATAAATAAATAAATATCTCATATAATTATGTTCGTTTATAGCTGTAAAGCTCATATTTGTTAACTAAAAGAAATAAAAAAGGATATTAAATATTATTTAAATTGTCATTTATAATGTATGTTTCTTTTGCCAGATATGGCACCTCAGCTATCGATGGATCATAAACAAAACAACACTAAATCCACATATGCAGAGGCCCTTAACTGTAACCTGCCCAAGCAACAAAGACCTCTGAAGATGAAACGCAAACAAACACCAATCACAACCAATGTGTCACATAGTTCACAACACCAGTGTGCCACCCAGCAACAGCCCCTAAGGCAAGACAATGTACCTAACACTTTAGTCATAGGTGACTCTATAGTCCGGCACACTGATGTCCCTCTCACCAGGTTGAATAAGGAGAAAATTACAGTCAGCTGCCTGTCGGGTGCCAGGATCCACCACATAACGCATGCACTCAAGTCACTCCACAACAAGTACAAATATGACTCTGTAATTGTCCATGTTGGAGTGAATGACTTGAGACATACCTCCCTGGACTACATGAAAAGAGACATGGAAGAGCTCTCGGATCATGTGGCCCAGGCAGGTATGACCCTAGCCCGGAGTAGCATCCTACCTTCGCCCAGAATGATACCACAATATAAGGATAAAATGATTGACTTCAACAATTGGCTAAGCTTATGGTGTCATTCAAAGGGGATCCAGTATCTGTCTGCCTGGGATGACATGATTGACAGACCACGATGCTTTGCCAGAGATGGTCTGCACCTGTCACCCCTGGGATTCAGGTTACTGGCTAAGGCTCTTGCCACCCCTACAGTGCCTTTTTTAGGCAAACTTCAAAGGACAAAACCACCACCGTAACAGGTACAAGCATGCAAAATCTGAAGGTAATGCTACTCAATGCTAGAAGTCTAAACCTCAAAATGCACTCTCTTGAGGCACTCCTAAAAATGGAGAACATCGATATCTGTGCAGTAACTGAGACCTGGTTCAAGGCTCCAGAGAGCACCCCTGCAATACCAGGCTACAACTCTTACCACTCTTTTCGGCCACCAAACCAGGACCGAAACACTAGGAGGAGTGTTAATATTCACCAAGGATATTCACACCACCAGGCTAGTTGGCCAACACAATGTGTCTGAAATTCTCCAGGTTCAACTAACACTAGGTAAGACTGCAATCCAAATTGTAGCTTGCTACAGAACCCCACCATACCCCAAGATTCTCACTACACCTTTCTAAACATACTGGAAAATATTAAGATAGAACCAAACACCCTAATACTGGGTGATTTTAACTACCCTGCCATTAACTGGGAAAACTACTCATGTCCCAATACCTTTGCGCAACGGTTCTTGGAATTCATAAATTCCAACGCCCTGGATCAACTAATCCATAGTCCCACCAGGGGCTCCAATATCCTAGACCTGGTCATTACCAACATGGAAAATCAATGCTCCATACCTATGGTCACCCCCTCGTTAGTCAAGTCTGACCATAAGCTAATCACCCTTAACATCCACATCCCACCCCACCCCAGTAAAGAAACCACCATAAAAAACTACTCCAAAGCCAACTTCATGCTACTCAAGTCAGAAGTGACAAACTTCATGACACCCATGCAGACGGGAACTGAAAGTTCAACTGCTGAATCCTACACTAAGACACTGTACGAGCACATCCACTCATGCATGAATTGTGCCATCCCAGATAGAACCAAAATGCTCTCATCCAAAAAAAGGAAGCCAATCTGGTGGTCCCCTGCCATAAACAAACTTTACAACAAATGGAAGAAACTTTTGCAGAAAAGAGGAAAATCCCAGGATGCAAAAAACTCCCTTACTAGCCTCAGTAAGAAACTGAGATGCCTCATAAAATCCTCCAAAGCTAGTTACGAAAATAAAATTGCCAAAGATTCCAAAGACAACCACAAAGCATTCTATAACTATGTCAAGAATCTAAATGGCAATGCTCAGATCTGCTCTGAGCTAAAACAGAATGGCATTAAATATACTGATCCGAAGGATATTGCCAATATCCTGGCAGATTGATTCAGTGCCAACTTCACCCCCCTCTCACCCCCTAAATGGCCCATCTCAATACCGGAAGATTGCCAAATTCCAGTAATAATGGCCACACAGGTACAAAACGCACTCTCTAAAGCCAAGAATACAGCATCCATGGGACCAGATGACATCCCGGGCTGTGTACTACATGAACTACAATATGAACTGGCACCTCACCTAAGTGTCATGTTTAATCATAGCCTCACCTCAGGTTTTGTGCCCACTGAGTGGTGCAGAGCTACAGTTATCCCAATCCACAAGGGGGGATCCACCTTGGATCCCAGAAACTACCGTCCCATCAGTCTGACAAGCCTTATCTGCAAGGCCATGGAGCGTATTATCATGGAACTTATAAACAAAGACATTGGCAACCTTCAAACACTGGACCCCACCCAGTTTGGGTTTGTGAAGGGCCGATCTTGTCTCCTGAACCTGATTGACTTCTTTGAATCAGTCTCCAGAGCCATGGACAAGGGTAAGGTGGTCCACACAGCCTATCTAGACCTTGCCAAGGCCTTTGACACCATCCCCCACTCTGGAATCATAGATAAACTTACTAAGTTGGGCATTAATCCCTATGTCACCCAATAGGTTGCTAAATGGCTTACTGATAGAACCCACACTGTAAAAGTAGCCAACTCCAAATCCAGCTCCAGACAAGTGACAAGTGGAGTACCTCAGGGTTCAGTTCTGGGGCCGCTCTTGTTTGGCATCTACTTCTCTGAAGTACAGGTCAACACTAAGGGACTCTGGCTAACAAAGTTTGCAGATGACTGCAAACTGGGAGCCATTATTGAATCCCCAAATGATGTGGATACTCTACAAAAGGGCCTTACAGAAACAGATGCTTGGTGCCAGAGCCATGGGCTCAAGCTCAATGCCAAGAAATGTATTGTTATCCCTTTGGGAAAAACATGTATCCATGAATTACCATATAGGTGGCAGTACACTAAACACAGAAAGTGTGATAAGAGACTTAGGGACACAGGTGGACAGTGGTCTCACCTTCGATAACCACATCACCACAACAGTCAGGAAATCCTTCTATGTG
Source organism: Protopterus annectens (assembly GCF_019279795.1). NCBI lineage: Eukaryota > Metazoa > Chordata > Ceratodontiformes > Protopteridae > Protopterus > Protopterus annectens. The sequence goes on from NC_056741.1 coordinate 230,779,972, forward strand.
GCACACCTCATCACGAAGGGCTTTTCATCCAGAAAAAAGGAGGTCATTGTCCCACTGTACTCATCCCTCATTAGACCCATTATAGAATACAATGCCCCATTTGGTATGTACCTCTCAAGACATCTGCAACAACTGGAAAGGCCTCAGAAATACCTCACTAAAAGAATCACAGGCCTAAAGCAGATGCCCTATGCTGATTGCCTTAAAAAACTCCAGCTATACTCTGTCGCATATCGTCTACTCAGAGGCGATCTCTGCTTAACATACAAGGCCATGTCAAACCCAGAGCTGTTGGACATGCTACACTTAAAGAAATCCCAATCCCTCAGAGCTACATGCTCCAGGGATCTAAACCTTGTCATCACAATAAACAAAACATGCTGGAGGGATAGGTTCCTGACCCAGAGACTCCCCAGACTCTGGAATAGATTGCCCATACATGTCAAGCAGAGTGCCTCTTTGGACCTCTTCAAGAAGAACCTTGACGATTGGATGGGAGAAAGGAAATTCACCCCAGGGATCACGTCAGTCGCCCTGCTAGACAGGGGTCCAGGAAAGTAAATAATGTGGGAAGAAATAGCCAGGGAATTGTTATGGCTAGGCTTGTATAGGCCCTAGGGCTGATAGCCTAGTACCAACCTATGAACCTATGACTACCTACATCCGCATCCTTATATCGACCTGAGATATCAGTGAAAGAAATAAAGATAAAGAAAAACAGACTACATTAAATAATACTATGATCAAAGAACAAAAGGTATATCTTCATTGAAAAAGGAAGATACGGTGAGACAGCAGCAAAATTCTGCAGAAAAAAACAGCTAGCAGTGATTATGAAAAAAGTATACATAACTAGGGCCATTTGTGAGTATGGAAGGTTGCTGAGAATCTGTTGAAGAAATTTGTTCAGAATGAAATTGTCCACTGGCATCTGGTGTCTTCAAACAATAGCCAGCACAAAACCAGAAACAGAACAGCACATAGAAAATCTAGTAATCCAAAAGATTTGCAGTACACTGGGGGCCAGGGACAGTACCACAATGCCAGGAAAAAGACCCAAAACAGTAGCGTGGTGTCAAAAGTATGCACGAACTAAACTAAAACTCCAGTAGTTATAAAAAAATGTGTAAAATTTTGATATAAATATAATGATATAAATTCATATATTTGAATTGTTTATGTCAAATAAAGGTTCTGATGAAGTTCATTTTATATTTATTAGATGTAAATCCTTAACATATATGTATTTATATCATTAAATGCATATTAAAGTTTTACACAGTTTTTTTATTACAACTTCTGGAATGTAGGTTACTGTTTTCATAGGTTTATAGGTTCATAGGTAGGTACTAGGCTATTGGCCCAAGGGCCTAAGTATGCCTAGCCAACAAGGTTCCCTGGCTTATGCCACCCAAGAAAGTTAATTTTCTGTGCCCCTGTCGAGCAGAGCAACAGAAGTGATTTCCGGTGTGTATTTCCTATTTCCCACCCACTCATCAAGGTTTTTCTTGAAGAGTGCTAATGAGGAACTTTGCTTGACATAGATGGGTAGCTTGTTCCAGAGTATAGGAAGTCTCTGGAATAGGAATCTATCCCTCCAGCATGTTCTGTTTATTGTGGTGACAAGGTTTAGGTCCCTAGTGTGTGTAGCTTGAAGGGATTGAGATTTCTTTAGGTGTAGCATGTCCAACAGCTCTGGGTTTAACATAGCTTTCTATGTTAGGCAGAGATCTCCTCGGAGTAGACAATATGCTACAGAGTAAAGCTGGAGTTTTTTGAGACGGTCAGTGTAGGGCATTTGTTTGAGGTCAGTAATCCTCTTTGTGAGGTACTTCTGTGGCCCTTCCAGCTGCTGTAGATGTCTTGTGAGGTACATTCCAAAAGAGGTGTTGTACTCTATAATGGGTCTAATGAGTGCCAAGTAGAGGGGAACAATGACCTCTTTTTTCCTGGATGAGAACCTTTTGTGATTAGGTGTGGCACATAGAAGGATTTCTTGACTACTGTGGTGATGTGATTATCAAAGGAGATACTACTGTCCACCTGGGTTCCAAGGTCTCTTATCACATATTCGGTGTTAAGTAGACCACCGTTTATGTGGTAGTTCATGGGTACAGAATTTTTACCAAAGGGGATGACAATGCACTTTTTGGCATTGAGCTTGAGGCCATGCCTCTGACACCAGGCATCTGTCTCAGTGAGGCCCTTCTGTAGGATGTCCACAGCATTTGGGGACTCGACTATGGCTCCAAGTTTGCAGTCATCTGCGAACTTCATTAGCCAGAGGCCTTCTGTGTTAGCCTGTACTTCAGAGAAGTAGATATCAAACAGGAGAGGTCCCAGGACTGAACCCTGTGGTACTCCACTTGTCACTGGTTTGAAGTCAGATTTGGAGTCTGCAGCTTTTACAGTGTGGGTTCTGTCAGTGAGCCAGTTAGCAACCCATGTTGTGACGTAGGGATTTATACCTAGTTTAGTGAGTTTAGCTATAATTTCAGAATGGGGGGATGGTGTCGAAAGCCTTGGCGAGGTCAAGATAGGCTGTGTGAACCACCTTACCCTTGTCTACGGCTTTGGTGACTGCCTCAAAGACATTGATCAGGCTCAGAAGACATGATCTGCCTTTCACAAATCCAAATTGGGTGGGGTCCAGAGTTTGGAGGTTACCTATGTCTTTGTTTATGAGTTCCATAATGATACGTTCCATGGCCTTGCAGACCAGGCTCGTCAGGCTAATAGGGCAATAGTTCCCAGGATCAGTTATGGCTCCCCCTTTTTGGAGTGAGATACCTGTTGCTGTGCACCATTCAGTGGGCACAAAGCCTGATGTGAGACTATGACTGAACATGGTGCTTAGGTGGGAAGCCCGTTCATTCTAAAGTTCATGTAAAATGCAGCCTGGGATGTTGTCCTGTCTCATGGATGCTGCGTTTTTGATTTTAGAGAGTGCAGCTTTTACCTGCATAGATGTGATTACAGGAACTTCGCATTTTTCCTGTATAGATATGGGCCCTTTAGGGGGTGAGAGGGGGATAAAGTTAGCAATGAACCTGTCTGCCAGGATGTTGGCAATATCAGTTGGCTCTGTAATTTTCGTGCTGTTGTGCTGTAACTCAGAGCAGATCTGGGTGTTGAATCAGTGGCAATTTTGTTTTCATAGCTAGCTTTGAAGGATCTTATAAGGGATCACAGCTTCTTACTGAGGCTGACTAGGGAACTCCTCCACTCATGGGATTTTACTCTCTTTTGCAACAGTTTCTTCCTTCTGTTGTAGAGTTTGTTTATGGCAAGGGACCACCAGATTGGCTTCCTTTTTTTGGAGGATAGCGTCTTGGTTCTGTTTGGGATAGCACGATCCATGCACTCATGTAAGTGCTTATAGAGTGCATTTGTGCAGGATTCAGCAGTCATAACTGTATTGTCCATCTGCATGGGTGTCATGAAGTTCACCACTTCTGTCTTAAGAACCATGAAGTTGGCTTTGGAGAAATTTTTTTACTATGGTTTCCTTAATAGTGGGTGGGGGTGGGATGTGGATATCGAGAGTGATTAGTTTATGGTCAGATCTGTGTACAACAAGAAGGGGTGGCTATGGGGTCTGCATGTGGTAGTCTATATGCAAATATTGTAGTTAGGCAATGGGAGAAGAAATTTCTTTTTCCTTCATGTTATTTTGAACACATCAAATTTTACACCAGGTTTTTGGATGATATGTTTGTTCTGTGGGATGGACCTGTTGATGCTATTGACGATTTTATAAATTATACTGGAACCACCACAGAATTTCTAATGTTCACCTATACCAGAGACCTTGACAAAATTTCCTTTTTAGACATCTTACTGGAAAAGGATTATGAAAATAAGATGTTTGTTTCAAAAATCTTTAAGAAAAGCAAGTATTCAAAGTCACTACTGTATTTTTTTAGCACACACCCAGTCAAACTACAGAAAGCAATAGTTAAGGGACAGTTCGTGTGTGCAGCTCGTATGGTATCTGGTACTGATGAATTTTTAGATGAATGTGACAACTTGAAAAATATGTTTCAAAAAAGAGGCCATCCTTGTAAGTTTGTTAATGATATAATGATTGAGGTGGATGACAAGAGAGAGTGTGGGTTTTATGTACCTTTACTTTCTTGTAGTATGAATGACAGTGGTCCTTCCACCAGTAATCAAGGGACTAACAGTGTTGCAAATAAGAATGATTATAAGACTTCTTTCATCACTGTATTCACCCAAGATAGTTACATACTAAGAAACATCTTAACATTAAACTGGTCTATTTTGAGACATTATAAGAACATCAGACAACTAATAGGACCGCAACCTATTATGGTATATAGGAAAGGCAAGAATATGAAAAACATATTTGAGAGCAGTAACTCTTACCCAAACCACAGGTCAGGTTCTATGAACAAATGTGGCAGATGTAATTATTGCAGTTACATAAAAGAAGGCAATATTTTTGAGATATCAAAACCAGAATCAATCAGAAATACAATTGTAACTTGGAAAAAGTGATTTACTGTGCCATGTGTACCACCTGTTCTTGCTTTTACATAGGCAAGACTGATAGAAAGTTAAAAAATCGCATATACGAACACCTATATGACATAAGGAATAAAAAAGAAACTAATTCTCTTAGCAAACATGTTTTGGAGTACAATGACCATAAGTTCCATTTTTTTATTATAGATAATAGCAGTACCAACATGAGGGGTGGTGCATGGTCAATATTTCTTGAGAAAAGAGAATTATACTGGCAATTATGTTTGAATGCTTGGAACTGGCCAGGCCTGAATGAGCATATTTCCATTAGCCCAATTTTAAAACTAAAGGCATTGGAAAGATAAAAAATATATATATATATATATATATATATATATATATATATATATATATATATATATATATATATGTATATATATATATATATATATATATATATATATATATATATATATATATATATATATATATATATATATATATATATATATATATATATATATATATATATATATATATATATACATATATATAATATATATATATATATATATATATATATATATATATATATATATATATATATATATATATATATATATATATATATATATATTTCTCCATTATACACTTTAACATTTTAAATAATTCACGTTCAGCATTTATTATGTTAATGTGTATTTATTTCTCTTAACAGTTTCTACTATATCTAGACAACCCCTTAGATATCTTATGACATACAATAGAATGAGCAGAACAATTGAGAATGTTATAAGAAAAAATTGGTTTGTCCTGAAATCTATACCCGGTCATGAGAAATGGCTCCCAGACCAACCTATGTTTACCTATCATAATTGTAACAATTTGAAACAACTTTTATGTTACAAAGATTTTTCTTTGAATAATACACAAGGAATTGAGTTTAAGAAAGAAGGCACTTTTCCATGTTACAAATGTTCATGTGGTACAAGTATTAATCAGTGGCCAGAATTTATACATCCTCTGAGTGGCAGGAGATTCATTTTTCACTGTACAGTGACGTGTAATACTACTGGTATCATATATTTTGCCACATGTAAGAAATGTTCAGGATTTTATGTGGACAAGTCAGTCAGGTGCCTGAGGGATAGAATTATTGAGCATAGATTGGAGATTTGTAGGAATATACCTACTAACTCATTGGCTTGCCACATTTCTACAATGGATGCTGCTCATGAATTTGACTTCAGGGCCATATCTATTGTATACCCAGGTATTAGACGTGGAGACCATGTTAATAATGTGGACATGAAAGAATATGAATGGATAGTGAGGCCTGAAGCAGATAAAGTCCCAGGCTTGAATAAACAAGTTACACTAAAACCTATTCTAAAAAAATAAACAAAGGAAAATTAGAAAAAAATGAGAGGAAGATATGTATATACTTCTTATCCCTTTTATCAGTGTTTCTGTATCTTTAAGAACTGGGTGTTCACCTTAATCAGTTAATGGCTGTGTCATGTGCTATTAGTATAAATGTTGGTTGTAACTTTTCTTTTGTGTAAGACACTGAGGAAGGATGTTTTTTATATCCGAAAGCTTTGTCTTTTTTTAATAAATTTTATTTGGCTTGATGGTGTGGAGAGACTATTTTCTTTTTTGCTGTTGCTTTGGTGTTGCTCTCTCCACCTTATCACTTGTTCCTCATTTCTATTGTTTGAGATGGTCAGTGAAGCTAGCAGGGATTCATCAAGCCCACTTTCTACTCAGAACACTGATTTGGAGACTCTACAACAAACTGTACTTTCTTTGAGTTCAGTAGTACAGTCGCTGTCACTCAAAGTGGATTCCTTGTTGAACACACCCCCTTCTGACATCTCATGCATCAGCAGGCAGCTGGTGGGGCTGTGATGGCTTCCACAAGCCTGCAGCATGTTTTAAATGATGTTTCTCTTTCAAATAACTCTCAAAGACCTTCTAATGGACATTTTTGAATGTTTCTAATGGAGAGACAGTATTAATGCATCTATACCTTGTGGACAACCAGTTAATCAGTCTGTGAATATTAATTTGTTGGCAGGCACAGTTCCAGCATTAAAAGACTGCCTTGCAGACACTTTTTCCTCTGGTGAAGCTGAGAGAGTCACAATGGACACTGGTAACAATGATTTACCATCTCTTTTTCATCAGTTTGATTACAAACTTTCTAAAATTAAGCGACTTCAGCTTGACAATGCTTATTTTAGAGAATGTATTAAGGACAATATAGTGCCAAAAGGTTAAGAATGTGGCGCTACCCTAATGGGTTACAGTACAATTCAAAACTATTTAAAGAGCTAGTTGCTTTATTTGATAGACATGGTATAGAATATATGCGTTTGATAGTAGAATATAATGATGTTTTAATTAATGAATTATCTGTTTCTGTTTCTGATATTGATAAAAGCATTTGTGAACATTCTCATTATGAACAACACAAATTTGAGCATGTGAGAATTTTTAAGAGTATGGAGCATCTAGTAAGTTCTATTAAACTTCGTAAAACTAAGAAACTGAATAGGGACAGAAATTACTATAGTAATGGCCTGGCATATACCAGACCTCACCCTTCCCAGGAATGGGGCAAAAAATATACCAATTCTAATGGGAATCCTGGCAACAGTAACAGCAATGTTATTGGTACTGATAATCCTTCAACTAGTAACTCTGGTCAGGTTTTTTAGACAAGGAAGAGTTTCCCCCCGAGATGCTCAGAGCATCTGAGGAACAAGGGTTCCCAGGGGAACAACAATTGGGATATAGCCCTGATGAACAGGAACAACCATTGGAACAGGGGAATTGCTGAATAGAAGGGGGAAGCGGTACCAGTCTTGGAACAACAGGATGTAAATGTGACTTTAACTAACTTGTTGCATTCACCACCAAACAATTTAGGTGATGATATGGACCATTTACTCCCACCCTGCCGCATAGTTACCAACACTTTAGGTGACTTTAATGTGTATAATTTTTCCAGCATTGCTGTTAATTCTGAACACTGTGATTTGTTTGCCAAAGGAATCACCTTTCTACCCCCACAGCCCCTAGATGTTTTTAATACTCTTATGGATTTAAGAATGTATACACGAAAGCTGAACTTGAATATTCTTTTAAAAAACTCTGCACCTGGTTCCTTTGTCAACCCTTTAGCCATCTCAAGCACATATAGCCCCCCACTTCATCCCATTGTCCAACTTTTTGAGAACATATGTGAGTTAAATATATGTAACTCTAAGCTTTCTAGTAGGAACTCTGACATGAATGAGAAAAAGGTAATGGACAAAATAAAAATCTTTTCACAAACTATTAGAATTATGAAACCTGATAAAGGTGGAGGTGTTGTCTTGATGGACTATGAGGATTATAACAAGAAAATACTTTGTATTCTAGAAGGAGAAGCATATTTAAAATCATTCATTAATGAATTGAATGCTTCTTACCAGCATATAAGGAATGAACTCCAAGATTTATTTATAGAGGGTTCAATTTCTATTGTTGTGCTTAATTTTCTCTCTGTTCCCCACCCTAAAATATCAGTCATGTTTGGGCTGCCAAAATTGCATAAAAATCTTAGCCAATCACCCAAGTGGCCCATAGTAGACTCCAAGGGGTCCATTACCCACCCCCTTGCAAGATATCTGGACAATATGTTAAAAGAGTACATATTGAGTGAGATACATATCTTCAAGGATTCATGTAGCTTCTTACAAGCTATAGATGAGATACCTTTCAAGGACACTTTTGTTTTTATTACTATCGATATTAAGGACCTTTATTCAGTCATACCTCACACAATTGGTTTGGAGTGGTTTACAGATTTGTTATATGAAAAAGATATCTCACACTTCCAGACCTTGGTCTTTTCACAACTGATGGAAATTATCCTTAAAAACAACTTCATTTTATTTAACAAATAAATTTACTTACAACAAGAAGGGGTGGCTATGGGGTCTGATTGTGGTGGTCTATATACAAATATTATAGTTAGGCAATGTTATTTTGAGCACAGCAAATTTTACACCAGGTTTTTGGATGATATGTTTGTTCTGTGGGATGGACTGGTTGATGCTATTGATGATTTTATAAACTATATTGGAACCACCACGGAATTTCTAAGGTTCACCTATACCAAAGACCTCTACAAAATTTCCTTTTTAGACATCTTACTGGAAAAGGATTATGAAAATAATGTTTGTTTCAAAAATATTTAAGAAAAGCAAGTATTCTAAGTCACTACTGCATTTTTCTAGCACACACCCAGTCAAACAAAAGAAAGCAACAGTTAAGGGACAGTTTGTGCATGCAGCCCATATGGTATCTGGTATTGATGAATTTTTAGATGAATGTGACAACTTGAAAAATATGTTTCAAAAAAGAGGCCATCCTTGTAAGTTCATTAGTGATATAATGATTGAGGTGGTTAACAAGAGAGAGAGTGCGGGTTTTGTGTACCTTTACTTTCTTGTAATATGATTGACAGTGGTCCTTCCACCAGTAATCAAGGAACTAACAATGTTGCAAATAAGAATGATTATAAGACTTCTTTCATCACTGTATTCACCCAAGATAGTTACATACTAAGAAACATCTTAACATTAAACTGGTCTATTTTGAGACATGATAAGAACATTAGACAACTAATAGGACCGCAACCTATTATGGTATATAGGAAAGGCAAGAATATGAAAAACATATTTGAGAGCAGTAACTCTTACCCAAACCACAGGTCAGGTTCTATGAGCAAATGTGGCAGATGTAATTATTGCAGTTACATAAAAGAAGGCAATATTTTTGACATCAATAATATCAAAATTAGAATCAATCAGAAATACAATTGTAACTCAGAAAAAGTGATTTACTGTGCCATGTGTACCACCTGTTCCTGCTTTTACATAGGCAAGACTGATAGAAAGTTAAAAAATCGCATATACAAACAGCTATATGACATAAGGAATAAAAAAGAAACTAATTCTCTTAGCAAACATGTTTTGAAGTACAATGACCATAAGTTCCAATTTTTTATTATAGATAATATCAGTACCAACATGAAGGGTGGTGCATGGTCACTATTACTTCAGAAAAGAGAATTATACTGGCAATTACGTTTGAATGCTGGGAACTGGCCAGGCCTGAATGAGCATATTTCCATTAGCCTTTGAAACTAAAGGCATTGGAAAGATATATATATATATATATATATATATATATATATATATATATATTTCTCCATTATGCATTTTAACATTTTAAATAATTCACGTTCCGTATTTATTATGTTAATGTGCATGTATTTCTCTTAACATTTTCTACAATATCTAGTTTTTAGTATTTAATTACACAAATTTATTGTTTTAACATATTCAGCATATTCAGCATATTTAAATATTTATTGTACATTGTCATTTTATGAAGCAGTGCTTATATGTAGTGTGTTTTTTAGGGTGGTGTGTTCATTGAACTTCTTCAGTTTGTATATTTTCCCTGCTTTTTAAATTCAGTGACTGTAAATATTGTGCTTTTAATGACATAATTGATTAGTTCATAACTGGTTGGAAGTTCCTGTTTGAACTGTATAAAAAGGAAGTAACTATGTGGGGTAAATTGTCTGATGAAGTCTAGATCTTTCTGGACGAAAGCGCTCATCCTTGGATTTTTATGTTCTGAAGTTAATAAAGTGGATTCTGCATTCTACAACTGTGTGGTGATTTGCAGCCTGCATTACTTTGATTGGGTTCAATCCAGCTACTTCTTCTGGCTTTTGTGTCTATAAATTTAAAAGGGCGTTGCCTAATAATTTAAGAAAATTGCTATTTCAAACTGATGAAAGGATGCTGGAAATTTTGTTGTACTGGTAAAGATATTGTTTTCCAGTGAATGTATGTTTAAAACTGAACAATTTAAAACCAAATAATGGTAACAAACAGAAAGTTTCAGTTACAGACATGCTTTGCTTTGAATGTAAAAAATTGTGTTGCGTGACTTGATTTTGTACTAATAACAGAATTGCTCTATGTGTGAAAATTGAAACCAGGAAAGTCTAACATGAACCTTGCGCCAGGCGCCAGCATAGCGTCGGCGTTATAACGCCAAATATGGCTGCTGAGCGATTCAGGTATGAATGAATTCCACGTTCACTACCGGCGTGCGCCGGACCTTCTCCGCCCCCTGCGTAGGTATGCAAAACACACTGTGTGCGGTATTGCACCATGCAAATGAAGGGAAATAGCGATCCACGAAGTGGCGCAGGCGTAGCGTAAGGGCACGGCAATGTAAACCAAAAAAAACGGTTTACATTTACCCAAACATGACCGAGGAGTAACGGAAGGCTGTCAAAGTCAGGTATCATGCAGGTGCAATATGCCAATGGGGAAAGGCACCGAGAATGTCCAAAGAAAATATGCACAAAATGTAAAAAATGACATAAATGGCATGTACGTGGAAAGAACAGCAGACCCCCCGGATATGTGCACAGAGGTTGCAAAGCAATGAAATAATATGACAATGTCCTAAAAGAGCAGTATAACACACATCAGCTGCACAGCCACCACACACCATAGTATGTATGTAAAGCTTCAACCCCAGCGCAATGGTTGTCAAGGAGTGGTGGCAGTGTTTGGCGCCGTAACCATGTATTAGTAGTCAATTCCATGCAAATGAGGCAGATAATAGTGAATCGCAAAAACGGCGCCGGTGTAAGGATGGAGCAAACGGCGTAGCGGTACTACACCGAGGAGTGGCCTACACGAGATACATGTCAACCACAGAGGGGTGTGCCACTGTAGGAGGAAGGATATTGGAGGGCAGCAAATCTGGGCTGTACAATGCACATCACAGCATCAGGACTGGCGTGTGAGGAAATAGATGCGCTGAGAGTACATAATGCGCGCACAGATGCATGTGCACGAGGATGACTACGTTCCCCAAACCAGTCATGTGACGGCCTCCCCGTCAACAACCACGGATATAGGAAGGTAATGCGGAGAATACGAGGAAATGCGGAAGCAGTCTAAATGGAGCCGTAATGAGCAATCAACACCAATCAATCCAGGAAGGGCAAACGGCGGCAGCTGACAACTCTGCATGCAGACTCCTGCATAACGGGAAAGGGGAGGCATATGAATGCAAAGATAGTAGGGGATGTAGTAGAAATGCAAAGAGCAAAGAACCAAAATAGCACAGGTAAGTACAGAAGTAGCATAACTGCAGCTGCAGATAAAATGTATCATATGCCATGTGCCTGCAGGATGCAGTAATGTAAGATGCAAAGCTAAGGCAATGCAGGCAACTGTAATGTAACACTAAAGGCAATACCGTTGCAGTTGCAACCGTAAAACTGCAAAAATAATCCATGGATACGGCTGCACAGACACACCCAATGACATCACCGGGTATACAGCACAACAGTATAAAGTGTGAATGCACACAACACACAGCGCGATTTCCCAAACACCGCACCGTAGGGTGTAAACAGACGGGGAACTTTTAATATGTATATGCTGGGTGCCGCCGTGGCCGTGATGCATAGGTATGTGGCAGAGACAGACGGAGTTGCGGAGGACGGTGCCGACAACTACCGTAGGCCTTACAGGAGAAGGAGAGTGTTCATACCAAGGGTGACCTACCAGGGGCTGCAAGACCTGGAGATAGTAGAGCGCTACAGGGTGGACAGGGACACGTTACAGCAAATAGTGGAGCTGTGCCGGCCACGCCTGAGAACAAGAGACAACAGAGGGGAGCCCATCCCAGTGGACACAAAGGTATGTGTGAGCTTGCGAATACTGGCTACAGGTACCTTTCAAAGGCCAACCGGGGACATAATGGGCATCTCACAGGCATCAGCATCCAGGGTACTACACCAGTTCCTGGATGCCATGTTACCACATGCCCATGAGTACATAAAGTTCCCCAGATCTCAGGAGGAGTTGGCTAGCAATATGCGCTTCCACCGTGTGGCACAATACCCGGAGGTACTGGGTGCGATAGACTGTACGCACATAGAAATTAAGTCACCACCCGGGGAGCAGGGTAGACGCTACATAAACCGCAAGGGATACCCCTCCATCAATTGCCAGGTCGTGTGCAATGCGCAGGGCATTATCATGGATGTGTGTGCTGGCAGCCCTGGAAGCTACCACGACTCCCATATCTGGCATGCCTCACAGCTGTATCAGGTATTCGCCAGGGGGGACATCACACAAGGTCACCTTGTGGGCATGCTGGCTACGCACTGGAGCCGTGGTTGATGACACCCATCAGAAATGCACACACACACATGCAAGAACGCCATAATGAGGCACACGCACAAACAAGAATAATCATAGAGCGTGTGTTTGGGATGTTGAAATCACGGTTCCGGTGCTTGGATACATCCGGTGGAGCCTTGCAGTACTCTCCAGGCACATGTGCCCACATATTCATAGTATGTTGTATGCTACACAATATGATTCTGCGGAAACAGCTGCTGCAGGGACATAATGCTGGAGGGCCACCAAGCCCGCCACAACTGCCAGGGCAAGCACAGGCACAGGGCGTTCAGCACCATGGACACACTGAGCCAGCCCCAGTAGGTAGACAGAGGCGTACCCAATATGCCTATGCCCTGGCAAAGAGGGAACGCATAGCACATACTTTGACAGTGTAGGCCCCATGGACTGACACCTCCTGACCTGCACACACAGTAAAATGGACGCCACACAAACATGTCCGCCCGTAATGTGTACCGTATGTGCGGACGTATGTGTGACTCCAACAAAGGCACCACCCAAACATTGCGCACCCAATAGCCAGCAGAGCATGGAACGCCAACACCTTGAACGCACGCTGGCTCCACAGCAGACGGCGTAGCCGTATGCTGCCACATTCGCCGCAAGTCGAATACATATGTACTTATGTGCATACACAGATATGGAAATAGATATCAGTACACACGTAGAAATATATGTACACATACACAGATATAAAGTACAACAGGTTAATATGGAACCCAGGGATGCAAGTTGACAGATAAGTAAGACGTGATATCACGACATAGTAAACAGTGAACGTCAACCCGATCATCCGGGAGGGTGGCCAGAGCAGGGAACGCCAGCCATGGAAATGTTAACCTGCATCAATGTATATCCGCGGGTCGGGATGATCGCCAGGCCACGGTACAGCAACGTGATATGTGCGTGTCATATCCATAGGATATGACTGCGGAGGTCCACACGGCCGGCGATCGTCAACGTAGGTATTGTGTTCAACCATCGGTGCGAAAGCGGCAATCATACCTGTCAAGTGTACGTCATTATGAGGAACGTACCTTAGTTGGGGTCTAAAATAGTGCATGTTCCGCGAAGTTCCTCAAAGTTCCACATTGAAATAGTCTGTCACACACGCAATGTTAGGAATAGATTTAAATGTAACCTGGTAAATATCAATGAAACATATGAATTCAGTAAAGGTTCTTCCTTGTACGTAAACCAGCATATTTCAACCACCCTATGACCTTCTTAGCTGAAGTTGTTAGTAAGCCATTAGTATGTGTTTCACATTTTGCCCATGTGTTACACATTATGAAGGTGTGTGTCCCTCATTCTGGGAATGGAAGGCCGAGAGCTACGGCGGGAATATGTGTATGTGTGAGGTGAGTTTGTCGTGTGTCGCGGCGTGTGTGTAATGTGTGTGCCACTGTAAAATGTGTATGTAGGTGACATGTCACACGTGGAGTGGAATAGCATGTGTAGGCATACAGTACAGGAACCATAGGCGTATGTATAGCAGTGCCCAGAAAGTAGTATTGACAGCCCCTCAGTGGCAAGGCGCGTGGCAACGTAAAACGATGCAAAGCGGAAATGTCCCAGAATGTACCACAGGCCCATAGCCAACAGGAGATGCAAAGGACGCATGTACAAACTATGACCGCATGTATGGCGGCCATATGGTAGACTCAACAAGACATGTCGGCAACGTTACACAGCACCAGGCATGTACGGCGAAGATACGCTGGTGTTATCCCGGCACCGATCGTGGCCACGTACCGACACGGAAAGACCGCAGTGTGTTCCACGACTGTTAAGTAAGCAAGCGCCACACGAATAGGAGCCAACCGGTAGCGTACAGGTCGTTCCAAGTACAGGGCCACAATCACCGTAGCTATCAGTGACAAAATGCCAATGGATAGTAGGCACGTACGAACATCCGCAGATATATAACCGATGTGAAGGAGGAATACGTGCAGGAAGCACACACGCAGGCGACACCGACACCACACGACATCAACAAAACAAACACTCCCAGAACAACAGACAGGTAACCTGCAGCTCCCCAAGCAGGGATGGAGCACACACACAAGCATATCGTGTATGTATAAATGCAAGACCCACACCCGCACCGTCACCCATATCCACAGATATACCCCATCGCACATATCAAAGGGATACCAGCCGAAACCGTAGCAAAAACATACAGGCAGTCAATGACAGCGGCATACCCGCGACAAGCCGCGTGGGAAACACTAGCAGCAGCCGATGCTTCCCTGCATCCGTTGTGTACAGGAATATAACAGCTATGTTACACATCTAAATGCACAACGCCAACGACAGACGCCGCCAGGACACGGACACCCACGTGTCGAACAAAATATCATACCCAACACACACAATCTACGGCTTACACAGCGATATGTACCTGACACCACACATAGCGGATGCAGTCACACAAACATGATACAATACATACCATCCCCACGAAGGTAGTGCAGATAACCAACGGCCACACGAGGAATGAACCATGGCCTAGTTTCGCGCGTAACGTACGAATGGAGGAGAATCACCGCTGATATGCGCATAAGTACACACCGAGGAACAGCTATTGGCGTGATGAACCCACATGCCTCAGGTGACGGCGAATAAAAGGAAGGCTCCCTGGATATTCAAACCGTATGTTCATACCGAACTGAGATTTAATACAAACGAAGCAAGAGGAAGATTCTAGCATACAAAAGCAAAGGCCGGAAAGGTATGTTTAACCCACGATATGTACTGGTGTGTAACGCATGATACGTATGACGAATCTGCACTGTATGTGAACGATGTGTGTAAGTAAAGATACCTGTCCATCAGGCAGACAGTGGTGAAAGGTGGTTATGTAATGCAAAGCCGCGGAGCATACCAACGTCTGTGGACGTCGTGTGCACAGCAGTGGGACAACATGTACACAGCCGGGATAACCCAAGGTCCCCAATAGGGATTTCAAACACAGAACAGTGACACCACCCACGCTGATGCTGTCAGTGGATATCGAACAATGAAGTACCACAGCAGGGGATAGGACATGTATGTATAGTGTCACAGCACACATGTGCATGGGCATATACCGTCGATGCCATACGGAATGTGCGCACGACGTGCACGTATCCCTCGCAGTAGGGGTGACGATGTCAATTATGTGTAATGCAAAGCTGTCATGATGGATATGTTCAGAAATCATAGACAGTATCACAGGCATAGCATGCATGATGGAGGGATGGACTAATGTTATGTACATAAACAGGATATGTATGGCCTGAACATGTGGGACAGAGTAGTAGCAGAATAGGTACCCGAGATGGAGTGAACAGCAAGTAACCATGTGCAAACGTTCCGTAGCAGGTGCAATGTGTGCAACAATGATGTCCGGCAGGGCCGTGTGTAAACATATGTGCAATGTACACAGTAGTGTCAACCCCCCCCATGGTAGTGTCCACTGAACGGCAGAGGTGGATGTCAACTGTTTATGTTTATACAGTACTTCCGCTGTGGTGGTAGCCTGGGTCTGTGTCACCCTACCAGTAAGGGAGCTATCACATGAGTAGTGACACAGTGTGTCCCTGTAGGATGTGCACAGGACCTATGTCCCACAGCACGGTGTGTGTCCAGTCTGTGGAGGTCACACAGACGCCCAGGCTGAGCAATGTGGCATGTGTGCACACATGCAGGGGTGGCCCTCCCACACTGCCCACTGCAAACGCCACGTAGGAGTACTACATGCATCGGTGATGTGGAGAACATGGCGCATGGCAGAGTAGAGGACACCCCTGTGTTACTGGTATGCAGGTGAGCACAGATGTGTTCCACGACTGTCATTTGCATGTGTAAACAGTCTGAGCCGGGCAGACATCACGGCATGACTATACTGAGACATGTCAAGGTGTATCCATTGTGTAAGGTACACCACATATGTGGTATTGTAACACCGCCCGCGTGTACATGTGTGTATGGCACAGGTACAAGGGCAACCAATGTATCAGCCACACATACGGTCCAGAAATGCGTGGCCCTGCACATGTGTACCCACGCCATAGTGGAATATGGCAACCAAAGCACCATGTGGGGCATGTGTGTGTACAGCAACCATGTACAATGTGATATGCATGTATAGGGACAGTATCCATGAGATACACAGTGCATGACTGTCAGTATGCAAAGGTGATGTGTATGCACTATGTGTGATGTAACTGATGCAATGATATCCACATGATATATCTGCCACACTGACACCTGTATGGTAGTTAGAAATATGACTAGGATGAGCTAGAATGCTGCCAGGTATGTAGATGTGGTATATGTAGGCATGGACAATACTCTGTGACAGCATGTAGTGTATGTAAGTAAATAGTGAGCATGAGGGGCCACATGACTGAGGACTGTACAATGTCACATGTACCTGACTTGTTGTAGTTAGCATGATATGCCTGCGCCACTGTGTGACCTGTACAGGAGGCACATGGCGTAACATCCTGAGACATGGGGTACAATGTGATGCTGGATGCGTACATTGGCAATACCATAAAGTGGAATGGCGCTGAAGGGCAAAGAGCGGATAATGCCTGCTTTGATACCATCAGTACCACACCAACCACCCATGCAATGGTATGACAGGTGGCCAGCATGTGGATGTGGTGTGCTGTGGTGCACAGAAGCCCAACAAGGGTGCCAGTAAAGGCATGGAGGTCGTCAATGAGTGTGTGAAGCATGTATGTGAGGATGTGGCCCAGTGCCATACTGAATGGCCCAGTCATGGGTGTACAAATGCAGCCCAATACGTGCAATGCAGTACCACCCATGTGTAGTGCGATAGATGTGGTTATGTGGTGGTCAGGGTACACAACGTACATGAACGGGCTAGCAGTCAATGCAGTGTGCTGCTGCAGAGACATGTAACAGCCAGGTTGGCGGGATACAACTACTACGGAGAGTGGAGGTGACATTGGGACCGTGTTCTAGGACATAATGTGTC
>NC_056741.1:230798255-230863255 GCF_019279795.1 Protopterus annectens
TTTGCAGTGGGCAGGGTGGGAGGAGCACTCCTGCATGTGTGCACACATGCCACATTGCTCAGCCTGGGTGTCTGTGTGACCTCCACAGACTGGACACACACCGTGCTGTGGGGCATAGGTCCTGTGCACATCTCACAGGGACGCACTGTGTCACTAATCATGTGATAGCTCCCTTGCTGGTAGGGTGACACAGACCCATGGTACCACCACAGCGGAAGTACTGTATAGACATACAGTTGACATCCACCTCTGCCGTTCAGTGGACACTACCATGGGGTGACACTACTGTGTACATTGCACATGTGTTTACACACGGCCCTGCGGACATCATTGTTGCACACATTGCACCTGCTACGGAACGTTTGGACATGGTTACTTGCTGTTCCCTCCATTTCGGGTACCTATTCTGCTACTACTCTGTCCCATATGTGCAGGCCATACATATCCTGTTTATGTACATAACATTAGGCCATCCCTCCATCATGCATGCTATGCCTGTGATACTGTCTATGATTTCTGAACATATCCATCATGACAGCTTTGCATTACACATAATTGACATAGTCACCCCTACTGCGAGGGATACGTGCACGTCGTGCGCACTTTCCGTATGACATCGACGGTATATGCCCATGCACATGTGTGCTGTGACACTATACATACATGTCCTATCCCCTGCTGTGGCACTTCATTGTTCGATATCCACTGACAGCATCAGCGTGGGTGGTGGCATTGTTCTGTGTTTGAAATCCCTATGGCGGACCTTGGGTTATCCCTGATGTGTACATGTTGTCCCACTGCTGTGCACACGTTGTCCACAGTCGTTGGTATGCTCCGCGGCTTAGCATTACATAACCACCTTTCACCACTCTCTGCCTGATGGACAGGTATCTTTACTTACACACATCGTTCACATACAGTGCAGATTCGTCATACGTATCATACGTTACACACCAGTACATCTCGTGGGTTCGACATACCTTTCCGGCCTTTGCTTCTGTATTCGTCAATAGTTTCCTCTAACGCCTTGATTTCGATTCACTTTGTGTTCGGTATGAACATACGGTTTGAATATCCAGGGAGTCTTCCTTTTATTCGTCGTCACCTGAGGCATGTGGGTTCATCACGCCAATAGCTGTTCCTCGGTGTGTACTTATGCGCATATCACCGGTGATCCTCCTCCATTAAATGCGTTACATGAAACTAGGCCATGGTTCATTCCTCGTGTGGCCGTTGGTTATTTGCACTACCTTCGTGGGGATGGTATGTATTGTATCATGTTTGTGTGACTGCATACGCTATGTGTGGTGTCAGGTACATATCGCTGTGGTGTTAGCCGTGGATTGTGTGTGTTGGGTATGGTATTTTGTTCGACATGTGGGAGTCCGTGTCCTGGTGGCGTCTGTCGATGGCGTTGTGCATTTCGATGTGTAACATAGCTGTTATATTCCTGTACACAACGGATGCAGGGAAGCATCAGCTGCTGCTAGTGTTTCCCACGCGGCTTGTTGCGGGTATGCCACTGTCATTGACTGCCTGTATGCTTTTGCTACGGTTTCGGCTGGTATCCCTTTGATATGTGCGATGGGGTATATCTGCGGATGTGGGTGGCGATGCGGTGTGGGTCTTGCATTTATACATACACGATATGCTTGTGTGTGTGCTCCATCCCTGCTTGGGGAGCTGCAGGTTACCTGTCTGTTGTTCTGGGAGTGTTTGTTTTGTTGATGTCGTGTGGTGTCGGTATCGACTGCATGTGTGCTTCCTGCACGTATTCCTCCTTCACATCGGTTATATATCTGCGGATGTTCGTACGTGCCTACTATCCATTGGCATTTTGTCACTGATAGTTACGGTGATTGTGGTCCTGTTCTTGGGATGGCATGTATGCTACCGGTTGCCTCCTATTCGTGTGGCGCTTGCTTACTTAACAGTCGTGGAACACACTGCGGTATTTATGTGACGGTACGTGGCCACGATCGGTGCCGGGATAACACATGCGTATTTTCGCCGTACATGCCTGATGCTGTGTAACGTTGCCGACGTGTCTTGTTGAGTCTACCATATGGCTGCCATACATGCGGTCATAGTTTGTACATGCATCCTTTGCATCTCCTGTTGGCTATGGTCCTGTGGTACATTCTGGGACATTTCCGCTTTGCATCGTTTTACGTCGCCACGCGCCTAGCCACTGAGGGGCTGTCAACACTACTTTGTGGGTACTGCTGTACATACGCCTATGGTTCCTGTACTGTATGCCTACGCATGTTATTCCACTCCGCCTGTGACATGTCACCTACATACACATTTTACAGTGGCACACACATTACACACACACAGCGGAACACACGACAAACTCACCTCACACATACACATATTGCCGCCATAGCTCTCAACCTTCCATTTCCAAAATGAGGAACACACACCTTCATAATGTGTAACAAATGGGCAAGATGTGGAACACATACAAATGGCTTACTAACAACTTCAGCTAAGAAGGTCATAGGATGGTTGAAATAGGCTGATTTACTTACAAGGAAGAACCTTTAATGAATTAATAGGATTAATTTCTATTTACCAGGATTTCATTTAAATAAATTCCTAACAATGAATGTGTGACAGACTATTTCAATGTGGAACTTTGAGGAACTTCGAGGAACATGAACTGTTTTAGACCCCAAATGAGGTACGTTCCTCATAATGACGTACACTTGACAGGTATGATTGCCGCTTTTGCACCGACGGTTGCACACAGTACCTACGTTGGCCGCATCGCCGGCGGCGGTGTGTACCTCCGCACTCATATCCTATGGATATGACACGCACATATCCTGTTACTGTACCATGGCCTGGCGATCATCCCGACCCGCGGATATGCATTGATGCAGGTTGACATTTCCATGGCTGGCGTTCCCTGCTCTGGCCACCCTCCCGGATGATCGGGTTGTCGTTCACTATGTTTACTATGTGGAGATTTTGCGTCTTACTTATCTGTAAACTTGCATCCCTGGGTTCCATATTAACCTGTTGTACTTTATATCTGTGTATGTGTACATATATTTCTACGTGTGTAATGATATCTATTTCCATATCTGTGTATGCACATAAGTACATATGTAGTCGACTTGCGGCGAAAGTGGCAGCATACGGCTACGCCGTCTGCTGTAGAACTGGCGTGCGGTCAAGGTGTTGGCGTTCCATGCTCTGCTGGCTATTGGGTGTGCAGTGTTTGGGTGGTGCCTTTGTTGGAGTCACACATAGGTCCGCCCATACGGTACACATGCGACGGCAGACATGTTTGTGTGGCGTCCATTTCACTGTGTGTGCAGGTAAGGAGGTGTCAGTCCATGGGGCCTACGCTGTCAAAGTATGTGCTATGCGTTCCCTCTTTGCCAGGGCGTAGGCATATTGGGTACGCCTCCGTCTACCTACTGGGGCTGGCACAGTGTGTTCATGGTGCTGAACGCCCTGTGCCTGTGCTTGCCTTGGCAGTTGTGGCGGGCTTGGTGGCCCTACACCATTATGTCCCTGCAGCAGCTGTTTCCGCAGAATCATATTGTGTAGCATACAACATACTATGAATATGTGGGCACATGTGCCTGGAGAGTACTGCAAGGCTCCACCGGATGTATCCAAGCACCGGAACCGTGATTTCAACATCCCAAACACACGCTCTATGATTATTCTAGTTTGTGCGTGTGCCTCATTATGGCGTTCTTGCATGTGTGTGTGTGCATTTCTGATGGGTGTCATCATCCACGGCTCCAGTGCGTAGCCAGCATCCCCACAAGGTGACCTTGTGTGATGTCCCCTGGCGAATACCTGATACAGCTGTGAGGCATGCCAGATATGGGAGTCGTGGTAGCTTCCAGGGCTGCCAGCACACACATCCATGATAATGCCCTGCGCATTGCACACGACCTGGCAATTGATGGAGGGGTATCCCTTGCGGTTTATGTAGCGTCTACCCTGCTCCCCGGTGGTGACTTGATTTCTATGTGCGTACAGTCTATCGCACCCAGTACCTCCGGGTATTGTGCCACACGGTGGAAGCGGCGCATATTGCTAGCCAACTCCTCCTGAGATCTGGGGAAGTTTATATAGTCATGGGCATGTCGTAACATGGCATCCAGGAACTGGTGTAGTACCCTGGATGCTGATGCCTGTGAGATGCCCATTATATCCCCGGTTGGCCTTTGAAAGGTACCTGTAGCCAGTATTCGCAAGCTCACACATACCTTTGTGTCCACTGGGATGGGCTCCCCTCTGTTGTCTCTTGTTCTCAGGTGTGGCCGGCACAGCTCCACTATTTGCTGTAACGTGTCCCTGTCCACCCTGTAGCGCTCTACTATCTCCAGGTCTTGCAGCCCCTGTTAGGTCACCCTTGGTCAGAACACTCTCCTTCTCCTCTGAGGCCTACGGTAGTTGTCAGCACCCTCCTCTGCAACTCTGTCTGTCTCTGACACATACCGATGCATCACGGCCACGGCGGCACCCAACATATACATATTAAAAGTTCCCCATGTGTTTACACCCTACGGTGCGGCATTTGGGAAATCGCGCTGTGTGTTGTGTGCATTCATACTTTATACTGTTGTGCTGTACACCTGGTGATGTCATTGGGTGTGTCTGTGCGACCGTATCTGTGGATTATCTTCCGTGTTTTACCGTTGCAACTGCAACGCTGTTGCCTTTGGTGTTACATTGCACTTGCCTGCATTGGCTTAGCTTTGCATCTTACCTTACTGTTTCTGCACGTTGCACCTACTATTGCCTGCAGTGCATCCTGCAGGCACATGGCATATGATGCACTTTGTCTGCCGCCGCCGTTATCCTACCTCTGTACTTGGCTGTGCTATTTCGGTTCTTTGCTCTTTGCATTTCTACTACATCCCCTACTATCTTTGCATTCCTATGCCTCCCCTTTCCC
This sequence comes from Protopterus annectens, assembly GCF_019279795.1. NCBI lineage: Eukaryota > Metazoa > Chordata > Ceratodontiformes > Protopteridae > Protopterus > Protopterus annectens. The sequence continues at coordinate 230,803,186 of NC_056741.1, forward strand.
GTTTTGCAGGAGTCTGCATGCAGAGTTGTCAGCTGCCGCCGTTTGCCCTTCCTGGATTGATTGGTGTTGATTGCTCATTACGGCTCCAATTACACTGCTTCCGCATTTCCTCATATTCTCCGCATTACCTTCCTATATCCGTGGTTGTTGACGGGGAGGCCGTCACATGACTGGGTTGGGGAACGTAGTCATCCTCATGCACATGCATCTGTGCGCATTATGTACTCTCAGTGCATCTATTTCCTCACACGCCGGTCCTGCTGCTGTGATGTGCATTGTACAGCCCATGTTTGCTGGCCTCCAATGTGCTTCCTCCTACAGTGGCACACCCCTCTGCGATTGACATGTATCCCGTGTAGGCCACTCCTCGGTGTACTACCGCTGCGCCGTTTGCTCCATCCTTACACCGGCGGCGGTTTTGCGATTCACTATTATCTGCCTCATTTGCATGGCATTGACTGCTAATACATGGTTACGGCGCCGAACACTGCCGCCACTCCTTGACAACCCTTGCGCTGGGGTTGAAGCTTTACATACATACTATGGTGTGTGGTGGCTGTGCAGCTGATGTGTATTATACTGCTCTTTTAGGACATTGTCATATTATTTCATTGCTTTGCACCTTCTGTGCACATATCCGGGGGTTCTGCTGTGGTTTCTACGTACATACCATTTATGTCATTATTTACATTTTGTGCATGTTTTCTTTGGACATTCTCGGTGCCTTTCGCCATTGGCATATTGCACCTGTATGATACCTGACGTTGACAGCCTTCTGTTACTCCTTGGTCATGTTTGTGTAAATGTAAACCGTTTTTTTTGGTTTACATTGCCGTGCCCTTACGCTACGCCTGCGCCACTTCGTGGATCGCTATTTGCCTTCATTTGCATAGTGCAATACTGCACACAGTGTGTTTAGCATACCTACGCCGGGGGCGGCGCATGTCCGGCGCACGCCGGTAGTGCACGTGGGATTGATTCATACCTGAATCGCTCGGCGGCCATATTTGGCGTTATAACGCCAACGCTATGCGGGCGCCTGGCGCAAGGTTCATGAATCCCGGGGATAATGTATAAAATCTGTAAAATGGTGATTATATAAAATGAAAGTATATATAAAAATGTATATAAATATGTTTTATTTTTTAATATATATTTTACCTTTCCATTGCTTTTAGTTTTAACAGGCAAGCAATGGAGAGTGAATCATTTAATCCTGGCCATTGCCTCGCATTTACGCGGATCTGCCAAATTAATGCTTTCTTTTCCAAAAGCAGCCCCCATGGGCCTCTTCTTTTATCCAAGTCAGCAGTGTCCACAATGAAAATTTTGAAGGAGTGGTCTGACTTTTCTGTATAGTGTTTACTCAATGCATTTGTGGATTTACCAAGTTTGATACCCCTTAAATGCTCATAAATTATGTTTTTAAATTTCCTCTCAGTCTTTCTGATATAAAAACATTCACATGTGTTATACACTGCACATAAACAACTCTTTCAGTATGACAGTACACCTTCTTATTCACTTGTATTTTAAAACCATTCACCAAGAATTTGTGGCCTTCCATCACAAAACTACACTGAGCACAGGAACCGCATTTTTTTCATAGACCCTACATGTACAATGTTTCTTTTAGACTCTAAAATGCATTTCAGGTTCATCCCTCTCTTAAAAACAATATTTGGTTTGGTTCCAACACATTCTGTGATATCCCTATCATTAAGCAATATAGCCCAATTTTTAATAAAATATCCAACATATCCTTATTGTTACTGTGAAAAGTAGTAATAAAAGCACATTTAAAATTTGAATTCTGTTCAACATTGGATTGAGTCAAGTCAGTTCCTACTCCATTAACCAAACAGCCATCAATACGGGGCATGTCCTGGACAGGTATCATCTCATGGTGACCTAACAAGGGTTTAAAAAACCTCTTTCTCTTATGTTGACCATCTCAATCATGACTTTATTAAGGAGCCATAACAGGTAACCCCTCTTGCAAAACATAGCTTTCTGATGGTCATACTCATCTAAGAAGTTATCAAACAAGCTAACCATCCAGGCTGCCCTTACAAATCGGCCCTTTACTACCCCTCTTTTTTGTTTAAATGGGTGTGCACTATCAAAATGCAGAAAGCTGTTTGAATAGGTTGCTTTCCTATGACTCTGTGCTACAAAGGCCTTCAACTGACACTCTTTCTTCAGTAAGATATCCAAATATGCTATTTGTTCACTGTTAACCTCTTGTGTGAACTCAACTGGTTGTGCCATTGATATATTCTAAAAATAGGGTGATCTCTTCTCTAGGACTATTCCAACAAATAAAGACACTTTCCAAGAACTGTGTATACAATGTATAGAACTTAAACCATGGGGTATTTATTAAAAATCTCCTTTCCCATTCCAACATAATTATGTTGGCATACAAACCACCGCACACTGATCCCATTGCCACATCTTCAATGTGTAAAAACAGGTAATTATTGAAAAGAATTAAATTATTTGCAAGTACTAGTTCTAATAAAGTCTGATATGTGTTAACCAGTAGCTGAGGAAGACCCTTACCCACCACAAATTCACACAATCATTACATGCTTATGGTATGTGGTATTACCGTATATAAATCTCTGACATTGATTGTGATGAAACTGACTGTTTCATCAAATTCTAACACATTAATCCTTTTCAAAAAGTCCCATGAGTCCTTATATAGCAAATGTTCATGTTGCACAAAGTCCTTCAATCTGATGTCCAAGAATTTGGCTATAGGGTGGGTAATGGAGCCCCTTGCATCAACTATGGGCCGCATAGGTGGCTGGTCTAAGTCTTTATGTATCTTGGATAACCCGAAAATGACAGGGATCCTAGGTTGTACTATACTTAAAAAATTAAATTCATCCAAAAAGAGAGACTACTGTCAATGAATAAATCCTGTAAAGCACATCTCACTTTCTTATATGCACCATGTAGTTCATTAAATGAAGATTGCATGTAAGCTTTACCTGCTAGCAAACACCACATTTTATTGTTGTGGTCCACCATGTTCATCATGACAATCCGATCCCCCTTGCCAGTTTCATTATTCGGAGGTCCTTATTATCAGACAGTTGTCTTAACGTATTAATTTCATCCTGTTTCAAATTCCATTTTTGCTTTTTTGCCATTTTAACATTTCTCATATCTAATTCACATTTTTTTTTTCAAAAAGCTGTAGTGAAGAATGAATGAGGGGGTTAAAGGTACTGGATAACTTAATGGGATCCATGATTGATCTACAATCCTTAAATAAAACATTCAGATTCAATTTTCTAGTATACAACTTCAAATCCAATAATGCTGTTTCAATATTGGCACTTTTATCAGGACCAAAAGTCAATCCTCTAGCAAAAATATCACAGTCTGTACTATCAATAGGTACACTAGAATAATTGAACACTTTAAATTCACCATCATGATTTAAGAAATGGACAAACCAGGGGGAGCTGTATCAACTTCATCCGACACAGCTAGTACCTCTTATAGGCATCCCTCCTGTTGCCCCTCTGGGTTGGTATGTACATTTTTGCCCTCATCCAGGGCTTTGTTAACATTTTCAAAGAAGTCCAGTAGGTTTAATAAGCAAGATCTACCCTTGATGAAACCAAACTGGGTCAGGTCAAACTGGGTTTGATGCTCGCCTTTGTCCTTGTGGATAAGGTCCATGATTATTGTTTCCATGGCCTTGCAGATAAGGTTGGTTAGGATTATGGGTCAATAATTCCCAGGGTCAATTGATGGACCTCCTTTGTTGCTGTTCTCCTCTCTGTGGCAACAAAGTGAGTTCTCAGGCTATGATTAAAGAGAGTGCCGAGTGATTCCACTAGGTCTTGTTTTAGATCATTTAGTAGGCAGCCTGGGATGTTATTTGGTCCCATACAGGGCATGATTTTGGCCTAAGAGAGTGCTTGCATGACCTGTTCTTTGGAGATACTTATGTCTGATGCTGACAGAGAGGTGAAGTTATCATCACATCTGTCAGCAGCAGGCTGGCAATTTCCTCAGGTTCAGTGTGAGTGGTACCATCCACTATAGATTCAGCACATAGATGGGCATTTCTTTTTAGGTTTTGGATGTAGCCAAAGAATGCCTTTTGATTGTCTTTAGCTAGGGCTGCTAATTTAGACTCATAGCTAGCCTTAGAGGACTTAACAAGATATCTGATTTGTTTGTTCAAACTGTGCAGGGTATTCTTCCACTGTTGAGTAATTTTCCTCCTGTTCTTATATACCAGTTTTGTTCTTTTGTTGCATAGTATATTTATACTTACAGTCCTCCAAGGTGGCTTGTTTTTTTGGGAAGACCTGGTTTTGTTCCTGTTGGGTACAGCCGAGTCAATGCATTTGTTTTGGTGGCTTTATCTCTCTTCTTTTTCTCCTCCTCCCTTTCTCTCTCTCTGTCTCTCTCTCTCTCTTTTCTTGAGGAGGGGTTGTAATTTACTAACATTCTGCTGTTTGCATAACTTGCATAACTTGCTGCTGAAAAATTAATGATCAACCCGCACCGAGAGGAAAACTGAACACTGTGGCTCTGCCTGATATACTTCCACAGATGGCAGCACAGACACCCAGCACTTCTGGGTAACAACCTATCAGTGTTCCTCAAAATTCTCTGCCCTACCTGTTCCAACTGAGTCAGGTAGCTCTGCCCCAGCTGCTGATGCAGGGGTACCCTCCAGGAGCAGTAGTAGTGGAGAGTTGAAAAGATCCTGCATCACATTGCAAAGATGATGCCACATCCAGCACTGACCCAAGGAACTGCTGCAGGAGACAGTGATGATAGTTCTGAAGATGAGCTGTAGAGTCTCACTGTTCTCAAACTGGACTTGGATGTACCTCTGATGTTCTCTACTTATCCAGAATCATGATGTTCCTTAACCTATTGTCTCCATCATCATCCCTGTCTATCTTGTTTTTCCCAACCAAGAACTGGGAAGGGGCATACCTGAGCTGATCAGATAATCAGTAAACACCTTCCTGATTGTACTAAATTATATTCCTTGTATAAAACAGTACAGTTGTTAGAGGGTGTTTTAAATGTATTGTTTTGAACATTTTTCTGTATGCATCTAAACCTGCCCTGCTTACCTGACCCTGTGATTCCTATACACCTTTCCCAACATTTCTCTCCCACCACAAAAAATCGGCTCCTGGCCCACAGGAAAATTGTACCCCAAACATAGATCTCTGCTTCACATATGTGTTATATTGATGCAATTGATTTAGTCTAGTTGGCCATACAACATTATTCTGTTGTTAAAAAGTAAAAAATGCACCAAGATAACACACAGCAAACGTTTAATCACAGCAAAGTACAAAGTGGTAAGCGCTTTCACAACCAAAGTTGCTTCATCAGACATCACAGTAAAAAATGCACAGGTTTAAATAGAGATTCTAAAATGCCAATTAATCAATAAAAATCACACGATGGTTAAGTAGCAGTGAAAAACAATTAAGCCTCATGCTCAAACTAAAAAAAGCATTGCTTAAAAACATTGCTTAAAAACATTGTACAAGAAGGAATTAAATACTATACATGAGAAAGCACTTAAAAACTTATAAAATCATTATAAAACATGGAAAAATACTAGGCAGGAAAAAGTTAAATAGAATACTTGGAAACTAATAATTAAATACATTAGACTCATTTTGAAAGAACTTAGCTAATCTTAATGCTTGAGATGTCTAGCCTTTAAAAAAGGGACCAAGGAAGTAGTAGCATTCAAACCAGGATACTTTTCAGCATTAAGTTTCAAAATCCACTTCTGTTCATGTCCCTCTGTGATATTCTCAATGTCACCATCTCTGGGGTTTCTATGAATATTTTGTAGAACAAAGAACTTAAAGGAATGAGAACGGCCATTGGACATAACATGATTGGCTAGAGCATTTGATGGTTTATTATTACTAATATCTCTTAGGTGGTCTAGAATACGATCTTTAAGCATTCTATTTGTTTTTCCTACATAAAAAGCAGGACATTGTACACAAAAACAATAATAGACCACATCTGTAGATCTGCAATCAGTGTATTGATTAGTGTACAAAGAAAATTTCCTAGTAGGATGTACATATTTATTTTTGCTATATATAAATTGACAAGCACTGCAATTCCTGCATGGAAAAGTACCATGCCGATTGGATCTAATAATAGTTCTAGATAATTCACCATGACATAGATGTTGTTTAAGGGATTTATTATTTCTAAAACTAAAAATAGGAGAATGTCTGACCTTGTCTACCAGTCCAGGCACTTCTTGTAGCAAATACCAATGCTTTTTGACTACATCTAAGTATTGATTGATGTTACTGGAAAACTGAAACACCACTCTAAAATCATTACTAGTTCTGTTAGTATATCTTGTATTGTCAACAGCATCACCAGCATTAAAATAAGGTTTACATCTAGTGCTTCTCAGTTTCCAGGCATTAGAGATAGTCTGTTCAATGTCTGCAAGCGAGTATCCCCGATGTAAAAATTCAGTTTTTAAATTAAATAGGACAACTACTGCATCTTCATCTCTGCTATGCAGTTGCAGTGTTCTAAAAACCTGACCCTAGGAACGTGTCTAGGGTGCATACTAGATTTGTACAAAAGAGTATTTTTTCTAGTGGGTTTAAAATAAATATTACTGCAAAGACTATTTAAAACAGATTTACTAATCTGCACATCAAGGAAACTGATGTCAGTGTTGGAACTATGGTAAGTGAACCTTAAAAAATCAGTAGTTGAATGTAAATATTCCACAAACTGTGCCAAATCAATACCAGAGCCTCTCCACAGCATAAACACGTTATTTCTTTGGTTTTCTATTATTCTGTTGTTGTCACTCATCCCTGGTGTGATAACTCTGCAAAATCATTAAATTGTGTGTACAATTGTACATATGTGTTGTGAAGAGGTGTATTGATATGGTGCTCTCCCATGACCTTCCTGCAAATTTCTGTATTTTTCCCCTGTATCCTACCTTTTGCTTGCCAACCCCATTTTCATCACTGTCCTATCCACCCCTTTTTCACAAGTTTAATCTGGTCAAGAAATAAATTCACACATAACACACATTAACAGAAATGGGCCATGGAAAAGCCTTCACCTTATATCATTAGCATTTATGAGGAGTTTGACACAGCACCGCAATGCTGAGTGACAGGGAATGCTGTTTAACTTCTTATTACAAAAGCTGAAGATTTCAATTTAATCTGCAGTAGTCTGGTGACTTGTATGCACGTGTGGTTGAATCTGCTGTGCTATGGTAATAGTAAAGGCAAACTAAAGGTAGTACTGTAATACAGTTAATAGAACAATTCTTAGGATTTTTGATGTATTAATGTAAGAGTTCCTAGGTGGCATGTTGAGATAATATACCGTTTGCAGCCTGATGTTTTGCATAAATGGGTTCAATTACAGCTTTATGCCAGTGTATTACTTCATAACATTTCTTATCCCTATCATATATTCAACTGAAAGTGTCTGTACTTCTTTCCATATAAACATTTCCTTAACATAACATTGAAATAGTGCAGCAAGTCATAATTTTCAAAACATTGCAGCCCCAACAGGGAGACATATTAACTCATGCTTATCCTAGACAGGTATTCATGTTTATTACACTCTTCTAACCCTTATTTATAGCTATGACAAGCACTTTATTGTACAGAGCATGACAGAATAATGATTATTTAGTAATTAAGACTAATACACCATACAGATGTTCCTACATGTCCCACAAGACATATTGTGCTATTCCTGTTTGCATCTGTCTCTGTCTCTATCTCTATATGTTCACCCCTTCTGGTTCAGTAAGTTGTCACTGTGCTTCATTTGTCTTATTTTAATGTAGTGCATGGAATACACTGATTATACTTTGATTTTCAGAAAAAGACAAATCAGTTAAGTGCCAGAGTGGAGCGAGACTCAACCTTAACAAATGTTAAGCACCCCATGCTAAAGCCTTTAATGTTGGGTATAGCACTTGGCAGTAAAATCTACTTGTAATGACTAGGAAAAGACAGCTGCAGAATAAAATACTTTTCTCTGCCTCCTGTCCATTGTTAACATATCCTGACTTCCTGTAATAAACTTAAAAGTTACCAGAATGACAGGACACGTCTTCACCTGCATTTTCTGATGGACAAGAAGTCTGAAACCTAAATATTTGTCATTATTTAGTGTCTTCAGTCCTCAGTAATTTGTCCTAAAATCACAGACTTTAAGAGGAACAGACCAAATATGTGATTCAAAAATCTGGACATTCTGTGAAAAACCAGTCAGCTGGCAGGCAAAGAAAGGTGAGCATAAACAGAAGGGACTGTGTTATGCTGTCTTCCTGAGAGTACTCTCCAAGTGCTTCACAGCTTTGAGAGTTGGTAAAACACATTTTTATTTTTTATTTTTGTTTAGTGTGATTTGTAGTACATGGAGCAGATAAAAGCTCCATGTACTACAAAGAATTATGATTTGGTCTGCCATCCAAACATGTTATCATATGTTCTCGACATGGGCGGCAAGAATTTCTTGGCATCCATGTGTTGAACACATAGTAAGTCCGTTGGAATAGGCAACCTGATCATAATTCTCTATGTTGTGAAGTAGTAGTTCTTTTCTGGCATAATAAGCTAAATTTTTTGAATAATTTCAAGGATTCTAATCCACCCATTAGCTAAGTGTTACAGACTGTTTTTGGTACACTAACTGATATGTACCTGTTGGCTACATACTGTTGAGCCAGCATTGTCCTTCTTCTAAGATAATCTACTTGGACCTGCCTCCATGTCACCCTGTCAATGTATGTTTTCCCTTCTATATCATTAATGTTCCACTTCTGCATTAGTGCAATGTCTGTACAGGGCAAAAACTGCAACTAAGGCTAAATGAAAGACCACAGCTTACATCAATATCTTGTGATTTTATTTCTTTGTGTACAATACTCTGTCACACTTCACACCACTGTGCTAAGCTGTGTTTAATCAGTGTAATGTACTTTTCAGTGAGATGAAGAGTTACATATGCAGATTGCAGTGGTTAATATGCTAATAAAGATAGAGATGAATACATACATTCATAGGTTCATAGGTAGCTACTAAGCTATCGGCCCAACGGCCTATGTAAGCCTAGACAACAATTCCCTGGCTTTCGCCACCCAGGAAGGTTGTTTTCCTGTGCCCCTGTCGAGCAGAGCCACAGAAGTGATTCCAGGGGTAAATTTCCTATGTCCTATCCACTCATCAAGTTTTTTCTTGAAGAGTGCTAATGAGGAACTCTTATTAACATAGATAGGTAGCTTGTTCCAGAGTACGGGAAGTCTCTGGGACAGGAATCTATCATAGGCTCATAGGTTGGTACTAGGCTATTGGCCCTAGGGCCTATACAAGCCTAGCCATAACAATTCCCTGGCTATTTCTTCCCAGAATATTTACTTCCCTGGTCCCTTGTCTAACAGGGTGACTGATGTGATCCCGGGGTGAATTTCCTATCTCCCATCCAGTTGTCAAGGTTCCTTTTGAAGAGGGCAAAAGAAGCACTCAGCTTGACATGTATGGGCAGTTTATTCCAGAGTATGGTGAGTTTCTGTGTCAGGAACCTATCCCTCCAGCATGTTTTGTTCATTGTGATGACCAGGTTTAGATCCCTGGAGCATGTGGCTCTGAGAGATTGGGATTTCTTTAAGTGTAGCATGACCAACAGCACTGGGTTTGACATGGCCTTGTATGTTAAGCAGACATTGCCTCTGAGTAGGCGATATGTGACAGAGTATAGCTGGAGATTTTTTATACGGTCAGCATAGGGCATCTGCTTTAGGCCTGTGATTCTTTTAGTGAGGTATTTCTGTGGCCTTTCCAGTTGTTGCAGATGTCTTGTGAGGTACATACCAAATGGGGCATTGTACTCTATAATGTGTCTAATGAGGGATGAGTACAATGGGACAATGACCTCCTTTTTTCTGGATGAAAAGCCCTTAGTGATTAGGTGTGCCACATAGAAGGATTTCCTGACTGTTGTGACTATGTGGTTATTGAAGGTGAGACCACTGTGCACCTGTGTCCCTAAGTCCCTTATCACACTTTCAGTGTTTAGTGTACTACCACTTATGTGGTAATTCATGGGTACATGTTTTTTTTTCCAAATGGGATAACTATGCATTTCTTGGCACTGAGCTTGAGCCCATGGCTCTGGCACCAAACATCCTTTTCTGTAAGGCCCTTTTGTAGAATATCCACATCATTTGGGGATTCAATAATGGCTCCAAGTTTGCAGTCATCTGCCAACTTTGTTAGCCAGAGTCCCTTAGTGCTGGCCTGTACTTCAGAGAAGTAGATGCCAAACAAGAGCGGTCCCAGGACTGAACCCTGAGGTACTCTGCTTGTCACTTGTCTGGAGCTGGATTTTGAGTCGGCTACTTTTACAGTCTGCATTCTGTCAGTAAGCCAGTTGGCAACCCATTGAGTGACATAGGGATTAATACCCAGCTTAGTAAGTTTATCTATGATTCCAGAGTGGGGGATGGTATCGAAGGCCTTGCCAAGATCCAGATAGGCTGTGTGGACTGCCTTTCCCTCATCCATGCCTCTGGAGACTGATTCAAAGAAATCAATCAGGTTGAGAAGACAAGATTGGCCCTTTACAAAACCAAACTGGGTTGGGTTCAGTGTTTGAAGGGCGCCAATGTCTTTGTTTATAAGTTCCATGATAATGTGTTCCATGGGTTTGCAAATCAGGCTCGTCAGACTGATGGGATGATAGTTTCCTGGATCTAAAGTGGATTCCCCCCCTTGTAGAGTGGAATAACTGTAGCTGTGCATCACTCATTGGGTATGAAGCCTGAGGTGAGGGTATGATTAAACAACATGACACTTAGGTGAGGTGCCAGTTCATTTTGTAGTTCATGTAGTACACAGCCAGGATGTTGTCTGGTCCCATGGATGCTGTATTCTTAGCTTTGGAAAGTGCGTTTTTTACCTGTGTGGCCGTGATTACCAGAATTTGGCAATCTTTTGGTATTGAGATGGGCCCTTTAGGGGGTGGGGGGTGAATTTGGTACTGAATTGATCTTCCAGGATATTGGCAATATCCTTGGGATCAGTATATTTAATGCCATTCTGTTGTAGCTCAGAGCAGATCTGAGCATTGCCATTTAGATTCTTGACATAACTATAGAATGCCTTGTGATTGTCTTTGGAATCTTTGGCAATTTTATTTTCGTAACTAGCTTTGGAGGATTTTATGAGGGATCTCAGCTTCTTACTAAGGCTGATAAGGGAGTTTTTTGCATCCTGAGATTTTCCTCTTTTCTGCAACAGTTTCTTTCTTTTGTTGTATAGTTTGTTTATGGCAGGAGACCACCAGATTGGGTTCCTTTTTTTGGAGGAGACCATCTTGGTTCTGTTTGGAATAGCATGATTCATGCAAGTGTGGATGTGTTCGTACAGTGCCTTAGTGTAGGATTCAGCAGTCAAACTTTCAGTTCCCATCTGCATGGATGTCATGATGTTTGTCATTTCTGACTTGACTAGCATGAAGTTGGCTTTGGAGAAGTTTTTTATGGAGGTTTCCCTACTGGGGGTGGGGTGGGGGTGGGATGTGGACATCAAGGATGATTAGCTTATGGTCATACCTGACCAACAAGGGGGTGACCACTGCTGTGGAGCATCAATCTCCCATGTTGTTAATGACCAGGTCTAGGATAGTTGAGCCCCTGGTGGGACTATGGATTAGTTGGTCCAGGGCATTGGAATTTATGAATTCCAAGAACTGTTGGGCAAAGGTGTTGGTACCCGAGTAGTTTTCCCAATTAATGGCAGCGTAGTTGAAATTACCCAATATTAGGGTGTTTGGTTTTATATTAATATTTTCTAGTATGTTTAGAAAGGTGTATTAAGAATCTTGGGGCATGGTGGGGGATCTGTAGCAAGGTACAGTTTGGATTGCAGTCTTACCTAGTGTTAGTTGCACCTGTAGAATTTCAGATGCATTGTGTTGGGCAACTAGCCTGGAGCTGTGAATATCCTTGGTGAATATGGACAATCCTCTGCCTTTACTGCTTCGGTCCTGGTTTGGTGGCCGAAAAGTGTGGTAAGAGTTGTAGCCTGGTATTTCAGGAGTGCTCTCTGGAGCCTTGAACCAGAACTCAGTTACTGCACAGATATCAATGTCCTCCATTTTTAGAAGTGCTTGAGAGAGTGCATTTTGAAGTTTAGACTTCTAGCACTGAGTAGCATTACCTTCACATTTTGCATGCTTATATCTGTTATGGTGGTGGTTTTGTCCTTTGAGCCTTGCCTACAAAAGGCACTATAGGGGTGGCAAGAGCCTTAGCCAGTAAACTGAATCCCAGGGGTGACAGGTGCAGACCATCTCTGGCAAAGCATTGTGGTTTGTTGATCATGTTGTCCCAGGCAGACAGATACTGGATCCCCTTTTAATGACACCAGAAATTTAGCCAATTGTTGAAGTCAATCATTTTGTTCTTATACTGTGGCATCATACTGGGTGAAGGCAGGATGCTGCTCAGGGCTAGGGTCATTCCTGCCTGGGCCACATGATCCAAGAGCTCTTCCATGTCTCTTTTCATGTAGTCCAGGGAGGTACATCTCAAGTCATTCACTCCAACATGGACAATGACAGAGTCGTATTTGTACTTGTTGGGGAGTGACTTGAGTGCATGCATTATGTGGTGGATCCTGTCACCCGCCAGGCAGCTGACAGTAATTTTCTCCTTGATCAGCCTGGTGAGTGGGACATCAGTGTGCCTGACTATAGAGTCACCTATGACTAAAGTTTTGGGTATGTTGTCTTGCCTTAGGGGCTGTTGTTTGGTGGCACACTGGTGTTTTGAGCTATGTGTCGCTTTGGTTGTGATTGGTGTTTGTTTATGTTTCAGCTTTGGAAGTCCTTGTTGCTTGGGCAGCTTAATGTTAAGGCCCTCTGCATAAGTGGGTTTAGTGCTACTATATGCGGAAGCTGGTGGCGTGACAACTTTGCTTCCAGTTTGGCTACGTAAGTGCATCTCTCGCAAGCTGTATTGTTGGGTGGTAGGAGGAGAGGGTTGTCTGTGTACATGAGGCAATTGCTGCATTGCCCCAGTATGCCCAGATTCACCAGGTAGACAGGAGAAATCACCAGAAGCTGACCCTTGGACATGCCTGGTTCAGTGTTTCTTTTGTAAAGTACAAGAGCTGTTTTACCTTATCTTGGCAGGGTACTTTGCAATTATAGGCTGTTTAGTGCTTATGATTAATTTCTCCTAAATAACAAGGAGAATTGAGTGCATATATCAGTTTAAGGCTTCCTAGTGCTTTCCAGCAGGTTTTAGAGCAAGCGCTAGACACAGGGATTCAGATTTTAGTGCTACTACTGAGAAACCATCTAGTTCTAAGGGAAATTTTGAAGAGCAGACTTTCTGGCACTGGGAATAGTTTAAAGTGCTAGATTAATAGGCTAATAAAGGTGCAGGAGAGCAGAGAGCTAGCAGATCTAAGGGAAAAATTTGAAGACCACCACTCAGAAGCTTACAAAAAATCCTGGATACAGCAAATCTGTATCTGGGCTACACTAGTTAAAGGAAAGGTAGGAAACTTTTTTTTTTTTTTTTTTTTTTTTTTTTTTGTAGTAGAAAGTGAAGAGGCAGAAGATAATGAGATAATTCAATATGCAGAAGCTAAAGGGGTGGGCCCTTGCTAAGTTCTCACAATTAACAGTAGAATGAGCTGATGTAATGTGACTGGGGGGGAGTGTCCAGTATTAACCCTACACCAGAGGTGGGCAACTCAAAGCCACCAAGACATAAGACCACCACAAGAACAGAGTCGGTGGGAAAACAGTTGTACAGATTACAGAGATATTACATTAAAAGTGCAGACAAAAAATGAGACTCAACTCTTATCTTTTCTGAATATCACAGCAGGCAGTAAGTCAGTCTCTCCAACAGCTTGAGTAACAGGTATATCCGATTTAAAGCAAGGAAAGCAGAAAACAGACCTATTATAGGTTCATAGGTTCATACTAGGCTATCTGCCCTAGGGCATTTATAAGCCTAGCCAGAGTGTGTTTGGCTTTTGCCACCCATTTTAAATTAATTTTGCTATGCCCTTTTTCGAGGTTAGTATACTGTGCCTCTGTCTAACAGTGACACAGAAGTGATACCCAGGGTAAACCAACGATCTCCCATCCACTCATCAAGATTCCTCTTGAAGAGAGTCAATGAGGGACTCTGCCTAACCTGGACTGGGATTTTATTCCAGAGTGAAGGGAGCTTCTGGCTTATGAATCTGTCCCTCCAGCATGTCCTATTTATTTCAGTGCTGAGGTTCAAGTCTCTTGAGCACGTAGCTCGATGGGATTTGGATTTTCTGAGGTGCAGCATGTCCATTAATTCCGGGTTGGACATGGCTTTATACGTCAGGCACAGATCGCCTCTGAGCAGGCAGTATGCCACTGAGTAGAGCTGGAGTTTCTTTAACCAGGCAGCATATGGCATCTGTTTGAGCCCTTTGATCCTCTTGGTGAGGTACTTTTGGGGTCTTTCCAGTTGCTGCAGGTGTCTGGTAAGGTACATCCCAAAAGGGGCATTGTACTCAATTATGGGCCTGATGAGGGATGAGTAAAGAGGCACGATGACCTCCCCTGATCTAGATGTGAATCCCTTCATGATTAGGTGGGCTATATAAAATGTTCTTCTAACCACTTTGGCCACGTGGTTATCAAATGAGAGATTGCTATCAACTTGGGTCCCCAGGTCCCTAATTACTTCTTCTGTACTTAATGGATTACCACCTATGTGGTAATTTGTGGGCACTTTGTTTTTGCCAAAGGGGATGACTATACACTTGTTGGCGTTTAGCTTGAGGCCATGGCTCTGGCACCAGTTGTCTGTTTCTATGAGGTCCTTTTGGAGGATGCTTGTGTCGGCTGGAGAGTCGATTATGGCACCCAGTTTGCAGTCATCTGCGAACTTGGTCAGTCACAGTCCTTCCATGTTGGCCTGTACCTCCGAGAAATATATACCGAACAAGAGAGGTCCCAGGACTGAGCCTTGTGGGACGCCACTTGTAAATCCAGACAATACAGTTGCAGGAATGCCCTGCCCAGATGAAACCAGTTCTGTTCACTTTCTCCCACTAAGTTAGCAGATAGGCCTCTAGACAAAGGATCTCACTACAAACTGAGGTCAACACTAACAGATACTAGCTCTATCTCACAATAAAAAGGACAGCATGTTCTGTTTATTGTGGTGGCAAGGTTTAGGTCGCTGGAACATGTAGCTCAGAGGGATTGAGATTTCTTTAGGTGTAGCATGTCCAACAACTCTGGGTTTGACATAGCTTTGTATGTTAGGCAGAGATCACCTCGGAGTAAGCGATATGCTATGGAGTAAAGTTGGAGTTTTTTGAGATGTTCAGTGTAGGGCATCTTTTGAGTCCCGTAATCCTTTTTGTGAGGTATTTTTGTGGTCTTTCCAGCTGTTGCAGATGTCTTGTGAGGTACATTCCAAAAGGGGCATTGTACTCAATAATGGGTCTAATGAGAGCCAAGTAGAGGGAACAATGACCTATTTTTTCCTGGATGAGAACCCTTTTAAGATGAGGTGGGTCATGTAGAAAGATTTCCTGACTACTGTGGCAATGTGATTATCAAGGGAGAGACTACTGTCCACCTGAGTCCCAAGGTCTCTTATCACACCTTTGGCATTAAGTGGACTGCCAACTATGTGGTAGTTCTTAGGAACTGAGTTTTTACCAAAGGGGATGACAACGCACATTTTGGCATTGAGCTTGAGGCTGTGGCTCTGACAGCAGGCATCAGTCTCAGTGAGGCCCTTCTGTAGGATGTCCAAGTCCTTCGGGAACTCAACTATGGCATCTAATTTGCAGTCATTTGTGAACTTCATCAGCCAGTGGCCCTCTGTGTTAGCCTGTACTTCAGAGAAGTAGATACCAAACAGGAGAGGACCCAGGACTGAAACCAGTGGTACTCCACTTGTCACAGGTTTGAAGTCAGATTTGTAGTCTGCAATTTTTACAGTGTGGGTTCTGTCAATGAGCCAGTTGGCAACCCATCTTGTGACATATGGATTTATACCCAGTTTAGTGAGTTTATCTATGATTCCAGAATGGGAAATGGTGTCGAATGCCTTGGCAAGGTCAAGATAGGCTGTCTGAACTGTCTTACCCTCATCTACGACTTTGTTGACTGTTTCAAAGAAGTCGATCAATTTAAGGAGGCATGATCTGCCCTTTACAAACCCGAACTGGGTGAGGTCCACTGTTTGAAGGTTATCATTGTCTTTATTTATGAGTTCCATGATGATATGTTCCATGGCCTTGCAAACCAGGCTCGTCAGGCTAATAGGGCGATAGTTCCCAGGGTCTGTGGTCACTCCCCCTTTGTGGAGTGGTATAACTGCTGCTGTGCACCATTCAGTGGGTACAAAGCCTGATGTGAGGCTGTGATTGAACATGGTGTTTAGGTGGGTGGCCAGTTTGTTCTGAAGTTTGTGTAGAACACAGCCTGGGATGTTGTCTGGTCCCATGGATGCTGTGTTCTTGGCTTTGGAGAGCACAGTTTTCACCTGCTCAGTTGTGATTGCAGTGGCACTGCATTCTTCCAGTATGGATATGGGCCCTTTAGGGGGTAGGGGGGTAACATTGGCACTGAACCTATCAGCCAGGATGTTGGAGATAGTTAGTTCTGTAATTTTTGTGCCATTGAACTCAGAGCAGATTTGGGTGTTGCCACTGAGATTCTTGACATAGCTATAGAATGCTTTGTGGTTGTCCTTAGAGCCAGTGGCAATCTTGTTTTCATAGCTGGCTTTGGAGGATTTTATGAGGGATCTCAGCTTATTACTGAGGCTGACTAGGGAGCTCCTCCACTCATGGAATTTTACTCTCTTTTGCAGCAGTTTCTTCCTTCTGCTGTAGAGTTTTTTATGTTTGTTGAAATCAGTTGTCCGATAGTAACTAAAAGGATTATGACTTCCTACGTGGTGTGCTTAGATAATACTTGGGTATAAAAGTTTTCCTTGGCATGGTATAAATATTTGAATACATATGGATGGAAATCTTAGGATGTATTGTCTGACTCGTGGCTGTAAATGTTGGCTACAGGATTACTTAACACATCATTATCATGCTGTTATATTAATGGGCTTGCTACCTATTGCGAAGCCTGTCTTGTCAGATCTTTATACAAAAGTCAGCGCAGAGCAGCACAGAGTACTGCTAATTCCCATTCTAAGTTCAACACTTTAAGATATGATTACACATGAGCTAACACTTTGCCATCAGCAGTGCAAATCAGTTTAGCAGTGCTGCCCTCAAGGAGTAAAATAAAAAAATCAAATAATTATAGTTTTATGTTGCATAACATTGTATATCTGCGTAACTTTTGTCAACAGGTGATCTTGATTTCAGAATTATGTTGATTCAATTAATTCAGTCATTTACAGTATGTCTTCTCTACAGTGTTTACACTTGCAACTGTGTTACAAGCTAGGTTAACCTATTCTCACATAATTCATCACTGTTATTCTGCAGTGCACTGCCCTATGTATGACTTGCATGTTTGCCTTGCCAATGCACATAGTGCAAGTATAAAAAAAACATAGAACACAGATGCCTAGAAGTAGCAACACAATTATTTTATTAGGTAAGTGCTATTTTCCACTTTTTTAATGATAAAATCTATGTTCTTAAAAACACAGAATATTTTGGACACTATGCATCAAGTTATTTTTGATAAAGATGTAACTTTCCTTACTTTTGATGTAAAAGATTTGTTTTTGGTCATCCCACATCTGGAGGGCTTGCAGTGGTTCTGTGAAACTCTAGTTTGTAGTGCTAATTTACCGTCATGCACCATTAACTTTGTAGTTGAAGCCATGGAGTTTTTGAGTCTGAATATTTTAAACAAATCAAAGAGGTTGTTATGGGGGCATCAGTGGCAGGTCTTTGCTAATATCATCCTGTGGTGGTGGGAGACAAATGATGCTTTTTCTTCCCCTTTTACAAGTAATATTAAGATTTTTGGATGATGTTTTTATTTTGTGGACAGGTTCCTTATGACTGATGAACTATATAAATAGTATCAGTTCTTTATTGGTGTTTAAAGGTGAATATATTGACCTTTCAATTATTTTTTTGGATGCAACAATTTCAAAGGATATTGAGCAGTGCTGCTTTACTCCTAAAATATTTAGGATAGAGACATATTCTAACAGTTTGTCACATTTTAATAGTGGCAAAAAGAAAATGTTGAAAAATGCAGTTCATTAGATTGCCTCAACTGATTTCAGAAGATGATTATTTCAGATAAAGTTATTCTTATAAGTATGATGTTTTGTGGCAGATAGTGTCCTTTTCAGTTTATTAAAGAGTTGAGGGATGAAATAGTTAAAGAAAGATTTGGTTGTTATAAATCCATTTTTAAAATATGGATTGGAGACTTTAGGGGATGTTCTGGTGGCATGAAGCATATTAAAGGTAGTGTACCAGTGAAAGATAACCAACTTAATAGATCTTATGTGTGTGGTTATAGTTGCATAAGTAAAGAAGTAAAATATATTTTAATGAAGAACTGGGTTAGTTTTGTTACAGCCCAAGGTTTGGATAATAAATCTGGAAAAAGTCCCACTTTAGTGTTTAAAACTGGTTGTAATCTTAAGAAAAAGTTTGAAAATGGACTTAATAGGCAATGTGAAAACAACAAGGCTTTTAAAGATATGTCCAGATGTGGGGCATGCAGCCAATGTAGGTTCATTTCCAAAGGTACCAGTTTTATAGTGGAAAACTATCCAAGAACTGTGTACCCTAATAGAAAGTTTAACTGTAATGCTTTGGGGGTAGTATATTTGGCTTAATGTAGCAGATGCCCAGCATTCTATGTGGTAAGATGAAAAAAGCAGTGAAATACAAAATTTGCCAGTATGACTATGCCATTAGGAAAAAGGATATGAACAATTCCCTGTTCAAGCACATTAATCAGTGTGAGAATTTAAAAATATATATTTTTATTTTAGAAAAGATACCACAGTTTGTGAGGGGTGGTGACTGGGAATCCCATGTGGAGAGATGTGAATTATATTGGCAAATGTAATGATTCCCCCAGGGATTAATGACAGGATTTCTATACAATGTTTCTATACAGTGTTTATTAGTTAACAAAAGTTAATAAAAGATCTAATATTTAGTTTTTACTTATAATAAATTTAACTGCTTTTGGAGTTTTTATGATGGTTTGGATCTTGATATGTTTTATGGTGTTTTAGTAACAGTTAGATATATGTTTATACATTTTGATTCATTGTTTCTTTAAATCAAATGTTTTACAATCAACCAGAATATAGCAGTGTACGGTTGAATTATTTAAATGTTAGTACAGCAAGATCGTGTTTTATTTGATGAAGTCTACACTAAAATTTAAGTGGATGAAAGTGGTTATCTAACAAAATAATTGGGTTGCTACTTGTAGGCATTTGCATTTTTTTGTTTGTATTTATCTGTTGAACTATCCTGCAATACAAATTGTTAGTTACATAGTGCAGATATGACACAATACACGTATGCAATCATCCCAGTATGAACTCGATTGATAATCCACTGGAGTACAATAATCAATGTTTATGTCATCCCATAATGTGGAAATTGTTAATGTACCTCAAAGTAATGTAATGTACATTAAGCACAATATCTACATTTCAGTAGAGAAATATGTCATTACATGTGACAATCGTAGTGATGTTACATTGTCCTGTGCACACATATGCATTTGTTGCACAACCTGTAATGCACAGTACAATCTCTTCCAAAGAGTGGAGTTTACAAATATTCTCCCCTTTCACATTGTCAATGTCAGTCTTCACCTGTGCTGCTTAAGACTAATACAGTGCTCTCTAGGTCATGTAGTTATAAAAGAAAGAGTGGTAATGTCTTACTCGAAGCACTTGTGTTTGTGAGAGTGTGAGAGTGTGTGTATGTGTGTGTGTGTGTGTGTGTGTGTTTGTGTGTGTGTGTGTGTGTGTGTGTGTGTGTGTGTGTGTGTGTGTGTGTGTGTGTGTGTGTGTGTGTGTGCATGTGTGTGTGTGTGCGTGTGTGCCTGTGTGTGTGTGTTTGTGTGTGTGTGTGTAAGACTGTGTATAATGTTGGAAACTCATCGGCATATGTAAATAAGGGTGCTTACAGTTATGTGGACGTGCTCAATCCACTTCTACTGTGGATAAATATTTTAAACTGCTGCCTGACTCTAAGCCCATCTTTCACATTTGCATAACTATACAACACTTGCTTGTCTATTACATGCTCATAGGTGCTGAATCTCTTTCTAATTGGCGCCATTGTCATTTCTTTGCAAAAACATGTCCATTTCTGAAGTACATGACTTTACAGCTGTAAAATTATTTTGTCCTTTTGTTCTGGATATACATGTGAGGTGGAGATTAGAGCTATGCTGTCAGCTTGCATACATAAATTCCCTGTTTATATATATCTCATATGTAATAACTGCAGTCTATGCATTCATCCCATAATGTATCTTACATCCTTGTTAACTGTTATCTCGTTAGAATTTAATTAACGTGTATCACATTTTTACTCCTCTTTGTTACACTGCAGATTTGTTTTCCTATCACATCCTTTATTAGCATGTCCTCCTTTATTTATGTGAATAACTGTGGGATTGTCACTAATATTAGTTATGATTACATCAATATTTTAGGATTTATGTCAGAAAATATTCTGATACACTTTTGTCACATTTGCATTCAGGATATGAGTACAATATAAACATTTCCCCTTCAACATTAATTACTATTAGGGTCCATCCAAACACTCTCATACTAGGTGACTTCAACTACCCCTCCATCAACTGGGAAAACTACTCCTGCATCAATACACTGACCCAATGCTTCCTGGAATTCATTAATTCCAGTGCTCTCGACCAGCTCATTCTTACCCCCACTAGAGGAATCAACATTCTTGACCTGGTTATTACTAACATGGGCAACTGTTGCTCTACACCAATAGTCAGCTCCTCCCTGGTTAGATCTAACCACAAACTTATTACCATGGAAATCTGCATCGCACCCACACCACCAGCAAGGGTAACCACCATGAAAAACTTCTCCAAAGCTAACTTTGGGCTCCTAAAAACAGAGGTGGCTAACTTCACAGCACCCATGTCAATGGAAAATACATGCATGACTGCGAAATCATACACCAATGCACTGTATGAACACGTACAGAAATGCATGGAACTAGCCATACCCAACAGAACTAAGACACTCTCCTCCAAAAAAAAGGAAGCCAATCTGGTGGTCCCCTACCATTAATAAACTCTACAACAGAAGGAAGAAACTGTTGCAGAAAAAGGTGAAGTCCCAGGACTGGAAAAACTCCCTTATTAGCTTCAGCAAAAACTTGAGATCCCTCATCAAAACCTCTAAAGCCAGCTATGAAGACAGAATTGTGGCAGACACTAAAACAACCACAAAGCCTTCTATAGTTATATCAAACATCTCCATGGCAATACCCAGGTTTGTTCTGAGTTACTGCACAATGGTACATCCTATACTGAACTAACAGATATTGCCAACATACTGGCCAACAGATTCAGTGCCAACTTTACCCCTCTCTGCCACCCAAAGGACCAATCACAGTACCGGAGGAATGCCAGGCACCCAGCATTACTGCAGCACAAGTTAAAGCTGCATTTTCCAAGGCCAAGAATACAGCTTCCATGGGACCTGACAATATCCCTGAATGTGTTCTACATTAATTACAAAGTGAACTGGCACCACATCTGTGTGCCCTGTTCAATCACAGCCTCACCTCAGGCTTTGTTCCTACCAAATGGTGCGCTGCTATGGTCATCCCTCTCCATAAAGGGGGAGTGACTACAGACCCTGAAAGTTATTGCCCCATTAGCCTGACAAGTCTGATATGTAAGGCTATGGAGTGCATCATCATAGACATAATTAGCAAGGATATAGGGTATTCCCAAACTGTAGATCTCACACAATATGGTTTTGTGAAAGGTAGATCATGCCAGCTCAACCTGCTTGACTTCTTTGAGTCAGTCACCAGAGCTATGGATGATGGCAAGGCAGTTCATACAGCCTACCTCGATCTGGCCAAGACCTTTGACACCATTCCCCACTCAGGATTTATTGGCAAACTCACCAAACTGGGTATCAACCCCTATATCACTAGGTGGGTTGCAAATTGTTTCACAGATAGAACCCACAGTGTGAAAGTAGCAGATTCCAAGTCAGACTGCTGACCAGTCATGAGTGGAGTCCCGCACGGAGTCGGTCCTGGGTCCTCTCCTGTTTGCCAACATGGAGGGACTCTGGCTGACCAAGTTTGCAGATGACTGCAAGCTGGTATCATTATTAACTCCCCAAGTGATGCAGACATCTTACAGAAAGGCCTCACTGAGACCAATGACAGGTGTCGAAATCATGGCCTTAAGCTTAATGCCAAAAAATGCATCATCATCTCATTTAGGAAAAACTCAGTTCCCACTAATTACCACATTGATGGGAGCCCACTGAACCCTGAAGGTGTTATAAGAGATATGGGGACCCAAGTTGACAGCAGCCTCTCCTTCGACCACCACATTGCCATTGTGGTCAGAAAGTCCTTTTATGTGGCACATTACATTACTAAGGGTTTTGCATCCAGGAAGAAAGAGGTCATCATCTCTCTCTACTCTTCCCTCATTAGGCCAATCATTGAGTATAATGCCCCATTTAGAATGTACCTCACTAGACACATGCAACAGCTGGAAAGGCCACAAAATACCTCACGAAGGGGATCCCAGGCCTTAAACACATGTTGTATATGGTCAGACTCAAAAAACTCCAGCTATTCTCTCTCTCATATCATCTACTAAGAGGCAATCTCTGCTTGACTTACAAAGCCATGTCTGGCCCAGCTCTGTTAGAAATGCTACATTTAAAGAAATCCCAATCCCTCCACACCACATGCGCCATAGACCTCAACCTCATTATCACAATCAACAGAACATGCTGGTGTGACAGGTTCATAAGCTAGAGATTGCCCATGGTCTGGAATAGACACCCCATACATGTCAAGCAGAGCACCCCACTGGCCCTCTTCAAGAGAAAATTTTGAGGAGTGGATGGGAAATAGAAAGTTCACCCAGGGAATCACTGCAGTGGCTCTACTTGATAGAGGCATGGGGAAATAACATTGGGTGGCATGATGCCAGGCCACTTCTATGGGCTAGGCTTGTAAAGGCTCCAGGGCCATTAGCCTAGTACACACCTATGAACCTATGAATTATGCAGTATATTTCACTTCCCTTCCTTCTGTATTCTATCCCTGTCCTTGCCATTAATATGTCTGGGCTACAGCATGTGCACACATGTCAGCATTGCCTATATTCAAGCCATTTTGTTTACATTCTGTGCTCATGCTTGCAAGCACCTTTTCATGGCCACAAATGCTATCGTAGGCCATGAAAAGGTGCTTGCAAATATGTAGGTGTGATGATCAGCATGCGTATTCAGTTAGTGCTGCTGCTCATCATGCTGACATGTTACATCGCGTAGAGGTAACATGACACCTGCATGATTGTTAATGAATCCCAGAGATTGGTTTTAGAAAGTTGTTGTTGTTGTGTCTTTCGGCTTTTCCTGGTTAGGGGTCACCACAGTGGAACTCCGGTCCGCTAATGATTGACAGTAGATTTTTACGTGCCGGGTTGCCAGCCCTGACACACAACCTTCAACGAAGGTATGCCTATTCACGCATGTCTCCAGGCAGAAGATGCTCTAGATTGTTTTTAGAAAGTAAAATGAAAAATTATTTTTGGGAAAAGTTTAAAAATGTATGTAGTTGGAAAGGTTTCAAGGAAATTAACATTGGAATGATATTGTATGATAATATGAAAAGGAAAGGGAGGAAGAAATTGATAAAAGGGTAAATATTATTTGTTACTATTTGGGTATTGTGGAAAAGATGGTGTGAAGGACAATTGTATAACAAAAATAGAAGTGGCAAAAATATATTGGCGGAAATAAGACAATGGTGTCAAAGGATAGGAAAAAATTAAGGAAACTAGAATGAAAAATGATGTACTAAAATGGGGTTGTATTACTGATTAAGAAAATATTAAAAAAATGATATAAATTGGGTGGATATGGGGCTGCAAAATATGTTAATATTTAAAGAAGCTGTGTATGTATGAATAAATACATATACACACACACACACACACACACACACACACACACACACATATATATATATATATATATATATATATATATATATATATATATATATATATATATATATATACACAACACACACACACACACACACGCACATAGATAGATATCTCATCTCCTACTTTTTCTTGTAAGTGCAGTGGGATGTTTTACATCCATTTGAGCTACAACCAACTCTGGTAGATGGCGCCATGGTTTGATGTCTCATCCAAAGGATGGCACATTCAAGAGTTTGACACCTTTCTTACACTGCTTTGTTAGTATTTGAAATTAATCCATCTAGGTTTTGAAGAATAGAACCCACAATCTTCTACACCAGAAGTGCATGTGCTACCCGCTGAACTACTGAGATAGAACCCACAATCTTCTACACCAGAAGTGCATGTGCTACCCGCTGAACTACTGAGATTGTATAGTAATGATTGCTACTTAGAGCAGAAGATCTTTTCTTGCCTTACAAGTATTACATCATGAAGAGATAGCCAGATTCACATGCTACTGCTGTAAATGATTATGAATGGTTATATTGCAAGTCTGAGTAAAGTCATAAAATTAAATCCTAAATTTAAGAAACTTATTAATGAATTTATGGCTGTATGGTCAACTAAATTATGTATTGATATCATAGCAATGAGTAGTTTTGGTAAAAGATTAACACCAGTAAGCTTAATCCTTTTCATGCCAATGTATATATTTATATTGCCACACAAGCTATTCTTGTGTATATAATTGCACTATATTTCTGTTTAATTTGTAGCATGGATAAAATATGAATGTTTAAAAAAGACATGACTGTAGCAAATTGCTAAATACAGAGACAGAACAAAAATCTATTTTTTTTCTATCAACTGTCATGGAAAGTACTACCACCGTAAGCAGACAGGATATCCTCTACTACACAATGGCAGCATACAAATGTGCAAGGTAGAAAGATATTTGGTGCTAATAGCAATATATAAGGTTTAATGTCACATGTCGCTAATGCCAGTAAATAATGTCATGAGGAAGAACATATGCTAAAAAGAATTGGTAATTCATTCAGGAATGAAGCAATAATGGAATGGGATATAAAATTAAAATCCATGCATGGATAATTCCTTACACACTAATGATCTCACATTATAAGCATGTTAAAAAAGTTTGCTATGTAATTACTGTCCATGTTTTATCAGCATTTAGACTGTAGTCTTATTACCTTAACAAGTGCTTAGCAAAGAAAAACACTAATGCATTTCTGCATTTTCACACTGGTAAAAAAAAGTGACTTGTGAATTGACACTTACAAAGAGCTGGAGTTTTAAGCTGTGGCATCAAGTTGAAGCTGCAAGGCTGTTAAAGCCCATAAATCAAAAAGAACAGTTCAAAGCCTTCAATAACAGCTAAACAAATAACAGAAAGTGACCTGAAATGATAATTAACTGATGGTAGGCAACTTCTCAGGAGTAAGTGTACATGTCCTTACCAGTAAAATTAACACTTGGTCACATTGTACTAGAATTATAGCTCATTTGGCACCCTGTACAGATCCATAAACTGTCATCCCTGAAGTCAAACAATACACAACAAAACATAAGGTCTTCTCAAATGTGAAGGGAATAAAGCTAAAGCTACACAGTTACTACCACACACACTCACCTGTTTATCATTTCACCTGAGTCATAATAGCAGTAGCAGCATTCCTTTGCATTGGTATTGCACTCTCACAGAACCAGCACCTACCAGTCATGCCACCTTACTTTTTGCACCCAGGACAACCACCCCTTTAACCCACCTTAATTACATATCTGTATTATACTGTTGAATAAAACTACTCAAAGTAAGCTAGATTTTTAAAGCTGCGGTATGGAAAAGAAAGCTGCAAGGCTGCCATGGCTGAGAAACTTCAACAAAAAAACGCAAAATCTGCAATAAGTGATAAATGATAAATAGTAAAGGAAATGAAATTATAGTCAAAGTCAAAGTAAACTTTATTGTCATTTAGAACTACACACGTGTAGCCCTAACAAAAGTTCATGCATCAGCTCAGTTCTTGAGATTACAAAGGAAAGTGAAACAACACATACAAGTAGAGGAAGAAACATAACTAATTAATAATACAATACTACTCCCAATACTCAACAGAAAGAGCAGAGACATTTACCAGCACTCGTATACAAAAGGAATACCCTCCACTTAATTAAATTAATTACCCTGTTTCAAGTAATACAAAACACACTACAGACTGAAATGCCTAAGTTATTTGTCTGGTATTGCACTTGAGTGAGTTAAATAATACCGACTATGGATATAATAAATAAATATTGCACTTACTTGGAATATATGTAAGTATATATTACACAAATAAATAAAATTTGACTTATTATGTGTCCAGACCCCTGAGATTAGTGCCCAAGATCAGAAGTCTAATCACTGTAGGGTAGAAACTGTTACTGAATCTTGTAATTCTGCAGCAGATGCCACAATATCTCCTGCCCACTGCCAGATGCTTAAACAGTCCATGTGCAGGATGCGTGTTGTCCTGTATTATTTTGATGGCCTGTTGGATCCTTCTTGCAGAATAAAGATGTTGTATTAATGGAAGATTGTAACCTGTTACCTTCTCTGCAACCTTCACCATTCTTTGTGGCACCTTCCTTTCTGTAACTGTGTATCTTCCAAACAACATTGTGAAGTTGCAGGTGAGGATTCTCCTTACTGCACCTTTACAGAAGGTGGAGAGAATATGAGGAAGAAACTTAGATTTTTTCAGCCTTCTTAAAAGTGTAGGCATTGGTACACTTTCTTGACCAGTTTACTAATGTTTCCCAACCAATAGAGATCCTCTGATATGTGTACACCCAGAAATGTCATACTCTTAACCCTCCCACACTCTCACCATTGATCCTGAGCACTGGGTGGTGTGTTCTCCTTTTCCTGATGTCAGTGATAATCTCTTTGGTCTTGCTTACATTTAGATCAAGGTCATTCCCCTCGCACTAAGTGACCAGAGATGCCACCTCCTCTCTGTATGTCCCTTCATCCTCCTTTGTGATGAGCCCCACAACTGTGGTGTCATCAGCAAACTTGATGATATGGTTGGACTTGTGCTTAGCATAGCAGTCATGTGTCAGGATGTGAATAACAGTGGGCTGAGAACACATCCCTGTAGAACCCCGGTGTTAATTGTAATACACTTTGATGAGTTCTTACCAGAAGACACCATCTGTAGTCTCTCAATTAGGAAGTCTAGGATCCAATTACAGAGATGTTTACTGATTCAATGAGCCAGTTATTCTATCAGCTGCATTGGTACTAACATATTAAACGCAGAGCTGAAGTCTATGAACAGCATCCTCACATAGTTGTCTTTGTCCTCTAAATGCTCAAGGTAGATGTGTAGTGCTACTGATATGGCATCAGCCTTGGATCTATTAGGTCTGTAAGGAAACTGCAGAGGGTCAAATTCAGGAGGTAGGCATGAAGAAAGATGCTTTTTGATCAGCCACTCAAAACATTTCATAACAGTGGATGTCAAATTGACTGGTCTGTAGACATTAGGGTTGGAGGGAGTGGTTTTCTTAGGTACTAGGACGATGCTAGTTTCATTGTAGCATGAGGGTACTTTTGCCATGTCCAGAGAGGTGTTAAATATTTCCTTCAGCACTGTGCATAGTTGATCAGCACAGTCTTTAACACCTTGCCCAGTATGTTGCAGCCTTCCTGGGGTTCACTCTTCTTAGCTCTCTTCTTATCTCCTCTGTGCTGAGGTTGAGTGCTGCATCCTTCTCATCAGTGGGTAGCATTAGTGCAAACCTGTTGTGTCTTTCCTCAAATCTACCAAAGAAGATGTTCAAACTGTCCAGGAATTGAGTGCTGTCATCAAACTGTGCTGACCTGATTTTGTAGTCAGTGATTTCCCTATATCCCTTGCCATAGTCTCCTTGCACCCTTCATGTCTTCAAAGTGGCTCTGTACCTTTCTGTCATATTCCCTTAGCTTTCTTTATACCACTCTTCAGATTACTTATTGCTACACTTATGGCTGCTTTGTCCTTAGCCCTGTAAGCTGTGTTTCTCTCCTTCAGAAGCTCATATACCTTAGGGGTGAGACATGGGATCTGGTTAGCTCTAATAGTGATACTCTTAGCATTTGTTACTCCATCAGTATAGTTTGAAATTTATGCCATCACTACCTCAGTGTATTTATCAATGTTCAGATGCTGATTCATTTGGCTGCTTCCTTCAACATATCCCAGTTGTTTTTTTCAAAGCAGTCTTGGAGGGCCTCCAAAGCCTCCTCAGCCATACCCTGATTTGTTTCTTTGTGGGTTTCTCTCTAAACAGTGCAGGCTGGCAAGCTGGTGATAGCATGATGGTATAATGGTCAGAGTTGCCCATTTGTGAAATATGCCCTGCCTTATAAGTTTTCTTTAAAAATGTACACATTGTCCAGGATATTATCACCCCTTGTAGGAACATTCACATACAGATGGTAGTGTGGGAGTACTTCTTTCAGATCTGCTTTATTAAAGTCACCAGCTGCCACATGTACAAAGTCAGGATATTTGCCCTGCAGCTCACCCATGTGATTGTGTAGTTTATTTAGAACCTCAGTGGTGATAGCACTAGGTGGAACATACACCACTTTACACTGACCCCATTTAGCTCCCTGGGCAAGTAAAATGGTCTACATTAAATGGACAAGAACTCTAAGTTCTCATTACAGTGTGATAGTATGATTTCACAGTTGCTGTGCCATCTTTTGTTAACATAGATGCAGACTCCATCAATACCTAGTGTTGAAAGATGTGCAGATTAACTCAGAGGATGTAAAACTGTCCCAGCACCATGTTTCTTAAATGTACAATGACTCACCAGTTTTTATTAATGCAATGAGGTCAGAAAACTAGATATCTTCATCTGGGCTCCTCAGCACACCAGAAATGGAGAGTCTAGCTATGTTTGATGCTATCAGGTTATAAAACATTCATTAACACAAGGCTGGGCTCCAAAAAGTGATAAAACACTTTTATATTCTTAGGTGTAATTTGCATATCTCTCGTGATGTCCTGATAAAAAGGTGTTTAACAAATATTTTTTCATACTTTTTTTGTCAGGTTCTCCATGGCTGAGTGTAGATACATTTTAAACACACAAAAAAAACTTAAATCCAAGTGCACTTTGAACCAAATACAAAAAAAAAAAAACTTGCTGGAAATGGAAACAACAGCAAACTGCACACATGTGCAGTTTGCTGTTGTCTCCACTGCCATTTCCACCAAGTATTCTTGCAGTAGGTACATTTAACTGTATATTTTTTTGCTCTTTAACTAGAGAACGGCACTCCTACAAAGGTGCCATGGACATGTTGCCTATCATTAACACCAACTCTCTGTCAAACTACATTGTTTCAATATAATCTGATATTAAACTTGCATCAGCAGCATACCTTGATATATCTCATTTTTCTTCTTAGTATTTCTGTTATTTTTTTATGTCTTAGAACATATTTCTTAAACATGCTCGTGGTGAGTGATGGGATAAATGAGACCATTTACTGGCTAGTTACAATATTTGCTAACTGAGTTAACTGACAGTTAATGTTCCTACTTTCCTTTCACAGGTAAAGGCAAAGCAATGTCAATGAGCAGCACTCTTCCTACAAATAATGCAGCACATTCAGAAAATGCAGTGGAAGCACCAAGCCAGGTAAGAATAAAGATTTCTTGTAATATAAAAAAATAAGTTCAGGCACTCAACAGTAAAAGGTAGGAGAGATAGATAAACTTTATATGAAGATGACAAGAAATGAGCAGGTACAAAACCAAGTGAGCCTCCCAGAATTAATGTGTGTGTGTGTGTGTGTGTGTGTGTGTGTGTGTGTGTGTGTGTGTGTGTGTGTGTGTGTGTGTGTGTGTGTATGTGTGTGAGAGACAACTTAATATCTATCTTTCTTTATATTCTATATCTATCTATCTATCTGGGTCTACTGAAAAAGAAGGAATGACCCAAATATTGACATTCACAAGATTGTCCACAAGTCAAGTTTTGCAAGCATCAACATGCTAATATGCATGCACCAAGCAAATATCTCAGAGCTTGCAAAACATTATTTAAAAAAGAAAGTAAAGCATCATTTTTGCAGTTTTGCAGGAGGCAAGCCCCCCTCTACCCACAATCCCCAGGGAAATGGAATAGTCTCATACCCAGAGATTGTTGCACACCCGTCAACCATCTGTGTAGTTGATTACTTTTGTCAACTAAACAGATTGTGTGTGTGTGTGTGTGTGTGTGTGTGTGTGTGTGTGTGTGTGTGTGTGTGTGTGTGTGTGTGTGTGTGTATGTGTGTGTATAAAGTACATATGAAATGGATTTTGTGAGTTTGCTTTCTTTTAAGATGCATTTATTGTTGGACTCCAAACATCTAAAGTACTAAAGTTAGGTGAGTGCTGCAGGATAGGATCTATCTAAGCAATTATAAGTTCACAGGTTGGTACTAGGCTATCGGCCCTAGGGCCTATACAAGCCTAGCCATAACAATTCCCTGGCTATTTCTTCCCACAATATTTACTTTCTTAATATTTATATTAAAATTATAATTTCTATATGAAGCTCAGCATCAAATACTGAATACAACCCATCTAGTTTCCTGAAGAAAAAAAAATAGTTAATCTGAGAAGGATAGGGACCTATTAGGGCTCCTGTCTGAACAGTGGAAGGATACCCATTGCTCTATCCTCTGCTGAAACTGGCAGCACAAAGTCCTAGCAAGGAGTTTACAAAAAACTGCTGGAAAGGTTCTCCAATACCAGCAGGTGCACACAGTAGAAATGCAACAAACACAGCAACACACGGTGTGAAAACTGACTTCCATAACTGCCTTTGTAAACACTCTCAAAGCATCTTACATTTCCAGCTGCAATATACATCGGTGTTCTCCTTAATGTTTCTGCTCATGTGAATGGAAATCATCAACAAGATGTTTTCATTTCCATCTGATTAAAGAAATGTAGATTCTTGAATATCTAAAGTTACAAAATTCATAACAAATGACAATGAACATCAGAAATGTTTGACATGTCAACAGAACAGTAAAAAGAGAAACCAGCAACACAAACTATACACCCATCTCCCCCCCACTGCCTATAAATGATCATTTTATGACAGCTTAAATACTGTCAAAACAGAACAGCTTGGCAGTTTACAATCTATTGTTAAGCAATTGTAACTGCTTATAAACAGTTTGTAATTGTGAACATTTTCTGAAAGTATAACTTAATACATTACTTAGCCATATTTTACCTACATTTCTCCAGCACTATATAAAAGAGTATGTTCTTAAATTAATAAATGAACAATATCATGTATGTAATGACTTGAAGTAGTTCAGTATAGAATTAAGTAAATCATGTGATAAGATTCAGACAAGAAGATAAAGGACGTGTAAAAGATTTCTAAATATACCTCATGCACAAAACAGATGAAATGTTATGAAAAGTGAAACGTTATTTAATATTTATTTAGTTATTTCATATTTGTTTAATGGAAAGTCTGACTTGGCCAAAAAATAAACATTTTTACTGGAGAACTTGGTAGAAAAGCTTCACAATCACGATCTTTCAAAAAATCAGTTACAAATATTTTAAATCACAAAATATCACATTATACTACAAAACATAGCAGTGAAATAAAATGCTGTTACAAGAAACATATAGAACATTAGTTTCATAGAAGAGTGCAATGAAAAACAACATGAGTTGGAGAAAATATATGAAGAAAAACTTATTAGCCATATTATTTGTTGCATAGTTTCTTCTTTTTCTTTCTTTTTCTTTTAGCTGCTCCCGTTAGGGGTTGCCACAGTGGATCATCTGTTTCCATTTCTTCCTGTCCTCTGTATCTTGTTCTGTCACACCAACCACCTGCATGTCCTCTCTCACCACATCCATAAATCTTATCTTAGGCCTTCCTCTTTTCCTGTTACCTGGCAGCTCCATCCTTAGTATCCTTCTCACAATATACCCAGCATCCCTCTTCAGCACATGTCCAAACCAACCCAATCTCATCTCTCTGGCTTTATCTACAAACCTTCTAACCTGAGCAGACCCACTAATATACTCATTTATAATCCTGTCCATCTTGTCACACCCAATGCAAATCTTAACATCTTTAACTCTGCCACCTCCAGCTCTGACTCTTGTCTTTTCATCAGAGCCACCATTTTCAACCCATATAACATAACAAAGCTGGCCTCACTACCATCTTGTAGACCTTCCCTTTCACTCTTAATGGTACCTATCTGTCACAAATCACTCCTGATACTCTTCTCCAACCACTCCACCCTGCCTGCACGCTCTTCTTCACCTCTCATTCATACTCATCATTACTCTGAACTGTTGATCCCAAGTATTTAAACTCATCCACCTTCACCAGCTCTACTTCCTGCATCCTCACTGTTCCTCTCTCCTCCCTTTCATTTACACACATGTAGTCTGTTTTAGTCCTGCTGACCTTCATCCCACCCCTCACTAGAGCATATCTCCACCTTTCCAGGGTCTCCTCAGCCTGTTTCCTACTCTCACTACAAATCACAATGTGATCCGCAAACAACATAGTCCGCAGGGAACTCCTGTCTGATCTCATCTGTCAATCTGTCCATCACCATTGCAAATAAGAAAGGGCACAGAGCTGATCCTTGATGTAATCCCACTACCACCTTGAACGGATTTGTCACTCCTACTATAGACCTTACCACTGTCACGCTGCCCTTGTACATATCATGTACCACTCTTACAAGCTTTTCTACCACTCCCAACTTCCTCATACAGTACCACAGCTTGTCTCTAGGCAGTCTGTCATATCCTTTCTCTAAGTCCACAAAGAAACAATGCAACTCCTTCGGACATTCTCTATACTTCTCCATCAATACTCTCACAGCAAACATCGTATCTGTAGTTCTCTTAGGTTCATAGGTTCATAGGTAGGTACTAGGCTATCGGCCCAAGGGCCTACGTAAGCCAAGCCAACAAGGGTCCCTGGCTTATGCCACCCAAGAAAGTTATTTTCCTGTGCCACTGTCAAGCAGAGACACAGAAGTGATCCCCGGGGTGTATTTCCTATTTCCCATCCAATCATCAAGATTTTTCTTGAAGAGTGCTAATGAAGAACTTTGCTTGACATAGAAGGGTAGCCTGTTCCAAAGTATGGGAAGACTCTAGGACAGGAATCTATCCCTCCAGCATGTCCTGTTTATTGTGGTGACAAGATTTAGGTCCTTAGAGCGTGAAGCTTGGAGGGATTGGGATTTCTTTAGGTGTAGCATGTCCAACAGCTCTAGGTTTGACATAGCTTTATATGTTAAGCAGAGAACACCTCAGCGTAGGCGATATGCTATGGAGTAAAGCTGGAGTTTTTTAAGGCGGTCAGTGTAGGGCATTTGTTTGAGGCCAGTAATCCTCTTTGTGAGGTACTTCTGTGGCCTTTCCAGCTGCTGCAGATGTATTGTGAGGTACATTCCAAAAGGGGCGTTGTACTCTATAATGGGTCTAATGAGTGTCGAGTAGAGGGGAACAATGACCTCTTTTTTCCTGGATGAAAACCTTTTTATAATGAGGTGTGCCACGTAGAAGGACTTCCTGACTACTGTGGAGATGTGACTATCAACGGAGAGACTACTGTCCACCTGGGTCCCAAGGTCTCTTATCACGCATTTGGTGTTAAGTAGATTGCTGCCTATGTGGTAGTTCATGGGTACAGAGTTTTTACCAAAGGGGCTGACACTGCACTTTTTGGCATTGAGTTTCAGGCCATGGCTCTAACACCAGACATCTGTCTCAGCGAAGCCCTTCTGTAGGATGTCCATATAATTTGGGGACTTGACTATGGCTCCTAATTTGCAGTCATCTGTGAACTTCATTAGCCAGAGGCCTTCTCTGTTCATCTGTACTTCAGAGAAGTAGATACCAAACAGGAGTGCTCCCAGGATGGAACCCTGTGGTACTCCACTTGTCACTGCTTTGAGGTCAGATTTGGAGTCTGCAACTTTTACAGTGTGAGTTCTGTCAGTGAGCCAGCTGGCAACCCATTTTGTGATGTAGGGATTTATACCTAGTTTAGTGAGTTTAGCTATAATTCCAGAATGGGGGATGGTGTCAAAAGCCTTGGTGAGGTCAAGATAGGCTGTGTGAACCACCTTACCCTCATCTACGACTTTGGTGACTGCCTCAAAGAAGTCGATCAGGTTCAGGAGGCATGATCTGCCTTTTACAAACCCGAACTGGGTGGGATCCAGAGTTTGGAGGTTTCCAATGTCTTTGATTATGAGTTCCATGATGATACGTTCCATGGCCTTGCAGACCAGACTCGTCAGGCTAATAGGTCGATAGTTCCCGGGATCAGTGGTGGCTCCCCCTTTGTGGAGTGGGATAACTGTTGCTGTGCTCTATTCAGTAGGCACAAAGCCTGATGCAAGGCTGTTATTGAACATGCTGCTTAAGTGGGGAGCAAGTTCATTCTGAAGTTCATGTAAAATGCAGCCTGGGATGTTGTCCGGTCCCATTGATGCTGTATTTTTGGCTTTAGAGAGTGCAGCTTTTACCTGCATAGTTGTGATTACAGGGACTCTGCATTCTTCCTGTATAGATATGGGCCCTTTAGGGGGTGAGAGTGGGGTAAAGTAAGCTCTTTCCTGGCATGAAACCATACTGCTGCTCACTAATCATCACCTCCCTTCTTAACCTAGCTTTCACTACTCTTTCCTATAACTTCATTCTGTGGCTGATCCGTTTCATCCCTCTGTAGTTCCTACAGGTCTGCACATTACCCTTATTCTTAAAATTGGTATCAATTCACTTCTTCTCTACTCCTCAGGCATCCACTCACTTTCCAAGATTTTGTTAAACAATCTGGTTAAAATCCCCACTGCCATCTCTCCTAAACACCTCCATGCTTCCAGAGGTATTGCATCTGGCCCAACAACCTTTCCATTCTTCATCCTCTTAATAGCTGTCCTTACTTCTTCCTTGCTAATCATTGCATGTCCTGATTCACTATCCCCCCATCATCCGACCTTCTCTGTCTCTCATTCTCTTTATTCATCAGCCCCTCAAAGGACTCTTTCCATCTGCTCAGCACACTCTCCCCACTTGTGAGTACATTTCCCTCTTTATACTTTATCACCCTAACCTGCTGCACATCTTTTCCAGCTCAGTACATCTGTCTAGCCAATTGGTATACATCCTTTTCCCGTTCTTAGTGCCTAACCTTTCATACAACTCACCATACACCTTATCCTTAGCCTTCAGCACCTCTCTTTTCACCATACTCATCTCCTTATACTCCTCTCTACTTTCTTCATCTCTCTTACAATCCCACTTCTTCTTCACCAACCCTTTCCTCTGTATACTCTCCTGTACTTTCTCATTCCACCAGCAGGTCTCCTTGTCCTCTTTCCTCTTTCCAGATGTCACATCAAGCACCTTTCTGGCTGTCTGCCTTACCACCTCTGCTGAAGCTGCCCAGCTATCTGGTAACTCCTCACTGCCACCCAGTACCTGTCTTAAATCTTCCATGACTTCCACCTTACAGTTATCCCTTTTCAACTTCCACCACTTGATTCTTGACACTGCCATCACTCTCCTCCTCCTCTTCTTTTTCATCACCAACGTCATCCTACAGACCACCATCCTATGCTGCCTAACTATGCTTTGCCCTGTCACCACTTTGCAGTCTCCCATCTCCTTCAGACTGGCCCTCCTGTATAGAATATAATCCTACTGTGTGCTTCTTCCTCCACTCTTGTATGTCACTTTATGCTCCTCCCACTTCTTAAAATATGTATTCAACACAGCCATGTCCATCCTTTTCACAAAATCCACTACCATCTGACCTTCTGCATTCCTCTCCTTAATACCATACCTACCCATCACCTCCTCATCCCCTCTGTTCCCTTCACGAACATGCTCATTGAAATCTGCTCCAATTACCACTCGGTCACCCTTGGGTACACTCTCCACCAATTCATCCAGCTTGCCCCTAGATTTTTCTTTCTCACCTAGCACACACCCAACTTGTAGAGTATATGCACTAACAATATTCATCCTCACACCATCAATTTCCAGCTTCATAAAAATCACTCTATCTGACACTTTTTTCACCTCCAATGCACTCTTAACATACTTTTCCTTCAGGATAATCGCTACCCCATTTTCCTTCCAGATAATCGCTACCCCATTTCTTCTCCCATCCACACCATGGTAGAACAATTTGAAACCACCTCCAATACACCTGGCCTTACTCCCCTTCCATCTGGTCTCTTGGATGCACACTATGTGAAACTTCCTTCTCTCCCTCATATCAGCTGGCTCTCTACCTTTACCAGACATATTGCCAACATTCATAGTTCCTATCCTCACTTCCACAAGCCTAACCTTCTTCTTCTCCTCCTTCCTCTGTACATGACTTCCCCCTCTTCTTCTCCTTCAGCCAATGGTAGCCCAGTTTCCAACAGCACCCTGATGGCTAATACTACTGAAAGCAGTCATTTACCTGGGACTTGACTGAGTTGGTATGGAAATCTGTATTGTTGTCCACATATTTGATCTGGCAAAAATTTTACACCGGATGCCCTTCCTGACATAACCCTCCCCATTTATCTGAGCTTGGGACCAGCACGAAGAACGACACTGTCTTATGCATAGTATGTGATAAATGAGACCTGAGACAATTTTAATAAAATGTTGACAAGAGGTA
Source organism: Protopterus annectens (assembly GCF_019279795.1). Classification (NCBI taxonomy): domain Eukaryota; kingdom Metazoa; phylum Chordata; order Ceratodontiformes; family Protopteridae; genus Protopterus; species Protopterus annectens. Next base: position 230,840,197 of record NC_056741.1, read on the forward strand.
TTAGAGATTACATGATTAGAGAGACAGAATGGAATTTGAGTGACGTCTCAGTATGAAAGATGGTGTTTATATTATGGTTACAGAAGGAAAAGGGAAGAAGTATGGAGAGAAGGAGATTGTAAGAAGAGTGCAGGATAGGATGACTTCAGGTAGCTTAGGTGAGTAGGGAGGAAAGAGAAGGAGGTAGAGGAAAGGTCTGCAGAGACTAATTAAATAAGGTAAGGTAGTGGGGAAAACAAAAAGGAGTGTTCTAGGATGAAGGGGGTGAGTGAAGTACAGTGAGTAAGTTCAGCCAGGATCGGCACAGGAGCAGGTCTATGATTTTGTAAAGTATTTTTTATGGACCATTTAAATGTGGGTAGGTTAGAAATTAATTGTTCTAGTGGTCAGAGGTAAGAAGTTCCTTTATTTATTTATTTTTGCTATGCAAGTATAGGCTTTGTCCAGGGGGTTTATTTGGTTTATTTATGGTGAGAAGTTGTTTGCATTCTGATCTAAAAGTTCTTTTAGGGAAATTTTATGTTGATTAAATGGGTAAAAGCTGGGAGGGCTAATGGTTTGTGTATGATTTTATGTATTGTTATAAGATGAATGTAGGAGAGGTGAAGGGGAAGTTCCAGCCAGCTAAGGGTATGCATAGCTTTATAGTAACAGGTAAAGGAGGTTGAATTAGTAACAAACTTTTCAATTTTGTTGTGGCAATTTTCAAGCTTATTTTTTCTGGAGGATTGTAAATTGGTTAGAATTGCTGCTCCATAAAGTAGGGAGGGTAGAAGGTGAGTTTTGGCTAGAGTGATTTTTGTGGGTGTGCTCAGAAACATGTTTGTTTCTTTATAGCATGCCTAGTTTTGATGGATTTTCTTGATATTACTTTGGATATGGAGGTCAGATTTAAGATTATCATCTATTATGACTCCTAATAGTTTGGTATGGTGGACTAATTCAATTTCAGTGCCATTTGCTGAAAAGATTTTGAAAGATGCTTTGTTAAGGATGTGAGTTTTTGGAGTAAAGAGAAGGAATTTGTTTTTACTGAGGGTTGAGTAAGAGTTGTTCACCTATAAGCTGGGCTTCAATGGAGATGACAGCTTATTGACTGATTTCTTGGAGTTGAGTTAAGGTGTTGGAAGAGCAGATGATGGTAAAGTCATCTGCATATTGAATCAAGATACCTTTGCAAAAAGATGAATGTAGGTTATTGATAAAAATATTGAATAGTAGAGGGCCAAGGATGGATACTTGTTGTGGGACTTATGTGGAATTGGGATGGCATGCAAAGATGGACCTTTACCATTTTGCAGCTTGTTTCCTGTCGACAAGGTAGGCAGAGAACCATTGCATAGATGGAGATGATAGACCCAGGGAGGAAAGTTGATTGAAAAGTGTGAAAGACCATTTCAAATGCTTTGGATATATCTAGAAATACTGAAGATACAAGTGTATTAGAGTTTCAGGCTTTATTGACAGTGTCTGTAAATGATGGTAATGCAGTGGAGATGCTTTGGCCTAGCCAAAATCCATGTTGTGTACTAGTGATTAGCTTATTTTGTAAGAGATAGTGGAGAAACTGTTGATGTATATATGTTTTGAGGACTTTAGAGAGGATAGACTAGATGGCTATAGGATGGCAATTTGTAATGTCAGTAGAATTACTTCCTTTATGTAAGGGGATAATATGTGACATTTTCCACAAGTTAATCTATTAATAAGAATGCTGATTAGGTATGCTATTGCATCTGTAGCTGTGTTTAGATATTCTTGTAGAAGGTTGTCAGCTGAGGAGCTGATGAGGAAAAATGTTTTAGTTTATGAATAAGCTTTGTTATGAGAGTTATAGAGACTGGTGGAATGTAAACTGGGTGGAGTTCTCTGTGTATGTATCAGAGAAGTTGCAGTTAGGTGACTTTTGTGAAGGAGATGTGCTAGGGTCTAAGGTAGGGGAATTTAGCTGTGTGTGGGTTAGGTGAGTTTTAGGTTAAGTTGGCTATGCATTCTATGAAGTATGTATTGAAATAGATAGCTGTTTGAAGAGGGGGAATGTCTGGGCATGGGCTGGGATCCTTTTTCATACCTGATTTGATGAGATAGGATTTAAAGAACCAGAATTTTTCAGTGTTGTTTTTATGGCTGTCTTGTAGGTGAGTATAATAACACATTTAATCTCTATTAACTTGTTTCTAGACTTAGCTTCATACCTGTCTGAATAGTTGCCAGTTTGTAATTTTTTTATTTTGCCAGTTAATCCATGCTTTGTCTTTGTCTTTCATAATGAGTTTACATTGGTTGGTGAGCCACAGGATATGGCTGCTTTTAATTCTTTTTGTACACTGTGGGGCTATGGTGTTAAGAATATTAAAAAAAATGCTGCACTGAAGTATTCAACTGCATCATTTAATGGTAGTCTTTTTAGAATGGACCAGTTAACTGCTTTCAGAGCTTCAATGAAAGAATCTTTGGAGAAACTGGAGAGATTATGGTCAGTATTGAGTTTATGTTCCTTTGTTAGTTGCATTATACTCCTATGGGTATAAGCTGGCAGGTGGTCACTTAGTGTATTAGGGAGGGTACACGAGGAGGTAAAGTTAGTTGGGCTAGTAACCAGAGTCCAGTCCAGGTTAGAAGGTTGAGAGTCATTTTTACCATGTCTTGTTGCATTAATAATGTGAGCGAATCCAAAGAGTTTCATACTGTTGATTGCTGAATTTGTTGATAAAAACTGCCAGTCATTGTTAACATCACCCGGGGGGATAATTTCATTTGTGACTGTATTTGCTATCTAGGATAGTATGTTTCCAAGTGTTGGAATGTTCTGTCCTGGGCATATAAAGCACAGCACTGCATATGTTCTTGGCTATATTATGTTTTAGGAATGAGATTAGGATTTCTGCTTTTTATAAGTAAAAAACACTTCAGAGTCTGTTCTGGCTTTTATGTAAATTATAACCCATAATCTGAGAGAGATTTTAAGGAAAAGAAATTAAGTCATTTGCATTTTTAATACGAATTGCACTAGGAATGCTGAAAAATGTAGCAAATATAATGATATACTGGAAAAAGACATGTTTAACGCTTTTAGTTATATGTCTATACTAACTGTAAACTAAGGGGCATTGTATGCATATGTGTTTGTGTGTGTGTGTGCGTGTGTGTGTGTGTGTGTGCGTGTGTGTATATTATATATATATATATATATATATATATATATATGTGTGTGTGTGTGTGTGTGTGTGTGTGTGTGTGTGTGTGTGTGTGTTGTTTTACATTTCAAATAGTATAGCATGTGCCTCAAAAACAGAAAATGTGCTTTTAAAATCAGTTATTGTTGCAAGAAACAAAATGGCAGCAGTGGCTTAACACCAATAATTGCTGTGGAATTAAGAATCTTATTAATATAAAACCTGCTGTAACATCAAATGAAAACATAGTTCACTTTAAAAGAAACCGATTATCTATAAAAATGTTGTCTGAAGTCATGGAATGCAATTAATGGGTCTTTAATGGTGAACCACTTAACATTTTAATGAAGTAATTATAATGAATGAATAGTAATAAGTACTGAATAAGTAATGAGTAAGTATTGCATTAGTAATTATACATGTCCACAAATACTGTGATCATTTGTAAGGTAGCATAACCATAGCACTTTAACTTTACCATGAGCTATGTGAAGGGCAAAACAAAAACTTTAGAGAACCACAGAGATATGATCCTACATTCAAGGGTTCTGCTCATAATAGCATCAGATATCAATTGTAATTTCTCTGGACGATAATTTGGAGGTCGTCCTATGTCAGCCTGCTAATGGGAAGCAAGTTTTGCAGTTTAAAACTAATTTGCAACATGTTGCTTTAGGCTGAGCTCTTAAGTGCTTTAATATGACTAATTCTAAATGATTTAATAAAAAAAAACAAGCCATGCAAGATCTTTGATGTCTGTTTTTTTTTTTTTGTTTTTTTACTGAGGTAACTGTGATAGCTGCACACTTTTTGTGCTTTTTGAAGTAATCTAAAAATAGCTTCTAGTTTTCTATATTGAGAGAAAAGAAAGAACCAAGCCATTCCTCAGTATCTATCATGTAGAACCTTGCACAATGTTGTTTGCTATTGGTTAATGTGCTTATTTAAATTTTTTAGCTTTTGTTAGTGTTACAATAAATTGTCCATGCTTACACAGTGCTGCGTGTAAGTGTGGTGCTGCATATAGTGCAGTGGAGTTCCTAGGAGCACTTTATAGATGCATGGATCTTGTTCTATGTCTGTCTTAATACGACCTTTCCCGTTGTTATAAAGCAACTTCAGTACTCCTATATCCTATTTCTTTATGTGACTAGTAATACTTAGAGGTGCAGACAGCTACTTGCAGTTGTGCAATGAACTGCATTGAGCAGCACATGTCCCGCAAGCAGCCCCTAGTAATGCACAGTTGATTTATACTGTTCAAAGCAGCCTGCAACTGTTCTGCTTACCTCTTACTTTACAGTTGCTTAATGATACTGCACTGTCCTTTGTCAGAGTTTCAGCTTAACCTAACTTACTTCATTTACTTCACTTATTCAGACCAAGTAGCTCAATCAACCAAACTTAATTTGCACATGGTAATTCTGTCTGCACCCTACATGAAAAAAATTATAAGCTTGAATTCCTTCACAGTATAGTCAAATAGCTATCTCATTGAACTACAGGTAGCACTTTGTGTAATTCTAATTCATTCTCCATGTCCCTGTACTAAAATGTAAGGTCATCCTGCTTGTTGCCTCTCTCTTTCCAGACTCATAGCACTTGGTATTCTTAGGCAGTGTAGTGACTGCCTTATGCTCTCAGATAATGATCTCTTACTCAGCACAAGAAATTCTGTTTGTAAGAGATGTGAATATTTTAAATATATGGAGGTCCCACTCTCACAACAAACCATGGATTTTAAGCTACACACATCTACTACACTCTACATCAACCCACACTAAAATGTCTTATACTGAGGTTGTAAAAAAATGTGTACAAATGCTTCCTAGATCCATGAAGACTAGATTTTATTTAACATTTGTTTACCAGGAAAGCCCAACTGGGACATATCCCATTTTTAGTGCAGGCCCAGGTGCATGTCTTTTGAATATGGGAGGAAACCCACACAATGCAGGGAGGACATGCAGACTCTACACAGAAGGCACCATAGCCAAGAATTGAACTGGAGAACCTCTTGCTGTGAGGCAACAACAATAACCACTGCACCACTGCGCCACCCTCTGTTTTTGCTAGATCTAAGTGAAAATCAATACCATATTATCTTCAGGCATACTTTCAACAAAGTGTCAACAAGAGTTAAATAATCTCAAGTCCTGTACAACACACACATTTACAACTAGAAATGTTACCTGTACAATTGGACATACTGATTCTCCACTAACTTTGGTAGTATAACAACATGGTGTCTGTGACTTGCCCTACATAATAAAAGATCTCTGATTTCAAGCAACTTTAAAATTCCATCACCTGACAAATATGACTATGACATGGTGGTAGTCCACATGGGGGTGAGTGACTTGCAACACAAATCCCTAAGGTACATGCTAATAGATATCTCAGAGCTCTATGTTCATGTCACAAATGCAAGAAGGACTATTGTCCTGAGATGAATAATTTCTTCTCCAATACTGATGTCAAGGTATAAAGAAAAAATAATTGGGTTCAACAATTGACTTAAAAGTTGATGTCATTCCAGTGGGATCCGCTATATGTCAGCATAGCATGAGATGCTGTTTAGGCCTACTTGCTTTGTAAAGGATTAACTGCATCTCCTGTTCAAAGACTTCTGCTTCCTCACTAAATCCTTTACTGTCCCCAGTGCCTTTTAGGTAAAATCCAGCTAGTGGATATCACAATGTAAGTAACATAAGAAATCCAGAACAGAATCATATTAAGGTAGCTTTGGTCAGTACCAGATGTCTCAACAATAGTATGCACAACCCTGAGACTCTCCTGTATCTGGAACACATCCATATCTGTGTAATTACTGAAACCTGGTAAACTTGGTCTATGCAACCTGATAATATAGCTGACTATTTAATAAACAGTACTTGTCCTAGCAGAACCACTCCTTAAATTATTTAACCAAAGCTTAGCCGCAGGCTTTAGTCCTGAGGTTTGATGAGCAACAGCAGTGATGCTACTCCGTAAGACTGACCCCAACTCTGACCCTGGGATTTATAGGCCCATCAGCCTGACAAGTCTCATTTGAAAATCTTTGGAACATATTGGAACTGGCTCAATCAACTACAATATTAAAATCGCAAAAGGCTAGATCTACAGTAATTTGGATTTATCAAAGGTAGATCCTGCCTAATGAATGTGGTAAACTCCTTCAAAAGAATAACACAAGTTGTTGACAGTGGTCATGCTGTGTACTTGGCTTACTTTGACCTGAACAAAGCATTTGATATCATTCTCCATGCTGCCATAGTTAACAAGATTAATGCATTACAAATAGGTCTGTATGTGGTAAGATGAACCCCAAAATGGGTAAAAGAGTCTACATGGTATGAGTGGCAGAAGCTCATTTGAGAGTTTGAAGGTGACCAGTGCTGAAAGGATATGATCAATAAAGGGTCTGTAATCAAGAAGGCTTAGTGCTGGGACTTCTCTTATTCAGTCTTTACTTTTCTGTTCTCCAAATCATAACCCAAGACCTCTTGTTAAGCCCCTCCCCAATGCCCAAGCATTTCAATAATAACCTACACTGATGAATATCTGGTGAACTGAAAATTTGTTCTAATTAAATGCTAAAAGGTGCAACACTGCCACATCTGATAAACAACTCCCATCCAGCATAAAGCATACAGCATACAGCATATACAATACCACACATCAAAATAAGAATGTATTCAAAGCAGACATCCAAGCAACCGCTACCCCAAAACAAAACACGTGCAACACATATCTCACACAGCTAGTGTGCCGAACAGTCACAGCCCTTAAGGCTAAACAACACACCTGATACACTTGTTGTAATAGGTGACTCTATCATCAGGCACACTGACGTCCCGCTCACCAGGCTGAACAAGGAGAAGGTCATGGTGAGCAGCCTGTCTGGCGCTAGGATCCGCCACATAACACAAGAACTCAGGTCACTCCAAGGCAAGTACAAATATGACTCAGTCATTGTCCATGCTGGTGTGAATGACCTGAGACGTACCTCCCTGGACTACATGAAAAGAGGCATAGAGGAGCTCTCTGAGCATGTAGCCCAGGCTGGTATGACCCTGACCTTGAGTAGCATCTTACCCTTACAAGAATGATGCCACAATATGAAGACAAGATGATCAATTTCAACAATTGGCTTAAGTATTGGTGTCATTCAAAGGGGATCCAATGCCTGTCAGCTTGGGATGATATGCACGACAAGCCACGAAGCTTTGCTAGGGACGACTTGCACCTGTCACCCCTGGGCTTTTGGATATTGGCAAAGGCTCTTGCTACCCCCATAGTGCCTTTTTTAGGCAAGGCTCAAAAGACAAACCCACCTACATAGGTATCACAAGGGATAAGAAACTAAGAGTAATGCTACTCAACGCTAGAAGTCTAAACCTCAAGATGCACACACTCGAAACTCTCCTTAACATGGAGAACATCAATATCTGTGCAGTAACAGAAACCTGGTTCAGGACTCCTGAGAGCACCCCAGCACTACCAGGTTATACCTCATACCATGCTTTTCGGCCCCAAAACTTGGACTGAACCAAAAGGAGGGGGAGTATCGATATTCATCAAAGATACCCACACCTCCAGGTTGGTGGCAAAGCACGAAGCATCAGAGACTATCCATGTGCAACTAACAGTGGGTAAAACTGCCTTCCAGTTTATAGCCTGCTACAGACCACCCTCCCAAACCCAGGAACCCCACTCGGCCTTCCTGAGAACACTGGAAAATATGAAGGTCTATCCCAACACCATTATATTGGGCGACTTCAACTACCCAAACATAGATTGGGAGCATTACTCTAGCTCCAACACCCTTGCCCAAAGGTTCCTAGAATTCATAAACTCAAATGCTATGGAACAACTTGTTACCACTCCCACAAGAGGGGAAAACATACTGGACCTGATCATCACCAACATGGGGACTCTATGCTCCAGACCAGAAGTGTATCCCTCACTGGTAAGATCAGACCATAAACTGACCTCACTGGATATTCACATACCGACCCCACCCCCTGCCCAGAAAACCACAGTGAAAAACTTCTCTAAAGAAAATTTCACACTCCTCAAAACCGAGGTGGAATCCTTCAAAGCCCCCGGGCCTGTGGAAAATATGGCCCAGACCACAGAATCCTTTATAAATGCATTCTATGAACACCTTCAGCAATGCATGGATCATGCAATCCCAAATAAAACCAAGACCCAGTCCTCCAAAGGCAGACGACCTGTCTGGTGGACCCCAGCCATAAACAAACTATACAATAGAAGGAGGAAGCTACTACATGATAGAGCAAAATCCCAAAAAGGGAAGGCATCTCTGATCAATATTAGCAAAAAACTAAGGGCACTCATAAAATCATCAAAGGCCAGCTTCAAGAGAAAAATTGCACAGGACACTAAGGATAATCACAAGGCTTTCTTTAGTTATGTTAGGAACCTGGGTGGGAATTCCCAGATATGCTCAGAATTAGTCCAAAATGACAAAAAATACACTGATCCCACAGACATTGCAACATCCTAGCTGACAGGTTCAGGGCAAACTTCTCTCCCCCATCCCCACCAAAAGGGCAAATATCTATCCCAGCAGAGTGCTGCCCCCCTGATATCTCAGATGCTCAGGTGGGAGCCACCCTCTCCAAAGCAAAAAACACAGCATCAATGGGACCAGACGGTGTCCCAGGCTGCGTCCTACATGAACTCCAAGAAGAGCTAAACCCAAACATAAAACTACTGTTCAATCTCAGCCTTACTACAGGATATGTACCCAAAGAGTGGCGTACAGCAACAGTGGTCCCTCTCCACAAAGGTGGTGCCTCAATGGACCCTGGAAACTATCGCCCCATAAGCCTGACTAGCTTGGTCTGCAAAGCTATGGAAAGGATCATCATGGACCTCATAAATAAAGATATTGGGGACCTACAGATACTGGATCCTACCCAGTTTGGCTTTGTTAAGGGCAGATCCTGCCTCTTAAACCTGGTTGACTTCTTTGAAACAGTCACCAAGGCTATTGACGAAGGGAAGGTGGTCCACACAGCCTATCTGGACCTCGCAAAAGCCTTTGATACAATACCCCACTTGGGCATTATAGATAAGCTCACCAGCTTAAATATAAACCCCTATGTCACTAGATGGGTTGCAAACTGGCTCAAGGACAGAACCCACATGGTTAGAATTGCTGGAGCCATGTCAGACTCCAAACCAGTTACAAGTGGCATCCCACAAGGATCAGTCCTGGGACCTCTCTTGTTTGTTATATATTTCTCGGAGGTACAGGCCAACACAGAAGGACTGTGGCTGACCAAGTTCGCAGATGACTGCAAACTGGGCGCCTTAATCGACTCTCCAGCAGACACAAGCATCCTCCAAAAGGGCCTCATAGAAACAGACAACTGGTGCCAGAGCCATGGCCTCAAGCTAAACGCCAAAAAGTGTATAGTCATCCCCTTTGGCAAAAACAAAGTGCCCACAAATTACCACATAGGTGGTAATCCATTAAGTACAGAAGAAGTAATTAGGGACCTGGGGACCCAAGTTGATAGCAATCTCTCATTTGACAACCACGTGGCCAAAGTGGTTAGAAAAACATTTTATATAGCCCACCTAATCATGAAGGGATTCACATCTAGATTAGGGGAGGTCATTGTGCCTCTTTACTCATCCCTCATCAGGCCCATAATCGAGTACAATGCCCCTTTTGGGATGTACCTTACCAAACACCTGCAGCAACTGGAAAGACCCCAAAAGTACCTCACCAAGAGGATCAAAGGGCTCAAACAGATGACATATGCTGCCCGGTTAAAGAAACTCCAGCTCTACTCAGTGGCATACCGCCTGCTCAGAGGTGACCTGTGCCTGACGTATAAGGCCATGTCCAACCCGGAATTAAGGGACATGTTGCACCTCAAAAAATCCAAATCCCATCGAGCTACACGCTCGAGAGACTTGAACCTCAGCACTGAAATAAATAGAACATGCTGGAGGGACAGATTCATAACCCAGAGGCTCCCTTCACTCTGGAATAAAATCCCAGTCCAGGTTAGGCAGAGTCCCTCATTGACTTTCTTCAAGAGGAATCTTGATGAGTGGATGGGAGATCGTAGGTTTACCCCGGGTATCACTTCTGTGCCACTGTTTGACAGAGGCACAGTATACTAACCTCGAAAAAGGGCATAGCAAAATTAATTTTTAAATGGGTGGCGAAAGCCAAACATACTCTGGCTAGGCTTATAAATGCCCTAGGGCAGATAGCCTAGTATGAACCTATGAACCTATGAACCAATAATGTTGTTAAGGACCTTGGAACTCGGGTTGATAATTCCCTTTCCTCAGATCATCACGTAATGAGACTAGTCAGAAAGTCTTTCTACTTAGCACAACTAATTACCAAAGGAATCCAGATCTGAAAAGGTGATTGCTTCCCTTATATTAAGTAGTGAAAACAACCCCCCTTTTGGGATGCATCTCACTAAATACTTTAAGTAACTAAAAGCACCCCAAAAGTTCCCAGTTAAGAAGATCCCTGACTTAAAAACTCTTAAGCTACCAGAAAAAAGACTAGCACCACTGTCCATTTACTCACTACCTTATAGACTTTGAGGGGAAATCTATGCCTTGTCTTCCATGACATTAGGGGCCAAGTAGTCCTGGATCTCTTTTATCTCCACAAATCAAACAGTCCACAAATAACAGAGATCTAAATCTTCACCAGCAGGGACATAAATCATGGAGGAGAGATAGGTTCACTGTGCAGCACATCACCCCCCTGTGGAATAGACTCCCCCTGTAAATTAAGCAATGTGATTCACTGTCTTCCTTCATATGGGACCTGGATGATCAGCTGAGTATTCATAAATTCACCACAGGCTTGACTGGCGTAGCTGTCACTGGCAGAGGAGGTACAACCTAAGGGTGGCTAATGACAAGGCATACATTGTTTCAGGACTAATCTGTCTTGCATCTTCCTATCATTCCTATGATTCTGAAAAAGTTGTATGTTCAAAAACAAGCTTCTGTTTCTTTTATTAATATAATAGGGGCTTCCTAATATTTATTAGTATGATTCTACATGTTATTTTCTCCTCTTGCAAAATAAAGATTTTATTGACTACACATGTTGGATGGACACATTTCAGCTGTCTCATTCATGTGGTATTAGAGATTTAAGAAAAAATAGTTGTTACTTGTACTTGTAGCCAATTCTAGTACATGTAAGGCTGGCAAGATGCAACACAAACTTCATTGTGAGGGAGCTGTGAATGACAATGGGATGATTCCAAGGGCATTTTGCATACTGCCAACATATGTCCACAAAGCACTGCAGTATGACACAAAGGGATGAATGCTTTTAGGTAGCTACAGTGGTTATGCCAGTGACTTCTATGTGTACATTGCAAGGGATGATGACATCACAAAACTTGAACTTACAGTAGGTGGTCAAGGAACTCTTAAAGGGTTTGCATGGAAATCATCACCAAGAGGACTTTAACAACTTGTTTTCCTCTTTAAACCCTGCCCAGGCATTATGGGTTCATGGACTGTAGCATTACAGGACCATGCAGAATAGCCAGTATGCAAGTATCGTATCAAAAAAAGACCCCTGCAAATTGTCCCAGGAGTTAAGGACTTAGGAACCCATGTAGACAATGAGCTTTCATTTGATTATCATGTATCCACTGTTATAAGAAAGTCCTTTTTCATAGTGCAGCTTATTAGTAAGGGTACAGCATGTAGGTCCAGGGAGGTGATCATTACAGTGTATACTCATTCATTAAGCTGATCACTGAATATAATGCTCCCTTCTGTATGTACTTGTCCAGACACCTGGCACAGCTAGAGTGACCACAGTGCTTTCGTATTAAGAAAATCAAGAGCCTGAATCACAAAAGCTACACTAATCATCTCAAAGGCCTCTCTTTTTTTAGTATTTTTACTAAGTGTTGATCTTTACCTTGATTACAGACCCTTTACTGATCACATCCTTTCAGATCTGCTGCACATCCATAAGACTAATAGTGGCAGAAACGCCTGCTCAAGTGATCTCAACCTCTTCTGCAACTTAAATAGAACATGCTTGATCTCAAAAAGAATACTTCTCTGGAATTATCTTCCTATCTATGTAAAGCAAAGTATGCCCCTTACTCTATTCAAGTGTAATTTGGGTGAGTGGATGAGAAGCTGCAAGCTCATCCCTAGAATGACACCCTTGTCCCTTACGGATAGGGGTAACCTGTAAATGTCTGCCTGCTTATGGGTTATTTGTACTAATATTACAAGGGACTCTGGGTTAATCATACATAGTTTATGAAGATCCTTACTGATCATGGCCTAGTAAGTACTTATGCAGCTATGAACCTATCGGAGTCCTCAAAATGCAAACAATGAGGCAATGCATTAGGTGTCACAGAAACACCCATTCAACTTAAAAGCAGATAACTGGTTATGATAGGAAATTCATCCTGCAGATCACTCCTGTGGCTCTGCTCAACAGGGGCACAGGAAAATAATTTTCTTGGGTGGTAAAAACCAGGGTACCTTTTTGGCTAGGCTTATATAGGCCCTAGGGCCAATAGCCTAGTACCTACCTATGAATCCATGACACTCTGTAAAGGCAATCTTGAAGGTTTTTACAACCTATTAACCATGGCTTGACTGGATGGCTGGCCACTGTGAATAGAGAACAGTGAGATTACAGCACTTATCACATTATATGCCCACTCTAAATGGGCAAACACCACAGAGCTGATATTTTCATTATGCAACAACATGGCAGTGACATGTAGTACTAAATCAATAGCAAGACCAATTGACATAATGGTTAAGGTATTTGCCTTCCATACATGACGTACAGGGTTCAGTCCTGACCACTGGCCATTGCCTGTTTGGAGTTTGCATGTTATCCCTTTGTCTCTGTGGGGTTCCTCCCACCTCTGAAAAACACACTAAATGTTTTCATCTCAAACTCGCCAAACAATGGAGATGTGGACAGCATCACTGACTCTGCACGGTGCTCTACAGGGGAAGTTGTATAAATCAACTGCTTTGGGCATTTACTATGATGCACAGTATCCCTATGATAGGAGAACTTGGATCACAGACTGAAACCTGTGCCAGGGTGATTTGGTCATGTTGACTAATGTCACCAAAATGGACATGGGTATTTGCCAGTGATGAGTGGGTTGAGGACCCGGCCTTCTGCCAGGGACTTATGCTAATGGTGGGAAGGGTGTATGTGCTCCTATTGGCCAGTATATGTCCAGCAGAAAGCCCAGCAGCAGACTTGGATCAATAATCTGCTGGCTGATGTTCAGTTGCCCGCCTTGGGTTACCTGGGATAGCTCTGTTAAGCAAAGACTGGACAAAAAAAATCAACCTGTTAAACATGAATTGAGAATCGCTACACTCAATGTAGATTCACTGACAGGACGCAGCTTGGAAGTGGATGACATGATGGTAAGGAGAAGGCACATCCAGTATATCCAAGGGCAATGCAGCAAAGCTGCTTGGCTTGGAATCCAAAGGTGGACTGACTAGAAATGGTGTGGGAATTATGGTGAGGGAGAGACATCAGAAGACAGTGAGGGATGTCATCAGAATTAGTGATTCATGAAAATCAGACTACAGCCTAATGATAGGGCAATATTGATAATCTCAGCTTATTCCCAACAGCAGAATTGTGACAGTGAGGTAAAGAGTGCATTCAGACAGCAGTTGCAGGACCTACTAGGTAAAGCAGGGCAATATGAATTGATGTTAATAATGGGTGACTTGAATGCATGCATATATCAGCAGAACAGGCAGAACAAGGTATGAGGACTACCTAGGTCCACATGGGTGGCAACAACATTAAAGAAGGAGAGGCCATTCTAGATTTCTGCCTGGCAAATGGCTTGACAGTAGCCAACACATGGTTCAGAAAAAGATACTGTCACAAAATCATATACAAGAGTGGCCAACATGCAAAATGATAGAATTCCTCCTAGTAGGAAAAGGCACTGGGGTAGAATCAGTGATTGCAAAGTCATCCCCCAGTGAAACAGTCAGACTCCAGCATAAACCACTGTTTGCTACAATCAGCTAAAAATATTGGTCAGAGAAAGCACTAAGGTCAGCAGAGACCATGATGAAGACCTGGAAGTTCACAACAGTTCAGGGAATCACTTAGGGCTCTAGCACCTCCAGAAGAAGAGGAGTTCAAGAATAATGGTAGCACCTCAAAACAGCATGCGTGAGGGCTATAGACAGATATGTGGCTGAGCCAGGTATGGAAATAAGTTGCATAAGGAAAGCTGGTAATAGAATGCAGAAGTCCAAGAAGCCATCAGAAGAAAGGAGTACAAGAAAAAGTTGGAGATAGAAAAGACGTACCAAGTCAGGAAGAAATGCTGCTTCTCTAACAAGGAGGCTAAGCTAAGAGTTGCAATAGCAAAGAACAAGGCACTATAGGCACTCTACCAGCTTCTGGAAAATTAGTCAGTAGATGCACAAAGAATATATATCAGGTTGCAAGTCAAAGAACAGAAAGATAAAGAAGTTAGTCAGATACCCTTCATAAGGGATGCCAGGAACAACCTACTCACCAGTCCACAGGACATCAAAGGTAGATGGAAGGAGTACTTCCAGCAGCTTTTGAATGAAGAAAACCCCACAGAACCTGTACTGCCCCAGAAACTGCCTAAAATGAGAGAAGAGAAGGCGCCTACCATAGAAGAAGTAAGAACAGCACTAAAAAAAATGAAGTCAGGAGAAAGTAGTGGGCTCAAATGAGACTCACCAAATGTGATAAAGTTTCTGGGTCAAGATAGGGCAAAAATGGCTCCTGAAGTTACTCATAGCAGTGTGGAGAGAAAGGCGTATCCCAAATGACTGGAGAATAAGCATACTAGTGCCAGTGTGTTTTTCAAGAACAAGGGCTACATTCACAACTGTAGGCAATACAGAGGTATCAAACTCCTGTTGCATTGCATGAAAGTTCTAGAGAGGGTGATTGAAAATTAATATGCAGAATAGTAGAATGTAAGATGGGAAATGAGCAGTATGGATTCAGATCATGATGCAGCACAATTGACCCTTTGTTTTCAGTGCAACAGATAGATGAGAAGAAGACAGAGATGAAAAAAGAGTCCAACTGAGCTTTTCTAGACTTTGAGAAAGCATATGACAAGGTCCAAAGAAAGCTGATTCGGGCAGTTCCTTGGTGGTTCAAAGTCTCAGAAACATTAGTATAATTAGTGCAAACTATGTACAAGGACCCAGTGACTCAAGTACCAACAGAATTCGGTCTTACAGAGCAGTTCCCAGTAGGAGTGGGTGTGCGCTAATGCTTAGCTCCTAGCCCACTTATGTTCATAGTGGGGATGACTACATTAGCACACAGGTCAGGTGAAAACAGATCAACAAAGCTGCAGTATGCAGATGATGTGGCATTATAGGCAGACTGACAAGAACTTCAGCAAAGGCTAGGGGATGGAATGAAAAACTGAAAGCACATGGGATGAAACTGAGCACAGATAAGACAGTGGTAATGGAAGCAAATGGTGAAGTTAAGAAGAATCTGAGAATTGAGAAAGAAGGTAAAATAGTGGAACAGATTAGCAGCAAGTATCTGGGGAGGGGTTGAGGAAAAGGGAAAGCCTGAATGAGGAGGTGAAAGCTAGAATCAGAGGTGCTGCAGTCAACCATCACAGAGTGTCAGGTGTATATGATAGAAGAACACCAAAGAAGCTGAAAAGTAAGGTGTACAAAACAGTGGTGTGACTAGTACTACTGTATGGTTCAGAAACATGGGCAGTAAAGGCAGAACAATTGAAGAATCTAGAGGTGATGAAGATTAAGTGCTTGAGATGGGTAGTAGGATGCACACTGTGGAAAAGATGAAGAAATTAAGACATAAGAACAGAAGCCAGAGTAGCTCTAATTGCAGAAATGGTCAAAAAGAGCAAATTTGATGGTTCAGGCACATGTGCAGGAAATCAGAAGACATTCTGGTGAAGAAGATTTCAGACAGACAGGAAGAAGACAAGAAGACAAGAGGAAGCAAGAGCATTCAGCAAAGACGTGGATGGATTGTGTGAGAGAAGACCTGTGACAGTCAGGCATGATTGTCTAAGAAGACAGGAGAGTGGCACTGAATAAAGACAGATGGTGACATTTTACACAACATCCCAACCCCATGTAGAAAATGTGAAAAAAGTGGTTGATGATGATGAGGTGACAGTATGCAGTAACTTCTCCAGAGACACAAAACTAAATGGAAATGAGTTAAATTATGAAGCATACAGAATAAATTCTTACTAAAATACCAAACTTGGTATGATTTAACAGTCTACAAACTGAGCCGTGACAATTAACATGATATGCGACACAAAGTGCCTCCCTTTCCTTAAACAAATGCAAAATGGGCATGGTTTCTCCTTGTCAGTTGCACTTTTTTCCCTGATGTCAACACACTGATTGCTGTTCTGTAGAAAATCACTTCTGTTGTGGCTTATATTTGTGCACTAGCAGTGATTCAAACTTTGGAGGTTTTCATTTGTTCCTTTTTTTTTTATTTGTTTTGTAGTGATGTAGCCATGGAATATGTATATATACATATCTATCTATATCTATCTTTCTATCTATCTATAGAATAAGAGAGAGAGAGAGCAAGTCAGAGAGATAGATGGTTGCAGACAGTTGACTTAGTCAAGTCTTGTTTGTATGACAAGTAAACTGCTTTACATTTTGAGCAAAGGGCCATTTGTGCAAACTTTGTTCTGGGTAACTTTCAGTTGGCTGACAAAGGTAACTGGTGGGGCTAGGAGTTTTTGTGTGAGTGTATGTGTGTATTAGGGTTAGGGTAGGGTTATTGTAAGGATTATGTAAGAACATGGATCTTGTGTGACTCCAAGTATGATTTTTTTAAGTTTAGCGCAGGGGTTAAGTAAGGAAATAGATTTAGTGTGTGAGTAGGTGTGAGAGATTGAGGGTTAGGATATAAGTTAAGAAAGGGGATTCATTTACTGTGTGTGTGCGTGCGTGTGTGTGCGTGTATGTGTGTGTGTGTGTGTGTGTGTGTGTGTGTGTGTGTGTGTGTGTGTGTGTTCTTGTCATGAGTGTCTAAGCTGTCTTTTGTTTGGACAATGTTAAAGACAGTTTTTTTAAGGTAAACTGCACATTAGCTTTAGGGACTGGAGCAGGGATAGAGTTAGGGTTAGCACACATTACTAAGGTAGAGCAGGGGGCACACACCCTTAGACTAATGAGCAGAACCTGCAATGTTGGCTGGTTGGAATCATTAGTTATCAAGGAAAATTCTTTATAGGTGTGCCTGAGCAGCACTTAAACAGTACGAAGATAAGGGGCTGAAGCAAACCACTAATCTCAACAGATAGCACTTATTCCTGAGTGGCACCTAAACAGTATGGTGAGTGAGTGTGGGGGGGAAATATCAGCAACCAGGGATAGCTCTATACTCATGATGAAGCAGCACTTACATGCAACATTTACTGGGGCCACACTAGCCACCAGGGAGAACTCCTCACCACAATGCCTCTACAGCACTTGCACATTAAGTGTGTGGGGGAACACTAGACACAAGGGATTGCTAGAAATATGATATTTATACATATATGTATATTGTATTACTAAATAAGTATGATATCTGCAAATTGTAGTAGGCAGGCAGCAGTGATAACTTTTATACCATTATGTAGCTTTCATTTGATACCATGAAGCACGATATATACTATATCTCAATCAGGTTATTAGCAGAATGATCAATATGGCACAAATTCATTACTTGACCTAACAGTAAGCCACACTTTCTCACTTAATGACCACTATAATTTGGGTTACCTGACATTCCAATCCTGTGCAGTGAGTCTTGTGAAGTACTGTTCCACCGTGGTCCTCTGTGGATGCTGCCTGATATAGTTACATAAAATTTGCAAATATGCAGCAATATCACATGCTTGTGGTTATCAAAGAATAGTGGAAAAGTATCAGAAATCCTGTGTGAGAAATCATATTGGAATGAAAGATATGCTAACTGGCTGTCTGAGAGAGAAACTGATGCCTGGAATAGACTACCAAATTATATTAAGCAAGCACTTTTTAAGAATAGCTTGGACATTTATTATGGAAATGACTGTTTTAGATTGACAGGGTAGAAGGGCATTATTGCCCATGTCTGAAATATCTGTATATATGTAGGTGTGCATTTGTATGTATGTATGTGTGTATGCATGCATTTAAGAAAGTTATTTAAACAAAATATCTGTCTTTTGTTTTAGGGTGGTCACAGTGGTGCAGCGGTTAGCATTGCCTCCTCACAGCAAGAGGTTCTGCGGTTCATCCCTTGGCTGGGGTTCCTTCTGAGCGATGTCTGCATGTCCTTCCTGTGGTCTTGTGGGTTTCCTTTGGGTGCTCCAGTTTCCTCCCACATCCCAAAGACATGCTGTAGGTGGATTGGACACTCTAAATTGGCCCTAGGCATGAGTGCATGTGTGTGTGTGCCTTCTGTGGAAGGTTAGGTGCCAGGCTGGCAACTCAACACTGTAAAACTCCACTGCCAGTCATGAGTGGACAGGTAATCCAATGTGGTGACCCCTAACCAGGAAAAGCCGAAAAAAGAAGATTTGTGTTTTGTTTCAGTAATACACTCTGCCTCCTAGTTCTAATATTTGTGCATATGTACATTTGTATTTGTATGTATGTGTATGCATGTATTTAAGAAAGTGATTTAAACAAAATATTTGCCTTTCATTTCAGTCATACACTCTCCCTCCCAGTTCTAGAGCTTCAGATATCTAGTGTAACCTAATTTTGACAAGGCAACTTGTCTGTCCTCCATTTCCTCTACATTGCCCCATTGGCTGATCATGATCTAAGTCCAGGAAATGGTTGTCTAGATTCCAAGACTTAAGCACAAATAATAGAATGAAGAAAGCCACTTGGTTGACTGTGATACAATGTAAAGAGAAACAATGATGGAAGAAATAACATAGTTTATAATATTTCTAAAATATATAGCAGATTATGTATTTTTCAGTGATGGAAAATGTAAGTCTTAAAATAAGTGAAAACTATTCTCATTTCTATTGCATGGGGGCAGTATTTCATTTGGATAGAGAGGTAGATAGATAAACAGGAGTGAGGGCAGAAAGCCCCACATCAAGTTACAGGTAGCAAAGTCCCTACAAAACATTGATTAAATAGGTTCATAGGTTCATAGGTAGGTACTAGGCTATTGGTCCTAGGGCCTATACAAGCCTAGCCAAAAAGTTACCCTGGCTTTCGCCACCCAAGAAAATTATTTTCCTGTGCCCCTGTCAAGCAGAACCACAGAAGTGATCCCCAGGGTGAATTTCCTATTACCCATCCAATCATCAAGATTTTTCTTGAAGAGTGCTAATGAGGAGCTTTGTTTGACATAGATAGGTAGTCTGTTCCAGAGTATGGGAAGTCTCTGGGACAGGAATCTATCCCTCCAGCATTTTCTGTTTATTGTGGTGACAATGTTTAGGTCCCTAGAGCATGTAGCTCAGAGGGATTGGGATTTCTTTAAGTGGAGCATGTCCAACAGCTGTGGGTTTGACATAGCTTTGTATGTTAGGCAGAGATCGCCTCTGAGTAGGCGATATGCACCAGAGTAAAGCTGGAATTTTTTGAGACGGTCTGTGTAAGGCATCTGTTTAAGGCCAGTAATCCTCTTTGTGAGGTATTTTTGTGGCCTTTCCAGTTGTTGTAGATGTCTTGTGAGGTACATACCAAAAGGGGCATTGTACTCTATAATGGGTCTAATGAGTGATGAGTAGAGGGGAACAATGACCTCTTTTTTTCTGGATGAGAAACCTTTTGTGATGAGGTGTGCCATGTAGAAGGATTTCCTGACCACTGTGGTGATGTGATTATCAAAGGAGAGACTACTGTCCACCTGTGTCCCAAGGTCGCCTATCACACTTTCAGTATTAAGTAGACTACCGCCTATGTGGTAGTTCATGGTACAGAGTTTTTACCAAAGGGGATGACAATGCACTTTTTGGCATTGAGCTTGAGGCCATGTCTTTGACACCAGGCATCTGTCTCAGTGAGGCCCTTTTGTAGGATGTCCACATCATTAGGAGTTTCAGTTATGGCTCCTAGTTTGCAGTCATCTGCGAATTTAGTTAACCAAAGATCTTCTGTGTTAGCCAGTACTTCAGAGAAGTAGATACCAAACAGGAGAGGAACCAGGACTGAACCCTGTGGTACTCCACTTGTCACTGGTCTGAAGTCTGATTTGGAGTCTGCTACTTTCACAATGTGGGTTCTGTCAGTAAGCCAGTTGGCTACCCATCTTGTGACATAGGGATTTACACCTAGTTTAGTGAGTTTATCTAAAATTCCAGAGTGGGGGATGGTGTTGAATGCCTTGGCGAGATCTAGATAGGCTGTGTGAACCACCTTACCCTCATCTATGGCTTTGGTGACTACTTCAAAGAAGTCTATCAGGTTTAGGAGACATGATCTGCCTTTTACAAACCCAAACTGTGTGGGGTCCAGAGTTTGGAGATCTCCAAGGTCTTTGTTTATGAGTTCCATGATGATACATTCCATGGTCTTGCAGACGGGGCTGGTCAGGCTAATGCAGCGGTAGTTCCCAGGGTCTGTTGTGGCCCCCCCCCTTGTGGAGTGGGATAACTGTTGCGGTGTGCCATTCAATGGGCATAA
The DNA here is from genome assembly GCF_019279795.1 of Protopterus annectens. NCBI lineage: Eukaryota > Metazoa > Chordata > Ceratodontiformes > Protopteridae > Protopterus > Protopterus annectens. The sequence goes on from NC_056741.1 coordinate 230,861,076, forward strand.
AGCCTGAGGTGAGGCTATGATGGAGCATGGTACTTAGGTGGGGTGCCAGTTCATTCTGTAGTTCATATAGAAGGCAACATGGGATGTTGTCAGGTCCCATGGATGCTGTGTTCTTGGCTTTGAAGAGTGAGGTTTTTACCTAAGCAGCCGTGATTACAGGAACTTTGCATTCTTCCAGTATAAAGATGGGCCCTTTAGGGAGTGAGACAGGGGTAAAGTTAGCACAGAACCTATCTGCCAGGATGTTGGCAATATCAGTTGGTTCTGTATATTTAGTGTCATTGTGCTGTAACTGAGAGCAGATCTGAGTTTTGCCATTGAGATTTTTGTCATAGCTATAGAATGCTTTGTGGTTGTCTTTAGAATCAATGGCAAGTTTGTTTTCATAACTAGCTTTGGAGGATTTTATGAGGATATTAGCTTCTTACTGAGGCTGACCAGGGAGTTCCTCCAATCGTGGGATTTTACTCTTTTTTGCAACAGTTTCTTTCTTCTGTTGTAGAGTTTGTTTATGGCAGAAGACCACCAGATTGGCTTCCTTTTTTTGGAGGATAGCATCTTGGTTCTGTTAGGGATAGCACAATCCATGCACTTGTGTAAGTACTTATAAAGTGCATATGTGTAGGATTCAGCAGTCATACCTCTATTGTCCATCTGCATGGGTGTCATGAAGTTTGCCACTTCTGTCTTAAGAAGCGTGAAGTTGGCTTTGAAGAAATTTTTTACAGTTGTTTTCCTAATAGGGGTGGGAGCGGGATGTGGATGTCTAGGGTGATTAGCTTGTGGTCAGATCTGACCAACGAGGAGCTGACCTCTGGTGTGGAACCCATGTTGGTGATGACCAGGTCTAGGATATTGCTGCCCCTGGTGAGGGTGTGGGTAAGTTGATCTAAGGCATTGGAACTGATGATTTCCAGAAAACGTTGAGCAAAAGGGTTGGTATATGAGTAGTTTTCCCAGTTAATTGTAGGGTAGTTGAAATCACCCATTATTAGAGTTTTGGGTTGTACCTTAATATTTTCCAGTGTATCAAGAAAAGAGGAGTGGGAATCCTGGGGTATGGTGGGGGGTCTGTAGCAAGCTACAATCTGGGTTGCAGTTTTGCCCAGAGTTAGTTGAACTATGGATAATCTCGGATGCATTATGCTGCGCAACTAGCTTGGAGGTGTAGATATCCTTAATGAATATGGACACGCCTCCACCTTTAGTGTTTTGGTCCGGGTTTGGTGGCTGAAAGGTGTGGTATGAATTATAGCTTGGTAATGCAGGGTTGCTCTCTGGAGCTTTGAACCAGGTCTCTGTCACTACACAGATGTCAATGTTCTTCATTTTAAGGAGTGTCTCGAGTGAGTGCATTTTGAGGTTTAGACTTCTAGCATTGAGTAGCATTACCCTCAGATTTTGCTTGCTTGTAGCTGTTACGGTGGTGAATTTGTCATTTGAACCTTGCCTAAAAAAGGCACTATATGGGTGGCAAGACCCTTTGCCAGTATCCAGAGTCCCAAGGGCGACAGGTGCAGGCCATCTCTGGCAAAGCAGCGTAGTCTGTCGATCATGTCATCCCAGGCAGACAGATACTGGATTCCCTTAGAATTCCCTTGTAATTCATAAAATATATGTATGTAAATCCTCTCTTTATAATGTACATTTTCAGTTTTAGATTGCAGATTTTACTTTATACACTAATGTAAGTAAATCATTGTTAAAATTATTTGCAGTGATACTGAACTTTTTAGAATTTCATATCATATGCTATGCTAATAATGTGAGTTTTTCTTTAATGTTAAACCAAATATTGCACTGTTGTGCTGCTCTTCACAGTTAAGTGCACTTCATTGTCTTGTAATTTGCAGCACATTGGATTGCATCAAATAGATGAATTATCTCCTCAAATACATTTATTGTACAAAATTAATACCACTGCATTTGAAGTAAATTAGCTGTTAGTCTCTATAAAAAAATTGCTGCAAAACATATTAATCTTTTTTACATACAAACAACATTTTTGATAGCTCAAGTCAACTAACTTTTAAGGTCAGTAAAACTGTTTTTTTTTTTTTTTTTTTTGAGGCTCCGTAGGGTAGACAGAAGTCACCTCTTAAGAGTCTATTGGAAAAAGAAAAGACAGAGCACTTTAAGGCAGTCTGGGTAAATCAAGAAAGATATGTCCTTGATTATCT
>NC_056741.1:230868255-230873255 GCF_019279795.1 Protopterus annectens
TTGCACAAAGTTTGCACATCAGATAGTACTAATACTATATCCTACCACTGTCTAATACCATATCCTAGCACTATTCAACTGTAGTCCCTAATCCTAGAGACCACCCTAGAAGACTTCTTTAAAACCCTGTACTCAAACCCTAATAGCCCACCCTTATGCAGGCCCAGACAACGTGGATGTGGAATTTCCAAATATCTTTGTAGCCAGCTTGGTAGATATGGGCATCCTGAGACTATGTAGCAATTGTCTTGTGTTCACTGACTAACTTTTAATCCTTAAAAAAAACACAGAATGTGAAATATATACATACAGAGTATCCTTGGAGGCAAAAATCTCACATCCAAACAAGGTTGTCAAAAACATACATGAACTACATCTACCACACACATAGACCATCTTGTGGTGAGGCACTATAAAGCAATCTCCCCAAACCTCAAAGACCTTGTAAGTCTAAAAACAACAATGCCTAGCCTTAGCAATCTCTGAAGCATACACCAAAAGTAACAGCAAGCACCACAAGTAAGCCTACACCCAATGGCCCCCCGAAACAAAGCTCATAATGCAAGCAAACAAATTATTCAGGACTGTTATCATAAGGGCTTTCACTGTATGATAAACAGATGCCCCGCTTACTGTACTGGACAAGGAGAAGATTATGATCATTATTTATCTGGATCCAGGATCTGCCAAGTTTTACACACACACACACACACACACACACACACACACACACACACACACACACACACACACACACACACGCACGCACACATGCACACACACACACACACACACACACACACACACACACACACACACATATGTCATTGCACAACAGGTACCAGTATGTTTCTGTCATACTTCATGTGGGTGTAAATTACCTGAGACATCCCTGTCTGGATTATATGATGACAGACATTGTGGGCCTCTCTGAATATTTGTCTCTGACTGATATGTGCCTTGCATTGGCCAGCATTCTACCTTCATCAAGGAGGATGTCACAGTATGAACAAATGATTGACTTTAACAATTGGCTGAGTTTCTGGTATCAGTTAAGGAGGACTTAATATCTGTCAGCCTGGGAGGACATGGTCAATGGACCACTTGGTCTTCTGGATTTTGGCTAAAATTTTATCCACCCCCTTAAAGCCTTTTGTAGGTAATGCCAAAAAGACAGACCTACTGATGTAGGAAATAAAATATAAAGGAAACTAAAGCTGTTACTGCTCAATGCTAGGATGTTTAACAAGAAACTTCACACCCTACAAGCTCTCCTCACTCTGGGTAACATGGACATCTGTACCATTACATGGTTTAAAGCTGCAGAACATACTCCAGCAGTTCAAGGCTACAGTGCCTTCCACACATTTAGATAACCAGCTGCACAGACAGGGACTAAAGGTGGAGGTGTCTTGATTTACATTAGTAACAAGTATACCTCAAGCTTGGTTAAACAAGATGATACCCTAGAGTTCATCCAAGTGCAAATCAGTGTATCTTAGCAACTATAGGTCACCAACTATGTCTCAAGAATCTCACAACTCTTACATAGACCTACTGGAGGCACTGTCCATCCAACCTAACACTCTATTCATGGCAGTTTTTAACTTCCTCTCTATAGACTGGGAAACATACACTGGCACTTACTGGCAGGCACATTTCCTGGACTTTATTAATACAGATGCCATTAATCAGTTAGTGTATACTTCAACCAGAGGTTCAAACATACTGGACCTTGTTCTCAACAATATAGGACAGTTTTAAGCAAACCCCCAAACCTATGTCACGTCCTCACTAGTGAGTTGGGATCACAAAGTTGTCTTATTCAAAAAAATAATCAACTTGGAAATCCCAGAAAAACCCGTTACAGTTATAAACTATTGAAAAGCAAACTACATCCTGTTAACTGATGGTTTGTCAAAACTCAGTGCCCCAGATCATAACAGCCTTTGCAGAATTATTCACAGAAGCACTGTGCAGACATGCAAATGTCTGCATAGAGGCTGCTGTACTTACCAGAAGTACGCCCAAAACAAACTGCAAAAACAAACCACACTGGTGGAATCCTAATCTTAACATGGTGTATATCAAAAGGAAAACTCATGGCCAAAGTCAAAACGATCACAGCTCATCATGACAACAGCTCACTAATAAAACTAAACAGGAAATTAAGAGGACTTATTCAATCCAGCAAAGTCAATTACAAGGTCAAGATAGCTTCTCAGGCTAAAGACAACTGCAAGGCCTTTTACAGCTATGTCCGAAACCTCAAAGGTAGCATGCAACAGTGTGCTAAACTGGTAGTAAATGGCACCACCTTCAATGAGCAGAGTGACATAGCAAATCTTCTGTCCAAGAAGTTCAACTCAAACTTTATCCCCCCAATCTCCACCTGTCACCCCTTGTGTAATCCCTACCAGCATAACCCTCCCAACTGTCATCTGGGAGCAGATCACAGCAGCACTCACTAAAACATCATGGGGCCCAACAGTATCCCAGGTTGCTCCTAAATATCCTAAAACATGGACTATCAGGACCACTTGAGTCACTTTTCAACTATAGTCTCAAAACAGTCTATGTACTGACCCCTGATAACTACAGACACATTAGTCTGACTGTTTTATCAAATAAAGGTCATGCTTATTTAACCATGTACACTTCTTTGAGTAGGTAAATAAGGCAATGGATGAAGGGAAAATGGTGCATACTGCATACCTAGACCTGGCTAAGGCATTCGACATAATACCGCACTCAGGTGTTGTGGACAGACTCACTGAACAAGGCATAAATCCCTACACAACTCATTGGATTGCCAGCTGGCTCACAGATAGATCCCAAGATGTCAGGATTGGTGAGACCACCTCCAACTAGAGGAAGATCACTAGTATACCACAGGCTTCCATGCTGGGCCCACTCCTGTTTGACATTTACTTCTCAGAGGTCAAGGCTAATGTCAAGGGCCTCTGGCTCTCCAAGTTTGCAGATGACTGCAAATTGGGAGCTATCATAAATTCCCAACATGACAATAGCATCTTGCATGAGGGTCTAATACAGACAAATGACTGGTGCAAAAGCCATTGATTACAACTCAGTGCAAAGAAGTGCACTATAGTGCCTTTTGGGAAAACATCTACCCAGCCAAATTACTCCATTTATTAGACATCCCTAAGAGATGAGATCTGGGAACATATGTAGACAGTAATCTGGCCTTCAACCAACATTTGTTTATTTATTTATTTGACATTTGTTAACCGGGTTAGTCCAGCTGGGCTGCAGAGCCTTTCTTTAGTGGAGTCCCGAGGAAAAAAGCTCCACACATAAACAAATACAAAAATAAAACATCATACAATATTAACATATAGGTGCATATGCACAGGCGAAACAGAATACAACTTATAAATGAGCATATTAGATTACAAAAGTAATACTGAGAGTTTTTAGAAGATTTTTGAAGTTAAGGAAGTTGCCATTTGTTCTTAGAGAAAGGGGAAATTTTTTCCACTCATTGGAATGGAGTGGCTGTTTAAAAGTTTGCCAATATTTTTATTGGGTTTCTAGATATCTAAGAGGTGTAGGTCTGTGCTGCATAGGTTATGCTTAGGAGAGTAGCGAGTGATGAGGTCTGTGAGGGCAGGACAATGAGAGGGTTGATTTAAGATAATCCCCGGGATTCATGAAGCTTGTGCCAGGCACAGGTGTAGCGTAGGTGGTATAACGCCAAATATGGCCGCTGATCGATTCAGGTACAATCCAATTCCACGTGTACTACCGGCGTACGCCAGATCTGCGCAGCCCTTGGCTTAGGTATGCTAATCACCCCATGCGCAGTGCCGCACCATGCAAATATTGATTCATGAAGTGGTGCAGGCGTAGCATAAGCCCACAGAAATGTAAACCAAAAAACACGGTTTACATTTTTCCAAACAGAACATCGGAGCTATGAAAGTGGATCAGACGCATGTATTACAAAGTTAACATATGCCAATGGCTAAATATACAGCCAATGGCATAAGAAAAGATGCACAACACCTAAGAAACAACATTTAATGTCATGTCCACAGTAATGCAAAGTACAACCGCAGGGCATGTGTGCGCAAACGGGAACACAAAGAAAATATATTCAAATGTCATAAAATTGCAATGTAATACAAATCATGATTTCACCATAATACTCAATGGTATGCATGGTACACCACAACCAAGCTGCAAGGGTTGCTAAGGGTCTGTGAGAGTGTTTGGCGTGGTAGCTAGGAATTAGTAGTCAATGCCATGCAAATGAGGCAGGTAATAGTGAATTGCAAACATCCCACTGGACTAATGATGTACCATACGGTGCAGCGCTACAACACCGAGGAGTGGTTTAGAGGTATATATGACATCAGCAGTGGGATGTGCCACCATAGCTGTAAGCACATTGGAGCAATGCAAATCAGGCCTGGCCATTGCTAAGCAAAGCCGCAGGACAGGGGTGGGGAGGTAGGTATAGCATTGTTTAGCTGAGAGCACATATGGTGCCCAAAAGCGCATGTGTACGGGGATGAAAACGTGCCTGAAACTCGGTAAGCGGATGCATGTGCTGCGCACCATAGCTCAAACAGGAAGGTCAGGGGAAGAAAATAAGGAAATGCCGCAGTAGGGCAATTGGAGTACAACTGAGCAATTAACACCTATTAACTCACAGCAGGAAATTGACAGCAGCTGACAAGTCTGCTCGCAGAAACCTGCAAAACAGGATAGGGGAGGTGTCGAATTGCAAGGAAAAGAGAACTGTCATAGCAGAGCAAAGCAAACCTGCAGTAGACCGGCCATAGAACACATTATGCAAGATAAGCCAGGTTTAGGAAAGTACAAATGAAAGCAGGCTGCTGGATGCATGCCAGAAACTGGGAGGTGAAACGTGAAGAAATGTAAAGGGAAGGGCAAGAGGTAATCCATGGCAACCAAATGTAATTCAACACCAAAGGCACCACAATAGTAGTTCCTGTCGTAAACCACATAAG